>NC_091937.1:17909607-18222107 GCF_041260155.1 Ptychodera flava
GCCAGTCTTCCGCAGCACTTGCAGTAAGCGCGGGAACAAGTATGCGTTGCGGAAACCAGAAGTCTCGTACACATTGATTCAGCTCACCAACTGGCCGGTAGAGGGCCGGGAACAGCAATTCAAATGAGTTTCTTTCGACCATTTTCAAAAAAATGAAAAAGGTTGAAACTTGCAATTTTCAATTTTCAATTTCTAATTTTCGCACACACCAAAGTAAAATAGCAAATTCCTCTTAAATCGGTAAGACATGATTTTATTTCAAAGAGTTTCCTTTCTCTTCATTTTGTTCTTCATCAAATACGTACAATGTCCCGTAATAAATTTTACGAATCTTGAAAATAGTACTATTTTTTTATTTTAAGATTAGGTAATATTTTGATACTGGTAATGATTTTTTTTTTGTTTTATTGAAAATGAAAACATCATTTTAGGATACAAATTATAATATGAAAACAAGCAACTTTCCTTAAAATAATCCAGAATACGTGATTTTGAAATTTAAGAAATAAAATAGGATTAATAGATTAAATTTCATTTTGTTTTCACTGATAATTGCATTTCGGATACAAAATTTGAACAAGGCGAAACAGAGAATGCGTGTACGTAGCGTCCAACCAATTTATTGAAAATTGAAAATTGAAATCACCTTCAAAATGCAATTTTCATTTGAATGAAATAACAACCAATTTTTAATATTCGTTATTTCTGACAAATTTTTTATTTTACCGATTTTTTGGTACGGTTTTCGCGGCCAATCAATTCTCAAAAATATTAAAATGCATTTTAGCACAAAAAGGGTTATTTTAATGATTGAAATAGAATTTCATTTACCATATTCATCTTAATTGAAAATACCAATTGACAGACCAATTTTAATAAAGCTTCTATTATTTGGTTGTTAATGAAATATAAATCTGTTTCGCCTTGTTCATATTTTGAATCCGAAATGCAATTATCAGTGAAAACAAAATGAAATTTAATCTATTAATTCTATTTTATTTCTTAAATTTCAAAATCACGTGTTCTGGATTATTTTTAAGGGAATTTGCTTGTTTTCATATCATAATTTGTATCCTAAAATGATGTTTTCATTTTCAACAAAACAAAAAAATCATTACCAGTATCAAAATATTACCTAATCTTAAAATAAAAAAATAGTACTATTTTCAAGATTCGTAAAATTTATTACGGGACATTGTACGTATTTGATGAAAAACGAAATGAAGAGAAAGGAAACTCTTTGAAATAAAATCATGTCTTACCGATTTAAGAGGAATTTGCAATTTTACTTTGGTGCGTGCGAAAATTAGAAATTGAAAATTGAAAATTGTAAGTTTCAACCTTTTTCATTTTTTTGAAAATGGTCGAAAGACGACTCATTTGAATTGCTGTTCCCGGCCCTCTACCGGCCAGTGGGTGAGCAGCATCAATGCGTACGAGACTTCCAGTTTCCGCAACGCATACTTGTTCCCGCGCTCACTGCATGTGCTGCGGAAGACTGGCCACCGAAGACGATAAAGGAAATTGAGGGCAACTCTAAACATTGGCCCTACGAGTATGGCGAGAGTGTCCGGCTTTTGCTACGCCGCCTCCCACGGCGTACTCGTAGGACTACTCCACACATCGGCTCTACCAAAATTGTTAGTATTACGATATGGTGAATAAAAGGATCATTGCATTTATTTTGAGTGGAATACATGGCGAGACACCGGTGAATTAGGCTTTAACCCTAGCTCTGCATGGCAGGGCTGTGTGATACCGGCGTTACACGGCCTCCCACCACATGTGGTTGGAGGCCGTGTAACGCCGGTAACACACAGCCCTGCCATGCAGAGCTAGGGTTAAAGCCTAATTCACGTGCCACGTGCCACGCGCCGCGAGCCAGAAGTAGGTGAATTTTCACTCCAATTTAATTCATTGATTCATTTTCATGAACAAATCAACATTCGGGCTTCAACGCCGCCTTCTAAATGCATGAATGGGGACCAGCGAATGACCAGCGTGCATATGCAGAAAGGGACTCAAGAGAAATTATAGGGAGGAGGCCAGTATTTTTCAAAATCACACTGCACGTAAATTTGTAACATTAAAAATTGATCAATCAAAATTCCGTACATCGATTTTGTAGACCATATGTTAAGGTTGCTATATTGCAAATATCTAGGTCCTATGGTGTCTATCGAACTCTGACTGGTATGGGCGATAGCCTATTGACAGGTATCAATAAAAACGTTGCAAACAGGTTTATTTTGTGGACAAGTCCACCATCCTGCCAACTTACATCAATCAAAATGTTACCAAAACGCTGTATTTCGCACGCGTGCAAGTAAACCACAGTCCCTCCACAACACATAGGCTGCGGGCAGGCCTAACATGAACGCGATAGGCATACTCGTGTCAGGCCAGGTCAACATTGATTTTCGAAACACCATACAGTCTTGGCCAGTCTTGGTGTCCTAATCACGGGCAAAAGATGACTCTCACTTTATACCTCCATGCATAAACAAATGTACTTCCAGTTAACCACTGTGACGCTTACCAGAGACTCTGCATTGTAGAGGTGTCGAAATTGGTCAAACTCTAAAGACTTTATTCCATCTAATCAATTTCAATCCCCGACTTATGTAAGTTTGGCGCAACAAAGGTAGTGTTGAGATGGGTATTGTGGTGTTGCCTGAATATACTGCGGGCATGTATAAACTAACGCAATTCCTAGATTCCGTATACTCTTTTTAATTAGGCCCTCCCTCCTATAATTTCTCACGAGTCCCTGGCACGCGGCACGTGAATTAGACCCTAGTCATGTAATCTGAGTTCCCGGTAAACCGGTTTGTTGATTGAGTGATTCGTCTCAATGGTGTTTCGGAACCAAAAATGGGGTTCCTTCATCAGTCGCTCTCTTGTTTTGTATCCCCTCCGCTTGGTTGTGTGATGAAGTCATCTTCGTCCTCGAGGAGGAGAAGCCAGATTCGTTATTGAGAGAGTTCAGAGAGTTAGGGGTGGACCATTTGATATCCTGGGGGGGGGGGGGCTTGGAAGATTTGGGGGAAAAAAGATGCCAGGTGGAGTTGCTCGAAAAAAAAAATCTGGCTTTAAGTGGCTGATGGAAAAACAATTATGGACCATTGCGACTCGGAAAAAAAAATCTTGGCAATTGTTCGATGCACACTGCAGCATCAATAAAAATCAAGCAGTAGCGCTGGAGTTTTATAAAGCATAAACCATTTCAAGCTTGAGGAACAATAACTGAATATGAACAATCGTACAGTATACATGACCTTCTGATTAGAGGAAGTATGCTGAAATTGAAATTGCTCACCAGTGTTTTCCAGAAATGTGTAAATCTGAATGTATGGATTTTGTCAAAATACCACAAGAAGAGAGACAGCCTGCAAACATTTTACTATTATCGTTTGCGTATAGAAACTCATAACAATGAAAAATGCGTAGAGACTCAATCCAATGCGTAATATTATTACGCATTGGATCGACTCTCTACACATTTTTTCATTGTTATGAGTTTTCTATATACTCATGTTTTATTCGTAAATGCGAACACTGTTATAGTGAATTATCTTACCAATGTTTTTCTTAACAAAAATGAGTTTGATGGTTTTGGGGAAACTACTATGTGGTAATGAAGAATGGGAAATGGGCAATGAAATGAGCAGACAGCGGGTGATTTAAGATTAAATGTTACATCTTCACTGCAAATAAAACCATAAGTGTGTCATAAATAATACAAACAAAACAAAATCATGTTTGTTTGTTTTGTTGTATGTGAGCCACGTCTAAGACACACAACAAAAGTACTGTTTCAGTCTGTAAATGTCACCTCAGATGCCACCAGAGAAAACCATTTCCACTCCAAAATTTCATTTTTTGCCTTGCGAGAGGGGGGACACCCCCCTCTCGCGCTCTCCCCCCCTCGTTCACTACGCTCACTCGCCGCTCAGTCACTTCGCTCCCTCGCACTCCACCCATCTACTTTCTTAAATTACCCGGCTACTTTCAATGTAAGGACAACACTGACAAGTAAATGCCATAAATGTACATGATTTTACAAATATGTTTTTGTAAAGTGAATCAAAAATGTACATGTATTTACATATCTTTATTTAGTTTCTTGAATATAGTCTATGTGCGATAGAACAGCATCTTGTACTGGGTGTGAAAAACCAAGCAAACAAACATTGCACCGAAATTTGGTAAAAAAAAATATATCTCGAAGAAGGAAAGTGAAAAAAAAAGTTGCCAGCATATGCCCTGTAGAAAAAAAATAATTCATGGTGAAGCACGTGGGAAACAAATATGGCTCTCCACCAATCTTCCAAGCCCCCCCCCCAGGATATCAAATGGTCCACCCCTTAGCCACTCTATTGACTGACTGTAGTGAGCGATCCGGTGTGTGGTGTCATATTATAACATGACCCAGCATCGACAGGAGTTTCTAGACGCTTATAAGGATTTTTGTTTAAGGGCATATTTTGAGCGTTACTAGTGCTCGTTATGTTAACAGTATATGTTGTACTGATCATTGGTCATTGTTCGGCGTGTAGTGTGGCGTCGCTTAATTTCATGTATTTCACAAAATCTGCGCACTGATCTCTCGCTTAATCCTGACAGATTATGATCAGGAAACAAGTCTTTCAAAGTAATCTCGCGGTGTGTTTTCCTTCAAAAACAACCATTTGCCGCATAAACTCTTCAGAGACTAAGGAAGACAACTACATTTTAATTTACCGCAGTTCTTGCGTTGACGGAAGCCGAAAATCTCGCACGCATCGCTGCTCGCCCACTGGCCGGTAGAGGGCCAGGAACAGCAAAGAAATTGAAATAACATGTAAGTCGTTTTTCGACCATTTTCAAAAAAGAAAATGGTTGAAACTTACCATTTTCAATTTTCAATTTTCGCAAGTAACAAAATGAACAGCGAATTCATTTTAAATTAGTTGTACATGATTTAGTATTAACGAATTTCGATTCTCATCATTTTTGTTCTCCTTCAAATGTCAAAATTATCCTATATTTATATTTACAAAAATTGGAAGAAATACCATTTTTGTTATGTTAAGATAGAATAAAGTTGAAGACTTGAAGTTATTTTTATGCTTTGTTGAGAATGGCAACATCATTTTTAAAAAATGAATTAAAATCAAAATATGAAACAAGGAACGTTCAATAAAAGTAAACCCGAACTTGTGTCTTCAAATCTTATGAATGAAACAATTAATTGATTAAAGCTTAATTTGTGTTTACTGAAAATTGCTTTTCTGATTCAAAATATAAAGAAGGCGAAACAGAATTATGTTTCACTAATAATGAAATAGCAGAAGCTTTATTTAAAACGGGCCGTCAATCTTTTTTTTTTAACGAAGATAAAAATGAAAAATAATTTTCGATTTGAAACATTTCAAATGTTGCTTTCTATGCCAAAAGGCTGTTTAATATTTTTGGGATTTGATTGGCCGCGAAAACCGTACCAAAAAATCGGTAAAATAAAAATTTTGTCTGCAAAAACGAATATTAAAAATGGTTGTTATTTCATTCAAATGAAAATTGCATGTTATAGGTGATTTCAATTTTCAATTTTCAATAAATTGGTTGGACGCTACGTACACGCATTACAGAGTTATGTTTCATTAATAACCAAATAATAGAAGCTTTACTAAAATTAGTCTGTCAATTGGTATTTTCAATTAAGATGAATATGAAGAATAAAATTCTATTTCAATCATTTAAATAATGCTTTTTGTGCTAAAATGCATTTTCATATTTTTGAGAAATGATTGACCGCAAAAACCGTAGTAAAAAATCGGTAAAATAAAAATTTTGTCTGCAAAAACGAATATTAAAAATTGGTTATTATTTCATTCAAATGAAAATTGCACTTTGAAGGTGATTTCAATTTTCAATTTTCAATAAATTGGTTGGACGCTACGTACACGCATTTTGTACGTATTTGATGAAGAACAAATGAAGAGAAAGGAAACTCTTTGAAATAAAATCATTCTTACCGATTTAAGAGGATTTGCAATTTTACTTTGGTGCGTGCGAAAATTAGAAATTGAAAATTGAAAATTGTAAGTTTCAACCTTTTTCATTTTTTTGAAAATGGTCGAAAGACGACTCATTTGAATTGCTGTTCCCGGCCCTCTACCGGCCAGTGGGTGAGCAGCATCAATGCGTACGAGACTTCCGGTTTCCGCAAGGCATATTTGTTCCTGCGCTTAGCAGCTTAGTGCATGTGCTGCGGAAGACTGGCCATGCCACCGAAGACGATATAAAGGAAATTGAGGGCAACTCCACACATTAGCCCTACGAGTATGGCGAGAGTGTCAGGCTTTAGCTACGCCGCCTCCCACGGCGTAGCCAAAGCCGGACACTCTCGCCATACTCGTAGGACTACTCCACACATCGGCTCTACCAAGATTGTTTAGTATTACGATGTGGTGAATAAAAGGATCATTGCATTTATTTTGTGTGGAATACATGGCGAGACACCGGTGAATCGATAGTGCTTTGACCCTAGTCATGTGATCTGGGTCCCCGGTAAACCGGTTTGTTGATTGAGTGATTCGTCTTAACGGTGTTTCGGAACCAAAAATGGGGTTCCTTCATCAGTCGCTCTCTTGTTTTGTATCCCCTCCGCTTGGTTGTGTGATGAAGTCATCTTCGTCCTCGAGGAGGAGAAGCCAGATTCGTTATTGAGAGAGTTCAGAGAGTTAGCCACTCTATTGACTGACTATAGTGAGCGATCAGGTGTGTGGTGTCATATTATAATTGACATGACCCAGCATCGACCGGAGTTTCTCGACGCTTATAAGGATTTTTGTTTAAGGGTATATTTTGAGTGTTGCTAGTGCTCGTTATGTTAACAGTAAATGTTGTACTAATCATTGGTCATTGGTCGCTTAATTTCATGTATTTCACAAAATCTGCGCACTGATCTCTCGCGTAATCCTGACAGATTATGATCAGGAAACAAGTCTTTCAAAGTACATGCTATCTTGCGGTGTGTTTTACCTTCAAAAACAACCATTTGCCGCATAAACTCTTCAGAGACTAAGGAAGACAACACCATTTTAAATTTACCTAAGTTCTTGCGTTGACGGAAGCCGGAAATCTCGCACACATCGCTGCTCGCCCACTGGCCGGTAGAGGGCCAGGAACAGCAAAGAAATTGAAATAACATGTAAGTCGTTTATCGACCATTTTCAAAAACATGAAAATGGTTGAAACTTACCATTTCAATATTCAATTTTCGCAAGTAACAAAATGAACAGCGAATTCATTTTAAATTAGTTGTGTACATGATTTAGCATTAACGAGTTTCAATTCTCATCATTTTTGTTCTCCTTCAAATGTCAAAATTATCATATATTTATATTTTAAAAAAATCGGAAGAAATACCATTTTTGTTATCTTAAGATAGAATAACGTTGAAGACTTGAAATTATTTTTATGCTTTGTTGAGAATGGCAACATCATTTTTAAAAAATGAATTAAAATCAAAATATGAAACAAGGAACGTTGAATAAAAGTAATCCCGAACTTGTGTCTTCAAATCTTATGAACGAAACAGAATTAATTGATGATTAAAACTTAATTTGTGTTACTGAAAATTGCTTTTCGGATTTAAAATATAGAGAAGGCGAAACAGAATTATGTTTTATTAATAATGAAATAGCAGAAGCTTTATTTAAAACGGGCCGTCAATCGTTCTTGTTTTCAACGAAGATAAAAATGAAAAATAATTTTCAATTTGAAACATTTCAAATGTTGCTTTCTATGCCAAAAGGCTGTTTAATATTTTTTGGAATTGATTGGCCGCGAAAACCGTACCAAAAAATCGGTAAAATAAAATTTTGTCTGCAAAAACGAATATTAAAAAGGTTATTATTTCATTCAAATGAAAATTGCATTTTGAAGGTGATTTCAATTTTCAATTTTCAATAAGTTGGTTGGACGCTACGTACACGCATTCTGACAGCTCATAAAAAGTTGCAGTCAGACGCGCTGACGGGGATGCTTATCTTTTCACGCATTGAACACTTCGATGAACTGCGCAGTATTTAAAAACATGTTCCTCACAATGTACATAGTAAACATTAAATGTTGCAGCTTTGTTGACTTGAAACAACTGGATATCGCTCATGAAATACATTGTTTTAAACAAGAAAGTTTTACAGACGCAGTCCCGACGAGTCCCTACCTTTCTTTACTCTTGATTGAAATGCAAAATCGTTTTGCATTTTTGTCGCGAATGTGATGAAGATATTGCTACTATGCTGGCTACATTTAAAGAACAGAAAAATTAACCAAATCACGTACGACCTACAGTTGGAGTCGATCTGTGGTATGACCTCAAACAAATTGCAAAACAAATGTTTTCGGTGATTTTGGGCTCTTTTGGTGGCGCTAAAGAACATACGAAAGTCGAGAAAAATCGAGAGATTTAATTATTTTGCAGTCTGGTGTTTTGTGGTAAAAGAAGCTATACAAATCAAACGACTAATACTCTTTCAACGAAAAAACGCATTCCGTGCATTATTTGTACTTTTTAAAGTTTTGTAAAATCGTATGCTATTTTCTTTTTTCAGTAATTCTTTATTTATTTATTTATTTAGTTAGTTGTTTGTTTATTGTGTGCAAAAGAACACGGTGTTGCAAATAAACTTCAGTCTCAAAAATGATACCTTCAGTTTCGCATCAGGCAACTTCAAAGTAATTCAATAATTCATTTATTAACTGATTTTTATTTAGTCATTGATTGATTTATTTCTTTATATACTGTGTGGAAAGAACACCGCGTGGCGCAGGTAACCTTCAGTCAAAAAAGTATGTACTTTCGATTTTGTATTCGGCAATTTCAGAGTAATAGCACTCTGTTTTCCTTCTATTCACAAGTTCCCCATTTTAAAACTGGCAATTGTGTTCGGGGAAAGAAAAAATATTATGGTACTGGTTCATTACCGGATGTCGTGATGGTCAAGGGCAATGCTAAATCCGTAGGTCTGAGGATTTGACATTTTCAAACCCGGGCTATTTGAAAGACATATTAAACATGAGCTGCTCCTTACATATACATTCTGACACAATGGACAGTAAAATGATTTGCAAGTGTAAAACCCCAGCTGCCGTATTGCAGCCTACGGGTTCCCCAATTTCTGCAGGGTGTTGTGGAGGTAACACTCCCCCAAGACTTCCTCAATATCTAACGTAAAGTCTTAAATACGCTCAGCTTTCTTTGACTCCATATTGGGCCGAGAAAAAAATTGTGCTGTTCCGATAACCCACCTACCCTAGTTTTTACCTGCCGACCCTAAACTTTTTAAAACAACGTAAACACGGAAGTAAAAAAAGGGAAAAAAAACGTACAATCACGGGTTCATTACCTGGCATTTGATTTTTGCTTAACGAGGATGTCTTTATGTGTTTATTCCTTTTATATGTATGATACGTTTTTCTGAAAATGTTGTGGCCATGTGTGAACGCTGAAACATGCACACTTAAAAGTAAAAATATTTTGGGAAAAAAATCATTGCCGACCTACCTACCCTATTTTTAAAAATCATGTTATCGGAAAAGCACAATTTTTATTTTTGCCTTAACAATCATCAAGGGTGACATTGACTATTGAAAAACCACAGGTTAATTGTAAGGTTTTTTGATATATCTTGAATATATGAAGTAGTATGAAGAGGTTTTCGAAAGAGGTCAGTTATAAATAAAAAAAATGTGTCATTGACATCATAGTTCACATGATCCCTTCAAGATTTTTAATAGATATTATGTGTGGATTTTATCTTAAATCAATATCCAGTGTGCGATTGACGTAATGCCTTTAAGATCATATATTAAAACTCCCATGCTTCGGCAACACCTCTTAACGCAGAAACAGCATCGGGAGAGGCCAAAACCAAACATGGGAAGTCCGTACGTCTTTTTGTAATAATTCAATGTATTTGAAACGAACTTGATGTCTAGTAGTCTGAAGATTTTTGGTACTTCCCCTCAAGTCAAACAAATGGAGAAGGATCGATGGATGTGACTTCGCCTTGCCTCGATGGATATTTATAATTAGGGAAACCTATTGTATGCCTCCACACAAGAGTATCTTGTAAAACGCCAGCTTCATCACTACAGCTACCAATACCAACACATCCTTTGGTTGTGCGACAAATAGTTTTGACCTTGACCATTGGCGAGACCCTGACATCAGCTGAACTCTAATGACAATGGGACGAATTTTACTGTGACCTCGTTAATCTAGGTATCCTTGATAAAAGGTTTTTGAGTGATAAGCTCAGCAGTAGCAACGCGCGTATCAACCAGAATGAAAGGAGTACGAAGATGTCAGAGAATGGCCATATTAAGACGAGCTGTTGGTCCATAGCTGTAGTGTTTTCAGACGGGATTCCTGCCTTTTACGGGCTGGTTTTGACTTTTACGATTTTAACCCCGCCACGTAAAAATCAAAACCAGCCCGTAAAAGGCAGGAATCCCGTCTGAAACACCACAGCTTATGGACCCACAGCTATATTAAAGGGATAAAGTCGTCGGAACTGCGCTCAAAAGTCGTATAATGGGACCCATACGACCCTAGGCAACAATGTATCCAAGACACAATGGCGATTGATGACAGTTAAAACATGTCTGTCATAATCTATCATCGTGTAATTTAAATGTTGCAGCTATGATGATGAGGTGCATCTTAATATCGTGCACGAAATACATTGTTTGTAAACAAGAAACTCGCACAGGCGCAGTTCCGACGACTATATCCCTTTAAGACATGGTGTTCCTATGCGTAACAGGGCAGATTACTTATCATAAGTAAATAAAGTATACAGTCGTTCTATTTCAAGTTAAATGTCAAGATATGTATGATAAACGTTATCAGTTTTGGAAGTAAACACATAAATAGTGAGGTAAGAATGACGATATGCAAATTTTGCTCAAGTTCCGAGATTTTGTACTTTGCCGAGAGGGTAGAATCCACGTGCACTACTCAATTTTCATCTCATCTATCAAGCGAAATTATCAAAAATTAACAAGGCTGCATTTGTTTCGGAGGCGTTTTTGTAAAAGAATTGTCCAACATTTCCTACATTGACCGCCTACCCACAAAGATCTTCGTAATGGAATGTCTATTCAAATTCATCAAGTTTATCCCGATTAGAAGATTGTGAAACATTAGCAAGGGTTAAGGCTTCTTTCATTCAAAAGCAAAAAGTTGAGTACAACATGCCATATTTTAATTTAGTAGCATACACTGTGGCATATATTTTTGCGAAAACACTGCGAATTTCTCCCAAATTACTTTTACAAAATGAATTTAAACACTTTTAAAAATAATGTTACCCACAGCCCCTTCAACTTCTTGAGCGTATCATGTTTGGTCGACATTAGTTTGGTTCGGTTTTCTTGTCACCCTTAATGTAATTAATTTGAAAACACGCGCGAATTTTTTATCATTTCGCACCCAGGAGCAAAAAGGGAATGTTCCCTCGGACTGATTAAAACTACATTTATTCAAAACGTGTGGTTAGTGTCATTTAAATCAATATTCATAGTATTGTCAGAAACCTGATAATAATTTTTTTTTTCTAAAGGAATGCATGAGTAAATGTCTCAATCTCAAATGGGAGCTATAAATCATTGGTGTATATTTTCATTCACATATCATTCCATGCAGATATATAACACAGGTCACAAAATTTCGGCGTTATTTTGTGTTTTTTTGGGGGGAGGGGTATACACTGTTGTAAAATTGTAAAATGCGAGCGTAGCTGGATTGCTATGATCTGGTGTTTGTCTATACGATGATATTCAATGGGTCATTATTCGTTTTGTTTTCTTCTAGTCCAGTCGGCGTAAATGAACCATCGAGTCTTTCGAAAATTTGGACGTGAATGTTTTGTGACGCGTTTAATTATTACGATCCATAAATAAATCTCCAGTTGGAGAAGGATAGGTCAATAAACGCGCGCAGATGCACATGCAACAACAGTAACGTACAGCTATCCAGCCCGGGGTGCCACTCTCAGGAAAAATGGCCGGTACACATGCGTGTTTCCGAATTCACGGAAAACACGTGTTTTGTTCATGATATAAAGGTCCGTTAAAACAAGGGAAAGGGGTACTTTTTCACGAGGTCGCTGGGTGGAATGACTAAAAATACCTCATCAAGATCTGGTAAACAATTTTCTTAAAGATGTACAGCCATGTTAATGCTAGATTGAAAATGAGATTGCTTCAAATGTTTATGTTCGGTACAATGTATGCTTTTCCAACGTTATCATGTTGCTTCGGATTACAATGGAGATACTAGTATTTGATGCGGACAACTACAACATATTGCATTGATCTAAACAACATTGGCATAGCTGTATATCTCCCTGTCCCAGATTTTGCAAACAAGGGGGTGATTTTTGGGCACATTTTCTCCCATATGTCTCAAATAGGGGTGTCTTTTTAGCTGAAAATCCCAGATAAGCGGCGTTTTGAAATTCTACTGAACAAAGATGGGTATACATCCAGCCATCCTCAGTGTGAGTTCCACCGCCGGGGTAGTTCATACTGTATAAAGACCTTGTTTATAAATCTTATAAATATTTAAATTTGATTTTATTTCTAGATGTTAGTTTGACAGACTAAAATTTGGAGGAGAAAGTAAAAGCTGTTTGCGACTGCCCTCCAATTTATACATACTTTGCAATGACATAAGCTGACAAAGCAAATCGACGTCCAAAATGCGTTCATCATGTTAAAATTCAAAGGCAAACGGTGGCGGACAACGTACAATGCAGACCAAGAGAGAAAGGTGTGCGGACTTGTGGTCATTAAGTCAAGGAGTCTGTAACGTCTTTAAATATTAAATAAAAATACCTCTGTTTTAGTTTACATGTAATGAAACCGTTTGATGGAAGTAGATGTTTAATGGGAAATCATAAACAAAAAAATCATGGTTTCAGACAGGTAAACGTGACTCAACAATATGTGTATCATCTATTGTGTTAGTTGTGGTTACAGTACCACAGTTGAAGATTGTGAGTGAGAACTTGATAAAAGTTTGGATTTCGTGTTTGTTATGGAAACTGCAATTATAGTGCAAAAATCTTTAAACGATGTGTTTAGAGAGATGTATCTGAACAATGATAAAGTAAAGGAGAAGAAGCATACTATTTTGTAGGTAGAAAAATCTTACTAACCTCTGTTTTTTCAGTCTCTATGCGCATTTAGTTCTGAATCCATGATTTCATGACCTTTTGGAAATTCGACTCAAAGATGGACGAGGTAAAATTAGTTTGTACATAATAGTCCTGTTATGTTCATTGATGCTCTGTAAATGCCTGTGGCCTCCGTGCAAATATCATGGACACTGTGCATAATCATGTGCATACGTACTTTCAAACCACACGGTCTCTTCTCAAGTTATCTAGGCTTGGAAGTTTATTTTTGTACATATGCCGTAACAAAAAATGTAGTCGTCTTGTTTGTCAATAAAATTATCCGGATCTTCCACAATTCTTTAGCGACGATCATATTTGCTTCAAGTGCATCTCATGGGGTTTATACCGGTACCAATTTGACAGCATCCATGACTTAAATGGTCACAAATTTGTTACTTTTGCAATCTCATAATAAGCAGATTTTCTTATATAATCCTAATCACTGCAGATTTCATAAGCACGAAGCTGCAAAATATCTGCTCAAAACGAAGTGAATGTTCTATTATGTCACCTTTTTTATCTTGCGTCACGAAATGTACCAGCATATATAAGTGTGTGTGTGTGTGTGTTTAGTGACACAGAGGGTGCAAATTACGATGCTGTCGTGAAACCTCCCAGATCAGGAGAATAGTGGAGGACATCTGTGGCTGAAGGTGACTTTCAAGGTATCAAATAGTTGCATCTATCCAAAGCCAATGTACATACGTGCACAATGTTCACATTATTAGCAACAAGATTATCTCTGAAGTTTGAAAAAAGACAGCATGCTAAATAGTATCAACATATCTTTCAAACTATCAGCTACCTTGAAAAGAAGTACTAGAAGAATGACAATGAAACATAAGTTGGTATTAGTTTTATTGAGTTGTGTATATTTTTATTTAGTAAGAAAAAGAAATATGGTATACAACAAGGTTCTTGGAATAATTGAAACAACAGAAAGAAAAACAAGTAATAAGACCGAAAGGAATGAGAGATATGAAATAATATACACCTCAAAGTTACTTCAAGAGACAAGTGTAGGTAAGTGCATCTGATGGATAATGAATAATTCTGTTTCAAACTTTTTTAATGGAAAATGGAAGATAGAAAAGGATTGACTGCAGTTGAAGACATGAATAAATATGGCTGGTCCTTTACTATTATTACATTATTGTATTTGTTCTGATGAAAAGTCTTATACATACTTTGAACAAATGCTCATTGCAAAGAAACCTCATTTCAGTTGACGTCAACCCCTTCCCCCAAATTGAACAATTTTTAAGCGCGAAAATGCAACTACAAATTGTGATTTTAACTTCTTCCAAGCACTATATATTGTGTTTATAAGCTGATGGAAGTTATAACTGCAGTCAGATCTTGAACAACGAACACTTCAGAACAAAATCTGGACAGTGATTGAGAATCATATGCAAATGGTTACCATGGCGTAACTATGGCATACTACTGGTGTGACTTTGCGTATACAATGATTGAAATAAATCTGAACGCTTTCGCTGTAAAGGCATTGAGTTTAATTGTCATGTTCATGCTTTCAGTATCCATGATCCCTAACTCAGACTTGGTACATAGAAAATTTCAAAAGCAATTTTAATATTATATTTTTATAACATTTGGCAACACAGCTGAAATGAGGCTGTAGCATTATCATACAAAATGTCTGATGCTAATGCAGTGGAAACTGATTTCGTCAAAGATACATTTTATTGTCCTGTGTCATGAATGTTAACCTCTTGTTGAGAAGCTTGGCAGCTGCTTTGCTTAGGAATAAATCAAATCATCATCTTCCTTTTTACCCTCTTGTACTGTAGTCAGAGTGACCATTGAACCAGCCATCTCAAATCCTTTGTGAAATCTGACGTGAATGTATTTGTCATTTCCAATGTAACCCTGATAAAAATGAAATTTGTTTCGATTGTGATCATCATACAAATAATCTCCAGTCACACACATATGCACATTGACATACTGAGGTAAAGAGTGCAGAAGGACACTCATGGTGACAAAGCAAATTTGATGCAGAGAACATCGAATACCTGGTCAACATGAATGTGCTGGTACCAAAAGAGGAATAAAAGCGATTCTTTCCTGCCCTTTTAAGCCACCGATTTATGGTACCTTCTTTGAGAGAAATCTGAGATGAGGGTTCTTATTGATGTCGTATGGCGTGTGCTTCGATAGTATGTGTAAAGGTATTTGAAAGAATCTTTGGTTTTGTATGCTATTATTTACAAAGGTTAGGAACTAAATTGTCTGATTGTGTACATCCTACATGGCATCCAGTTCTTGCAGTACATGTACTACCTAACATATCTATGGAAAGTGCAATTAATATTAAAGTATGCACTTACAATTGATATGATTCATTATCATTGATGAATATTCATGTATCGCACAACATGATTATGATCTGTAGACAAAATAGTCGTGACTCAAAACTTCCAAAGACCTGATCCGGAGGTCTAAAAGCTAACGATTTAGTATAAGAATGTTGGGTAAAAAAGTTCATTCACTGCTTGAAGTGTCGCATAACTGTATTTATTTTGCAAAACGTATTCATGGTTTGATTTGGTATACTAATTCAATGGAAATGACTCGTTATCAATAATTAATATTTATATCACACACACACACACACACACACACACACACACACACACACACACACACACAAACAAACACATTGTGCAAAGAAGACAAAATAGCCTTAAACCAGAGGCCTGACCTTGTCGTATGACTTTGGTATGCAAATTCAAATGGAATGACCCATTGTCATTGATGAATATTCATATCACACACATTGTGCCGTTCAGACAAAATATATCATAGGCACTGTGCCAGAGGCCTGACCCCAGGGCCTGACCTTTAGGTAAGACTACAAACAATGGAGTTTGCATGCAACCAGACTGAAGTCAATATCGTAACAGCATGTTGTGATGGATTATAAACAAGCAGTACACTATTGTTGACCTTTTTTTGGAATGGTGATTCACTCATAATATAAATATATACTGTTTCAGACTGTTATTGTTTCCTGTCCTTCACCAGGCGACTTTGGTTCATGGAAAATGAAAACAATTATTGCTGTGCCCTTCTAATATAATCAATAGCAGTTATTCACTGAACCAAGCAGGATGAATGAAGTTGAATTTAGTAACCTTGACAAAATAGTCTACACCACTCACTACATGGGTTATATATAGTTTTGCCACATAGACATCAAACTCCGACCCAACACTCTCTTCAACTTCACTTTGGATCTGTAGGAGACGGTATAGTGACGGTAAAGTAAAGTCTCAAATGTTAGATGCAAGTAAATCTTCCGCATGATTTTTTTCTCAACCGTTTTGACACCTTAGATTATTTGTAACATCACAATGTCAGGTTCATACCTTCCATTAAGATTGGAAACACTGTAATTGCGCTAACTAGTGACTCAGAAAAACAAACTCGTTTGTATTGAATATTACAACAGGGGTAACAAATAATTGAAATATAAGACATCAAATCAAGGACCAGCTTTATGAATAACTCTTTGATAATACCATATTTCATTGTATATAAAAATTAAACCGGATTTGCCGAAGCGGTTGCACTTTGCATTAAATGCCATTGTACAGAGAACGCGAGAGATACATTTGATAACTTACTCCATTCAGAAGTTCTTGTACTTCTTCTGTGGCCGGTTGAGGCATAGTGGACAGTATACCACTAGGATGGGAAGCTTCGGCAAAGATCAAAAGAACTATGAAGACGAGACGAGCCATCTGGTTTGGAATAAATCGAAATGTGTGAATTGATTTTTGTATAATGGCGCAAGACCACTAATTCATTTCCGGGTTCGTTACCCAAACGAAGATAGTTCGGAAGAAAA
Organism: Ptychodera flava; assembly: GCF_041260155.1. Taxonomy (NCBI): domain Eukaryota; kingdom Metazoa; phylum Hemichordata; class Enteropneusta; family Ptychoderidae; genus Ptychodera; species Ptychodera flava. The sequence continues at coordinate 17,926,720 of NC_091937.1, forward strand.
TAGTGCAGACATTGAAGTTTAGATACCTGCATGGATGCTTGTTTAGTTTGAACTGTAATATCAAGTATTTTTGTAAAGATATTTTTCTGCCTGAATCAGAATGCAGACTGTTGTTAATAATGGCTGAAGAATTGGGTGGTAAAATGAAGAGTTCTAAGGCCCATAGAAATCATAACAATAAGCCTGAATTTTGTCAAAAACACCACTAATGGGGGCTATTTTCCTCGTTATCTCAAAATTTCTGTGGACTTACCCACACGAAAAATTCACCAGTAGTCAAGCTGACATTGACCTAACACCTGTTGAGATGATTCGTGCCGCTGAATTTTTTAAAATGGGAAAATTGAGCTCAACGCTACTGTGGTGGCCTATGGGAAATTAATTAGACCGTGGTCTTGTGCCATAATTGTCAGATTGGCGATTACCGCTGCTTGTCACCCGGTAGTTCGCAGTGAAAAACTTCATTGAAGTTACTTTCAGCATAAAGTTCTATAGTTCCGATTGAAGTAGGATTCCGTTATCCTAAAGACTGATTTATATATAGATACGACGAAAAACAATATTGTCGTTTTCCTTCTAAAAGAGATTACCGGGTATATGGCATTAAAGCAATAAAAGTAACATGAAATTAACTTTTGCAGTCTAGAGTCTGCAAATTTGTTTCTAACACTGTGATTTAATGTATATACAAGGTAAATAGAAGACAGGTTCTCTCATTTATTGTCATAAAATACAAAGAATATGTGAGAACGTAAGTGACGACATCACTATGTTTCGACATCCCTTAGCTCCGACACAGTACGTGTAAAAGATATTTACTTGTGTAATATCCTATCGGAAAGTCCATGTTTAGTGGGAGGGTGTACTTTTCTACCCAATTTAAGTATTTTCGGTATTTTTTAAAGGATAAATCTACAGAAAAATATTCAATTAGAGCCGTCTTTTCAAAATAGCGGCCAAAGCATAGTGTTCAGGTGACTTAAAGTGGCACTCCCACTTGGTAACATTTTTAAAACACATTTTTTTAATGCCAACGGGCGATATTTGATGTGGTGACTGCGCGCGGATTGCGAGATATCGATAAAAACATGTCATGAAAAAAGTTAAAGTTTGAATTCCGATGGCCACCTAAATTCAGTTTCCGAACATCGAATGTTCGGCACTGGGGCCGTTGTCAACTATAAGCTAGGGAGTATGAGCCTAGGCTGACGCGTTGGTGATCGGTCATGCCCCGTGGGAGAAAGCCGAGTCCTACTGACTTGGCGAAAAAAAACGGAAAAGAAAGTTTGCTGATTTCACCAGAATTCGCATAGTTGACCAGTATAGCCGCTGGGAAAACTATCGGGAGCGCCTCGGCATTCTCTCCCATAGAGATTTTGCAAAGCAGTTATTGGACAGGTGAGTTCTGTGTACCTTCCGAATCACGGCGTATGAGTTGAATACGACCGCCATTTTTGTGGGTTTTTTTAACAGCTCAGATTCTGACCATTATTTTTATCACATTTTTGTCAACATTCATATTTTTCATGGATTGACCGTATTTGTGGTACCCGACTTGGCCCAGGACCAAGAACTGAATTCAAGTTATGCAAATGTACATCTTTCCCTGTGTGTTGAGAAACTGTGATTCGACCGACCGTGTAGTTTGAATATCTCCGCCGATACATTTGCACGGTTTCCCGTAAAACTTATATTTGGCATATAATTCATCGTTTCAGGCCATTTGTATGTTAAAAATTTTACATTTTCACTGATATTGATTCATGTATATAGCCATCCCAAGAGCGGGGATGCAGAACAAGTGACTGCGACGCAGCGTATTCGCTACTCAGGGGCCCGGGATGGGAATTTCAATGGGTGGATTCTAGTGACAGGCCGTGCTTGTATTTCTCAAAGGTGCAGTTGAAATTTCAAAAATCCCTTTGACTTTTTGGTGTAACTGTGAGTATCGTCTGAATTCCATTGGTGGTATTTAGTACCGATTATTCACGCGTGACTGTTTTGCTGGGAGAACTCCTCCAATGCAAAGGGAGAAGGGCCTCTGTGTTCCAAATGCATCACTTTCATCTGTTTCGAGTGCAGTCGATTTACTTCGATCGTGGCGACGAAAATGAAGTTGCGGATGTGGATGGTGTATCTACCATGTCTTTTAAAAGCAATGACGAGTAAATGTAAATTCGCACTTTCCAGTCTCACTCTTCACTACATATTTCAAGTTCAAGCAGTTGTATGCAACTGAGTGTTACTGTAGCTTCAGGTTATGTTTTAGCTGCTGGTGTTGTACTTTTCAATATGATGTATTATTTAATTCATATCACTGTGTCCTCATGTATTTGAGGTGAAGATTCAAAATATAAGATAAAAAATGTTGTATTTGTAGAAAGGGACAGTTGTCCGCTAAAAATACATAAACATTTGACACATATTGATTGTTGTGTGATAGTTATTGGGGTGTTGTTATTTATTTTGTTCTCTCTACCAGTACTGTATGTGCAAGTCAGATAAATCGTAGCTCTGAGCATTTGACATTTTCAAACCTATTGAAAAGACGATGAGCTGCACCTTACACATACATTCGGACACAATGGACCGTAAAATAATTTGCAATCCTAGCTGCCGTATTGCATGAGTTTGTCTGATTTTGTGCAGGGTGTTGTGGAGGTAACGCACTCCTCCAAGACTTCCCCAATATCTAACGTAACGTAACTCAACTTTCGTTGACGCCGTCAAGGGTGACGTTGACTATTTAAACACCACAGGTTAATTGTAAGTTTTTTGGATATATCATTGACGAAAACAAGATATCTTTGGATATGTGAAGTAGTATGAAGAGGTTTTCGATTATAAATAAAAATAAATGTATCATGGAAATTATAGTTCACATGATCCTTCAAGATTTTAAATAGATATTATGATTGGATTCTATTTTAAATCAATATCATGTCGCGCAAATGTAAGTAGTACGAGAAAGATTTTTAAAATGCTTAAACTATGCTAAGTTTATCAAAAAATATTCGAAACTTAAGGATTTTGTACACGAAATACCCCTCCATTTTACCGACCATGTCATGTATTGACGGTTTTTTCAATACATCTGTTTGAACGTGTTTTTTGCAATATCACAACAGAAAAACAATACTTATCAAATAAGCTTACAAGTTTCCATACCTGTCTTGATTTTTTTCAACGTGTTGTTTAAATTTCCATTAAAATGAAATGAAATAAAATACAACCGGATCAAGTTTAGGACCCACATTTTAGTAATTGCCGCGTAAACCGTGCATAATTTGATGAGCGAGAGTGCCAGCAACTGTATCTTCGACGAACACTCTGATATGGCAATGCGCGTGGAGTTCAGCATAGATCTAAGCGTTCCCACTAAATGTGACTTCATGTTAACTGTGGTTACAGTGCCATTGTTGAAGACTGAAGAGTGAGAGCTTGATAGAAGTTTAGATGTTATGTTTTTCATAGAAACTGCAATTATAGTGCAAAAATCTTTAAATGGCGTGTGTTTAGAGAGAATGTATCTGAACAATTAATGAAGACGAAGGAGAAGAAGCATTCTATTTTGTAGGTAGGAAAATCTTACTAACCTCTGTTTTTAGTTCTAATCCATGATTTCATGCCTGTTTGGAAATTCAACTCAAAGATGGACGAGGTAAAATTAGTTTGTACATAAAAGTCATGTTAAGTTCATTGATGCTCTGTAAATGCATTTGGTCACTGTGCACTATCATGGACAGTTGACACTGTGCATATATTATCATGTGCATATGCACTAACAAACCACTGTCTCCTCTCAAGTTATCTTGGCTTGAAGCTTCTTATTGTACATATGCCGTAACTGAAAATGTAGTCGCCTTGTTTGTCAACAAAATTATCCAGATCTCCCACAGCGACGATCATATTTTCCTCAAACAGATCTCATGTGTAATAGCTGTTTGGCATCACCCAAGACTTGCATTGTCACAAAGTTGCTACTTTTGCTATCTCATAATTAGACAATTTTCTTATATAATTCTAATCACTGCAGATTTCATGGACACAAAGCTGCAAAATATCTGATCAAAGAGGTGTTTGTGTGTTTGATGAAACAGATGGCGCAAATTACGATGGTGTCGTTAAACCCCCCCAGACCAGGAGAATAGTTGAGGACATCTGTCACTGAAGGTGAATTTCGAGATATCATATTGTTGCATATATCCAAAGCCAATGTAAATACGCGCACAACGTTCACATTATTAGCAACAAGATTATCTCTGAAGTTTGAAGAAAGACAGCATGCTAAAACTTATCAGCATATCTTTCAAACTATCAGCTCCCATTTTAAAGAGGTACCAAAAGAATGACAATAAACACATAAGTTGGTATTAGTTTCATTGAGTTGTGTATATTTTTATTTAGTACTAAAAAGAAATATGGCACACAGCAAGGTTCTTGAAACAACAGAAAGAAACACAAGTGATCAATCCGAAAGGAATGAGAGATATGAAATAATATACACCTCAAAGTTACTTCAAGAGACAAGAGAAGGTAAGTGCATCTGATGGATAATAAAACTCGGAAATAATTCTGTTTTAAACTTTTTTCATGGAAGATAGATAAGGATGGACTGCAGTTGAAGACATGACTAAATATGGATGGTGCTTTGCTATTATTAACAAGTGATTGACTTATTGCTTTTCAATGAAAAAGTTACACGAAAAAAAATGTCTATGATAACTTGACATTATTGTATCTGTTCTGATGCAAGGTCTTAAGCATACTTTGAACAAATGATCATTGCAAAGAAAACTCGACGTCAACCCTTTCCATAACAAAGAAAATTTGTAAGTGCGAAAATGCCACTACGAATTTTGATTTTTACTTCCTCAAAACACTACATATTGTGCTTCTAAGCTGCTGGAGGTTATAACTGCAGTTAGATCTTGAACAAAGAACACTTCAAAACAAAATATTAATAGTGATTGAGAATCAAGCATATGCAAATAGTTCCCGTGGTGTAACCATGGCATATTACTGGTGTGACTTTCCGCTTACAATGATTGAAATAAATCTGAACGCTTTCACTGTAAAGGCATTGAGTTTCATTGTCATGTTCATGCTTTCAGTATCCATGATCCCTAACTCAGACTTTGGTACATGGAAAATTTCAAAAGCAATTGAAATATTATATTTTTATAACATTGGGCAACACAGCTGAAATGAAGCTGTAGCATTATCATACAGAATGTCTGATGCTAATGAAGTAGAAACTATTTTTTGTCAAAGATACATAGATTTCATAAAGGTTTCTTGTGCTGTGTTATGAAAGTTAACATCTTGTTGAAAAACTTGCCAGCTGCTTTGCTTAAAAATAAATCAATTCATCGTCTTTCCTTTTGTTGTCCTGTACTGCGATCAGGGTTACCATTGAATCAGTCATTTGAAATCCTTTGTGAAATTTGACGTGAATGTATTCGTCATTTCCAATGTAAACCTGATAGAAATGACATTGTTTAGATTGTGATCATCATACAAATAATCTCCAGTCACACACAGACACACACATATGCACATACTGAGGTAAAGAGTGCAGAAGGACACTCATGGTGAAAAAGCAAATTTGATGCAGAGAACATCGTATACCTGGTCAACATAAATGTAATCAATAGTGGTTGTTTACTAAAAAAAGCAGGATGAATGAAGTTGAATTTAGTTACCTTGACAAAATAGTTTATGCGATTCACTACCTGGGTTATATATAGTTTTGCCACATAGACATCAAACTCCAACCCAACACTTTCTTCAACTTCACTTTGGATCTGAAGGAGACGGTATAGTGACGGTAAAGAAAAGTCTCAAATGTTAGATGCAAGCAAATCTTCCGCGTGATGTTTTTCTCAACCAGTATGACACCTTAGATGGTTAGTATCATCACAATGTGCAGAGGCTGATGCCGCCATTAAGATTGGAAACACTGTTATTGCGCTTTCTATTGACTCAGAAAAACAAACTAGAATTGAAATATGACACATCAAATCAAGTACTAGCTTTCTGAATAACTCTTAGTTAATACCACATTTCATTGTAAATAACAATTGCAGTAGATTTGCCAAAGCGGTCGCACCTTGCATTAGATACCATTGTACAGAGAACGTGAGATATACATTTGATAACTTACTTTATTCAGAAGTTCTTGTACTTCTTCTGTGGCCGGTTGAGACATAGACTCTAGAGACTGTAGAGAAACAGGCTGGAAAGCTTCGGCAAAGATTAAAAGGACTATGAAGACGAGACGAGCCATCTGGTTTGGAATAAATCGAAATGTGTGAATTGATTTTTGTATAATGGCACAAGACCACTAATTCATTTCCGGGTTCGTTACCCAAACGAAGATAGTTCGGAAGAAAATAGTGCAGACATTGAAGTTTAGATACCTGCATGGATGCTTGTTTAGTTTGAACTGTAATATCAAGTATTTTTGTAAAGATATTTTTCTGCCTGAATCAGAATGCAGACTGTTGTTAATAATGGCTGAAGTGTTGGGTGGTAATATATGAGGAGTTCTAAGGCCCATAGAAATCACAACAGTAAGCCTGAATTTTGTCAAAAACACCACTGGGGGCGCTGTTTTAAAAATTTCCTCGCTGTCTCAAAATTTCCGTAGACTTGCCTACAGTAAAATTTCATCAGTGGTCAAGCTGACGTTGACCTAACGCCTATTAAGAGGATTCGTGACGCTCAATGTTTTAAAATAGGAAATTAATTAGTGGTCTTGTGCCATAATTGTCAGATGGATGATTACCGCTACTCGACACCCGGTATTTCGCAGTTAGAAACCAACTTACTTTCAGCATAAAGTTCTATAGTTCCGATTGAAGTAGGATTCCTTCATCCTAAAAATTGATCTTTTCCCGATACGATAAAAAAGCGTTGTCTTCCTTCTAAAAGGGGTTATATTGCATTAATAAACAATAAAAGTAACATGAAATTAACTTTTGCAGTCCAGAGTCTGCAAATTTGTTTCTACCTCAGTGATTTAATGTATATACGAGGTAAATAGAGGACAGCTTCTCTCATATATTGTCATAAAATAAAAGAATATGCGAGCACATAGAGAACGTAAGTGACGACATCACTATGTCTCGACATCCCTTAGCTCCGACACAGTATGTGTAAAAGATATTTACTTGTGTAATATCCTATCGGAAAGTCCATGTTTAGTGGGAGGGTGTACATTTCTACCCAATTTAAGTATTTTCGGTATTATTTAAAGGATAAATCTACAGAAAAATACTCAATTAGAGCCGTCTTTTGAAATAGTGGCCAAAGCATAGTGTTCAGGTCACTGAAGGTTTTCCAAGACAAGAAATTGACCTTTTTAAGCTAACAATTCTCTGGTGGTTAATAAACTCAGAACCTCCGTAAATTGTACATTTTCTGTAAACCTAGATATAGGAAACATTTCGGTAACAACAGTGTCACCATTGTTAACATAACTATCTCATGACAGGTAATTTGCATAACCTTTTCAAAAACCGTTTTGTTTCAATTCTTTGAGATATAAGACTGAAATGTGTGTGAGTGCAAGCTGTCCTAAGGATCTTTCATACTGTTCTCAGAATTTTTTTTAACGTTCTAAAACAATTTTTATTCCAGAAAACTTCTAAAGCGGTGAATTTAGTCCTAGTCGAATTCTTTACAATTGTGCTCCAATAAACACTAAAGCAAGATGTAACAAATCTTAGACACATTTAGAAAGAACGTTGTGACGACTTGCATTCCAGAAAGTTTGAGTCAGATATTTTGAAGAATTGAGGCAAAAGATAGGGAAATCGATTTTTGAATGGTTATGCAAATTACCTGTCACGTGATAGTTATATAAAGAACGGTGACACTGTTGTCACCAAAATATTCTCCTATATCTAGTATTTCAGAAATTTACGATTTATGGAGGCTCCGAGTTTAGTAACCCCCAGAGAATTGTTAGATTTAAAGGTCAATTTCTTGAACAACAAATCTTAGACACATTTAGAAAGAACGTTGTGACGACTTGCATTCCAGAAAGTTTGAGTCAGATATTTTGAAGAATTGAGGCAAAAGATAGGGAAATCGATTTTTGAATGGTTATGCAAATTACCTGTCACGTGATAGTTATATAAAGAACGGTGACACTGTTGTCACCAAAATATTCTCCTATATCTAGTATTTCAGAAATTTACGATTTATGGAGGCTCCGAGTTTAGTAACCCCCAGAGAATTGTTAGATTTAAAGGTCAATTTCTTGTCTTGGAACCTTAAGTGGCGCTGCATCCAACACTGTGTATTTTGCTCAAAAGTCACTTGTTTTCAAATATTCATTCAATTTTAACTAATATGTTAACCGAAGACTAAAATATTGGTTGGGTTCACCTCTTACCTTGTCAAGCAGTCGTAAGTTGCGTGATACGTAAGTATTAATTTATTTAAATGTATTCAAATTACCCGACTTCCTGCCTTCATTTTCCTAACAATTTCAAAATTTTCGAAGAATTTTACTCCACTCACGCTTGGTCAAATTTTCTGAAATTTTCACATTATATGTTTTCTGTAAAATGCTATATAACAAACGACTATTTTGTTTGGCAATAAAGTTCTTCATTTTGAATCAGAGGTATTTTTATTTTTGCTAATCATGATTTTAATCACTTTTTTGGAGTGTCAGTCTTTCAACCCTTGCATTTAGAATGAGGATCGATAAGGCAAAATAAAATAATTGCTTTTTTCTACATATTCTCTTCTTTCAAGTGAAATACTGCATTTCAGAAAATAGTGTCAAGTTTTTGACTTTTACATTAATTTTTAACAGTAGTACCAAAATTGAGGTTTTTACCCCAAATATACAGCCACTTCATCCTTTGAGTAAACTACTACCACCGTATTTAAGTTTAGAGTCTCTGTGTTTTGAAAATATATAGTATGAGGGGGTTTCCTTGTCATCTTTGATGAGAAATATTGCTGTGAAAAAAATGTTTTGGCAACACGCAGTGATTTGGAACAAGGCTTTTGCTGAAGAAAACATCGAGCCTTAGAAATATAAACCATTTATCCATGTGAAAAATATCATGCAGAAACGACATATTACATCCAAAAGAGGTAATTTTTTTCAAGATGTAGACAGGGCGGAAGTTGTTACCGATTCTTGACAGACAATGTGCGTCCACTGCACCCGATCGAGCCCTTTGTAAAACTGAAATGCAGAATTGGCTGAAATTGATTCCTTAAATTACTGATCATCAGAACTTACTTTTATTTTTGGCACACTTCTATACACCCGTTTCTCGTGACTGGTTTCTGCAAATGTAGAAATTTAACAAGTAGGAACAATACAATATTTGACAATCTATTTATAATGGCAGGGTTTAATTTGCACAATTGTCAACTATAAGCAGGCAGGGAATATTAATTCATGTGATAATATTTTAATCTAAAACTTGCAAAATGATAGTAAAATATTCGTTCATTTCCAAGAATTTTTCGTGATAATAGATGCATCTTTGAAGGTGAGTTAAAGGTGATATTGAATATATGCCTAATGTATCGCGAAAACAATGAGTGTTTCAAGTCTTCACATACTTCCCGACATTTTACATTCAAAAATACTCTTTACACTGTAAATAGGGCTTGGCAATCGAAAAACTAGTTCCTGCATGCAGAAGCTTTCCATAGATGTTTCAGAAAATATGGGTGTCACAACATAGGGGTGCCATCAAGACATGCGGTACATACGCAGTTGAGTCGTGTGTAATGTCACTCCAGAGTTTGTGTCCTTTTTTGGCCAGACGTACCTTGATAGTCTGAGTTACTGTAATAAGTGAAATGTTTAACCCCTTGCAAATCTCATGGCGTTTTGCTTTTGCGGATTACTAGCATTATTTTCGGATAGTCAGTGAAAAAAGAACATTAAAATGCTTTCCAGCGATAAGACAGAATGGGATGTTTTGATTCATGAGAGCTATTGAAACTAGTTGGATCTCCATGTCCCGACTTTGTAATGATTTGTTGCGTATCAAGGGACGTAATAATATATGTTACTTGCGGAGGCAATGAAAGGCTTTAGAGAAAATCGTGATTTTATGTCGTGATGTAATCGACACCTCGCTGTTTGTGTATAACCCGTAAGCTTATGTCATGATAACTATTGTGTGTTGGTGAGTTCGTGTACCGTTTTATCGGCGGATACAAGTAAGATGTGTGATTTTGTTGTTGTAAATATGTATTTAATCCAGAGTGGGTGTAGTCTTGCATTCTGGTATGAAATTTCTGGCGGAATTTTCATTCAGTCCTGCAGAAAAATATGTCAACAAATGAATGGGAGAGAGAGCAAGTGTATGAATCGGAAGCGCAAGATAGGGAATGAGTGACGCGAGTTTAATTTCAGAGTGCTGAAATGCCTCTATTTCATATGATATCAATTAATACTAATGAACAGTATTTAGAACCGCTCTTCTTTGCCACGAAACAGCTGTGTTTAGGCACAGACAAATAGAAGAAACAGACTAGCAACGCGGCATGGCTTTTGTTCCATGATCGTCTCGGTAGACGATGGCCTTTTCATATTAAAATGAGCTTCATAGGTGTTGGATTTTTTTTGAAACCTTTGTTCGTGGTTGATAATTGCACGAGATTATGCAAAAAATACGACGAGATGGCATCGTGCTGCCAGTCGCGTAGCAACCATATTTACTTAGTGAGCTCTGAGGGCAGAAACACTGCTTCAGGCCAATCAAAACATAACACGCCCGCAGTTTCATAAACACGTCCTTCAATGACCAACTTTTGATAGACGATATGATTGACCGTAAACCATTGAGTAAAACCAGACAGTACTGATAGAAGATTTTCAAATTTGGTTGAAACACACTCATTATATATTCATAAAAATGTGAGAGGAATTTTTAAAATGGTAAAACTCACTTTCCCGAAGCTCAAAACTTTCCCGTTTTCGCCAGCACGCCGATTCCGCTCAGCACCACACGACAACAACAACACAAACTTTGCCGAACATACTTTCGCTTAAAAATTGGCGAAAATCCGGAAACTACCGAAGGGTGCATGGTCGGCACTCTTCGGAAAAGCGAGGCGAGAGCTACCTGAGGCGAGGCGAACATGGATGACTTACGTAAGCGCTTCACGCCTTGAACAATACCCGTTGCCAGTCTGCTTCTATTTGTCTGTGGTTTAAGCCGCACTTTTCAATCCCAGGTTCTCGCATTAGTTGAGCTCTCCTCCCAGTCAAACACCTGGCCAGTACGGTGTTTGATTTCTATAACATTAATTACACAAACTGATCTCAACCTTTTGTCACCTTTTGCTAATCCTGCAAACAGGGTTTATACAAGCGTTTGATTGACGGTCAGTTCAAATCGCCAACAGTCATTGATTCCCTACCAACAACGCTCGAATTTCCTAAAAATTGTCTTCCAGTCGCGTTAGACTTTGAATATAACCACAGAGTTCGATCGGCAGCAACTTCGCGCTGACCGCTGGGCAGTCTGTTTGCGTTTTTTGCGGCCGGGGAAAACTAAAATGTGGCATTTTCTGGAGCGTGTGCCCGCGTGTTGCATGTTTGGTGTCCATTTACACAGTGAACGCCGCCATAGCTTCGCTTCCTTTTAAAGGGAGGCTCCGCCTTTAAGGACACACTGAATTTAGGGTCTCAGGACTCGAAATTAGCTGTAGCCCCGCGTCCACAGACTACCAACTTTTCCCTAGGGCTACCAAAATCCATGAAATGCTGGCCCGCACGGACTACCAACGCCTGGGACATGAAATTCAGTCGTCAGAACTAGAACTTGGCATGCGATGTCCGTCACTTCGGGATAGGCTTAATGCAGTCAAACCCAACTGGTGAGTTGGACACAGAAAGGGCAGACTATGACTTTGTTATTCAAATCGCAAAGAAGACAGTACTGTGCAGTGGAATTTTGCAACAAAGTGTCGATGTGTGAACTGATGAACTTTGTTGACAGGCACAGGAAATGATGGCCAATGAAAATGCATTTTCACTAGTTAGATCATAATATATCAATCACAGTTCAGAGCTTCCGCTAGCATTTTCAAACCTGTGTAAGGCTGTACGGAATTTTTTTTTTCATTTGCGTAAAATGTATCAAAAAACGACGACAACTACATACCTATAAATTAGCTATAAATTCTCTGACGACGGTATTTATTAAGCTACAAATTGCACAGGCTATCAGCTATTGTCACTGAGCTACCAACTTCAGGAAATGGTAGCCCAAGTGGTCTAACAGGGAAAAATTTTAATTTCGAGCCCTGGGTCTGCAGGCATGTTTACGAGATTGTGCAACTGTTAACCTGTAAGAGCGTAGACCGCAAAGACGTCATTTTTCTGCCATTAGTATGTAAAATTAGGAATTGTCCGCATTTTCCGCTAGAACGATGAAGAAAAAGCTGCTAGTCGTGAATACTGAGGGTTACATTAATTCATAATCCGGACTAAAAGCTGCAACAACAGCCACGCATGCAACAAAAAAATTTGTCTGAATTTGTCCAATATCGCGAGCGTGCAGCTATTTAGTAACAAAGCTGAAATCGCGATCAGCGCTATTGGATTAGTTTATCACCCGTTAAGCAAAGGCAACGTAATTACCAGAGCACTTCGTTCAAAGGAAATGCCGCAGCTTTGCATCCTGTACTGTCTAAAGTTGAGGAAACTCCATTCCACGTACCATCGCCATTGTTTGCTGTCTGAACTGTGTTCCTTCGGGACAACTAAAGAAGATACAGAACCAATTGACTCAAAACATCAACAGTCCAAGGAATGATGTGGGACGTTGTTCCATATGGTCCAAAATCCTAGCAAGTTTAGTGACCTGCCATGACCTGTACAATTCGTCACATGATTTACCACCATTGTCATCGTGATGTATCGGAAATGGCTGCTTCTAGGGGGGATGGGTGCAAGTTTCCTTGAATAGCAATGATTGTCTACATGTACTTTGATTACATTGTCATCGATTCGTACGTAGACATAATTGAATGCAATATTTGCATCACCTGAGTTCGAGAAACGGCGATTCTGATAAACATTAAATGTGGCAGCTGTGTTGACGTGATACATATAGACGTTTGATTGTAGACAAGAAAGTTGCACAGGCGCAGTTCTGACCACTCCCTACCTTTCAACCCAATGGAAATGTAAAATAATTTTGTATTCTTTTCGCAAATGTGATGAAGATATTTGCTTGTGTTCTAACGAAATTTAGAGAACAAAAATATCTCAATTACGTGCAACCTGGCTCATGACTTAATGTCGTGTTGGATGCAATGTCAGGAGCTATGTTCAATCGTTGGTCTTAGCGTTTGACATTTTCAAACCTGGCCTTTAGAAAGACATATTTAAAATGAGCTGCACGTTACAGATGTGGACACAATGGACCTCAAAATAATTTGCAATAAATACCCTAACTGCTGTGTCGTAACCCATTAGTTTCCCTGATTTGCGCACGGTGTTATGGAGGTAACGCACTCCTCCAAGGCTTCATCAGTATCTAACATAAAGGTCAAGGCCTAATACACTCAACGGTCGTTGACTCCATATTGACAAATCATCAAGGGCGACATTGACAATTTAAAAGACCACAGGTTGATTATAACTTGTTTTAGCTGTATCACTGACGACAACAAGATATCTTTGAATATATGGAGTAATATGAGGGTAGTCTATTGGAGGTTATCGGAAGAGGTCAGTAATAAAAGTTTCATGGAAATTATAGTTCGCATGATCACGCAAAAGATTGCATGAATTCTGCACGAATTTTACAATCAATGGGGAGGGGGAGGGCATATTTTACGAAGGTTTGTATGGAGTTATGGCAAAAAGATAACAGAATTGACCAAAAAGTATATAAAATCGAATACGAACATGGCTTTATTCTGTCTGAACAGGTGATAAGAGCACTTTTGTTCACAAAAATAAATTTTCAAGTTGACCTAGAGAAATAAAAGTAATGCCATGTTCATAATATAACTTTAAATACACTTTGATTACTGGGAAAATAGCTTAATTGTTTGAAAAGCAAAGATTTTGGATCTTATAATTACATACATTTGAACAAGAAATTTTATTTTCGATTTTCTCATGCAGTCTATGAAAACTATGAGCAATATTTTCCAATATAAAAGTAGCTAATCTGTGTATTTATAGACACTTGATAATTGATATTAATGTATTTGATTAAAGACTAGGGTGGTGAAAAGTGCATATGCGTGCCAGAAAATTTGGATTAAAATTTGGAATTTCACCGAAATGTTGATTCACTTAACATTGTAGTCTACGAGTAAACTGAATATTTTTTCAATACAAAACTAGCCAAATCTGTGTATTACTGGTTGTTGATGTAGTCTATGAGGAAACTATAAATATTTTCCCAATACAAAACTAGCTAATCTGTGTTTTGTAAATGTTTGAAAATTGATATAAATGTACGTGATGAGAATAGGGTGTTTGAAAGAGCAGATGTGAACAACAAATATGATATTTGAATTTTACCAAAGTGATTATTTTTACAGTTCAAAAAGAATTCTTTGAAAATCCAATGGTCAAATGAGAAATTATATGTCAATTAAGATATTATTGATACAGACTGTGACATCTAGGGGAGGGTCACAGTTTATTGTGCATGAAAATTGGGGAGGGTCACACCTTTTATTGCAAAACCTTTTTGAGGGTCACTATTTTTCACCCCGGGGCCTTAGATTTAAAAGTGTTGATCAATCAAATCAGATGATTTTGAGGGGTCACATTTTACAATTGATGAATGGGCGGAGGGAGGGGGGGGGTTAAAATTTTAGAAATTAAATTTGGAGGGGGTCGCTTCTTGAATTTCATTTTTAGCTAAAATTCCACAGACCCCCACCCCGTAAAACGAAGGCTCCTTTAATCAATATCTATTGCGCGATTGACACCATACCTTTCAGGTACCATATGTTAAAATTCGCTTGCTTCGACAACACATGAGGATCCTAACGCAGACAGAAAGCAAGACACGCCCACACATGGGAGAAGGTTGTATCTCGGGCGAAGACGTCCGAAAGCTTAACGTTTCTTTGAACAGTTGAAACGAAGTTGACTACAAGTAGTCTAAAGATTCTAGTACTTCCGTGCAGGTCAAACAAGAATTCTCCGAAGTAAGACGAAGTCACATTCATCAATTCCGATTATAATTAGGGAAACCTATTGTCTGCCTCCGCATACGACTATCTTGTAAAACGCCAGCTTCATCTCTTCAGCTACCGATACCAACAGGTTCTATGATTGTGTGACCAATAATTTGACTTTGACTTTTGATGAGACCCTGGCATGAGGTGAATTGACCTTGTTTAGTCAAGGATAAGATTTCAAAGGTATATTTTTACATTAGATATCTTTGCTAAATAGATTTTGAGTGATAAGGTCTTTTCGTGCAACTACAGTGACTGAAACATCTCGAGTTCAGTAAATCGAACTTGAATATATCGATCACCTCCAATGTAAACCAGTGTAATAAAGAATGGCCCAGATTATGACAAACATGTAACCATGCACATGTATTTTACAGTTAAAACTTGATAAAGCACAAATGGAAGCACAACGTACAGAGGGTGAAGCAATAGTTATACCACGTGTTCCGAAATGCATGAGCACATCTTGTCCCTACTATTATTACAAGTGGACCATATCTGACGAAAATCATATGAAGAAATGGTGACGTTTCCACCTTTGGTTTTTCTGCTCTCGTCAGATATGTTCGATTATAGTAATTTGATTTAATAGAGCTAGCTGTGGGTCCATTGCTGTAGTGGTTTTCTGACATTTTCTTGTCTTTTACGTAGTGATTTTGACTTTGACGACTTATCAAGCCGCCACCACACGGCGTAAAAGACTCGTCAGAAACCACCACCACCACCACAGCTACGGACCCACAGGCAGAGTGGAGTCTCCATAAATGTGCAGCTATAGGAATGTAAATGTAGAGTAAACATATTGGGTCGGTTTCAACAGGTGTAAAAGGCAGGTTTTGAAAAATTATAATCTGAGGTGTTCTTGCTTTGTTTACTGATACCAACACATTTTAGATGAAATCGAAATTTGGAGGGGTAATAATAAATGGCTGCATGTTTGTATCTGCTCTCCCTCTAAAATTTGTTCCCCTCTCCCCACTCCCTACTAGGACAGCTGTCCGCTTCCGCTATCGGGACTACAAAAGCTCCCCATTATCCTCTCCGTGCTACACGGTGTTGCCCCTTCCCCTCGGAAACTTAGGATTAGCTATCAATGCGCCAAACTGTTTACCTGTTCGTTTCGACCTGCCTTGTCCGGCATTAATTATGGCAGGATTTGTACGCCCTCAGCGACCGAGTCAAAAGACAGTAGGTAAACAGCTGATATTAATCTAAGGTATGGCTGATTGCAAGATACAGCTGCTTTCCAAGAGAAATTTCACTTATTTTTGTGTACATCTAGGCCGGTGGCCTACTGTATGTGAATAAATGATGATGAAGTGGTAAAGATACGCGGACACATAACAAACAGAAAAATTTTCTTTATTCAAAAAAGACGTCAGGCTACAAAGTAATAAGAAAAACACAATTTAAGAGGGGGGGGGCGTGATTTAATTTGCTGATAAGGTCAACACGTTGGGCGATAAGGTCGTGTTTATGGACTGATAAGCTTAATGGCAATGTGTGGTGGTCAAGTCGAGCGTTGTGTAAATAATGCGTTTGATTATTTCGATCCCATGAATAATCTTCAGTTCGGGATCGCGATCGGTCAATACTTACAAAATGCGCACAGACATGCACATGCAGCTATCCAGCCCAGGGTGCCACTCTCGGGAGAAAATGGGTACACATATACGTGTTCCCAAATTCACGGAAAAGGGAGCATGTTTTGTTCATCATACAGGTCCGTGTAAACAACGGAAAGGGGTACTTTTCCCAGAAGCAGCTCGATGAAATGACAAAAAATAGCCTATCAAAACCTGGCAAGCAATTTTCTTAGATGTACAACCATGTTAATGCTAGATTGATAATGAGATTGCTTCAAATATTGATGTTCGGCACAATGTATACTTTTTCCAACGTTTTCAAGTTGCTTCGGATTGCAGTGGAGGTAAGTTGATACAGGCAAATAAACATATTGCTTTGCTCTACACAACATTGACATGGCAGTTTTAGCTCCCTTTCCCCAGATTTGAAAAATAAAGGGGTCAATTTTTGGTCACATTTTATCCCATATATCTCAAATGGGAGTGTTTTTTTCGTTGAAAAATCGCGGATGAGTGGTGTTTTGAAATTGTACTGATAAAAGATGGATGATATACGTCCAGCCATCCTGTGAGTTCCACCGCCGTGCAAATATATTATTAAAGAGGTAGTTCATACTGTATAAAGACCTTGTTTATAAATCTTGATTTCATTTCTAGATGTTAGACAGACTAAAATTTGGAGGAAATAGTAAAAGCTATTCGCAACTGCCCTCCCATAACAAACTGTGCAAGGAAATAAGCTGACACAGCAAGTCGACATCCAAAACTGTGTTCAAGTACATTTAATGTATGTTATATATATATATATATATATATATTATATATATATATATATATATATATATATATATAATATATATATATATATATATATATAATTACTTCAAGTACAAATTAATGAAAATCTATTAAGTTATATGCATCCTGCAATCCTCAGATGCATGAAACTTAAGTAATAGATTTCATTACTTTGTACTTGAAGTAATCTGTTTATTTTTAACGCTCTGCTTAGCATTGAGCATTGTAATTTCCCACGAGGACATCTGTATACTTCGATATATATATATATATATATATATATATATATATATATATATATATATATATATATATATATATATATATATATATATATATATATATATATATATATATGTGTGTGGTGTGTGTGTGTGTGTGTGTGTGTGTGTGTGTGTGTGCTTAAATTTCCATTAAAATTTAATGAAATAAAATAAAAGCGGGTCAACTTTATGGCCCACATTTGTGGGTGCTGCGTCGTAAACTGTGCATAATATGATGAGCGAGGGTGCGATCAACTGACAGTGTGCTCTTGATGAACACTCTAATATCGCCATAAGAATGCAATACGCGTGGAGTTCACCATGGATCTAAGCGTTCCCATAAGATGTGACTTTCTGTTAAACTGTGGTTACAGCGCCACAGTTGCAGACTGAAGAATGAGAACTTGATAAAGGTTTGTGTATTTATGTTTGTTATAGAAACTGCAATCATTGTAAAACAATCTTTAAACGGCATGTGTATAGAGAGAAGTATCCGAACAACTAATGAAGACGTCAAAGGAGAGGAAGTATTCTATTTTGTAGGTAGGAAAATCTCAATTACCTCTGTTTTTTTTTCAAATCTCTCTACGAATCCATAATTTCATGATCCGTTTGGAAATTCAACTCACAGATGGAGGTAGAGTTGATTTGTACACAAAAGTCATTACGTTCATTGATGCTTTGTAAATGCATGTTACTTTGGGAATAGAACATGCCTCTGGACACTCTGCACTATAATGGACACGGTGCACTATCATGTGCACTGTGCACTCACAAACCACTGACTTCTCTCAAGTTATCTAGGCTTGTATCATATTCTTGTTAATAGGTGTAAAAACAAATGTTGTCGTCTTGTTTGTCAATGAAATTATCAAGGCATTCCACAATTCTTTTTTATTTGCCCCATGTGGATCTCATAATGTGCAACAGCCATTTGACAGCATCTGAGCCTTAATTGGTCACAAATTTGCTACTTTTGCCATCTCATAAGTAGCCAGATTTACTGATATAAATCTAATCAGTGGAGATTTCATAGAAACAAAGCACTTCTGCAATATATCTGGTCAAAGAGAACTGTCTATTCTACCATGTAACTTTTTGTTTGCGTCACGAAATTTACCTACAAAAGTGCATGAGATTGGTGGCAATAAGGACACTAATACTTTCATCGGCGACAAACCTCACAGACCAGAAGAATATTTGAGGACATCTGTGGCTGAAGGTGAGATATCATATAGTTGTATTTATCCAAAGGTAGTGTACCTAGAGGCACAATGCTCATATTACTAGCAACAAGATTATCTAAGAAGTTCAACAAGCGAAAGCATGCTATTAAATAGTATCAACATGATATCTTTCAAACCAGCAGCTCTCTTGAAAACAAGTACTAAAAGAATAACAATATAACATAAGTTGGAAGTTGTTTTATTGAGTTGACATATATATTAATGTATTGTGCTTCTTTATGACCTAGCACCATTGGGGTGATAAATGGAAACACAGAAAGAAACACAAGAAATAAAATCGATGGAATAAAAGGTGTGAAAAATATACACCTCAAAGTTACCTAGCCTTCAAGCTATAAGTTTAGCTAAGTCCATCTGATGGATCATAAAATCAGGTAATAATTCTATTCGAACTTTTTTTCAGGAATGACAGAAAATAATAGACTGTAGTTGAAGACATGACTAAGTACAGATGGCGCTTTGCTTTTAGATAAGTGGTTGAATTTTGCATTTCATTTAAGTGGAAAAGTTAAACGAACAAAATATCTTTGATAGTTTGCCAATGTAGTATCTTTTCTTACAAAAGGTCTTAAACATACTATTAACATGTCCACGGCAACGAAAATATGTCGTTAAACTTTAAAACCCCTTCCCAAAAATGAAAGTTTTGAATCCGAAAGTGCGAGTACAAATTGTAATTTTAACTTCCCAAAAACACAATATATATCATCCATGCGAATAAGCGGTTGGAAGTTTTAACTTCAGTCAGATCTTGAACAAAGTTACATGCATTTCAAAGCAGAATCTGAACAGTGATCGAGAATCATGAGTACACGTGGTTTCCGTGGTGGCATATAACCGACGAATTAGTGCACAATAATTGAAATAGATCTCAACCGCTTCCTAGTAAACGCAATCAGTTTCATTGTCATGTTCGATGTTTTCAGTATCCATGATCACTAACTCAGACTTTGGTACATGGAAAATATCTAAAGCAATATTATTTTTATAGAATAAGGCAACACAACTGAAATGAAGCTGTAGAATTATCATACAGAATGTCTGATGCTAATGTAGTGAAAACTGATTTTTGTCAAAGATACACATATTTCACAAGGGTTTATTGTACTGTGTCAGGAATGTTAACATCGTGCTGAGAAACTTGACAGCAGCTTTGCTTAGAAATAAGTCAATGGATCTGCTTTCGTTTTGTCCACTTGTACTGCCGTCAGAGTGACTACTGAACCAGCCATCGGCAACGCTTGGTGAAATCTGACGTGGATGTATCTGTCATTTCCAATGTAAACCTGATAAAAATGAAATGTACTTAGATTGTGATCGTCATACGAATAATCTCCAGTCACACACACACATATGAACATACTGTGGAGAAGATTGCAGAAGGATACTCATAGTGACCAAGCAAATTGATGCAGAGAACATCGTATATATGCACTTAATTGTCAACGTAAATGTGCTGGTACCACAAAGGAATAAAGCGATTATTTCCTGCTCTTTTAAGCCACCAATTTATGGTACCTTCTTTGAGAGAAATCTCAGATGAGGGTTCTTATTGATGTCGTATGGCGTGTGCTTGAATGGTATGTGTAAAGGTATTTGAAAGATTTTTGGTTTTGTAAGCTATTTTTAACAAAGGTTAGGAACTAAATTGTCAGCTGTGTACACCCTGCATGGCATCCAGTTCTTACGGTACATGTGCCACCTAACATATCTATGGAAATTGCAAATAATAAAATATGCATTTACAATTGTTATGACTTATTATCAATGGTAAATATTCATCTGCAGACAACCTTGTGATCTATGGCAAAAGTAGTCTTGACTCAAAACTTTCGAAGACCTGACCTGGAGGTTAGACAGCTGGCAATAGTGTGGCGTAAAAAGAGCATCCACCGCTTGATGTGTGACATTACTGTATTTATTATGCAAAGCGTATTCATGGTTTGATTTGGTATGCAAATTCAATAGAAATGACCCTTTATCAATGATGAATATTCATATCTCGCGCGCGCGCGCACACCACACACACACACACACACACACACACACACACACACAAACACACACACAAACACACACACATACGCGCGCACACACATTGTAAAGAAGAAGACAAGGCCTGACCTTGAGGTATGACTTGGATACGTAAATTCAAATGTTATGACTCATTGTTATTGATGAATATTCATATCACACACATTGTGCCATCTGGACAAAATGTATACCATAGGCGCTGTGCCAGAGGCCTGACCCCAGGGTGTGACCTTAGGTAAGACTACAAACAATAGAGTTGCATTTAACCAAAGTGAAATCAATATCCCAACAACATATTATTATCGATTATAAACAAGCAGTGCATTGTTGACCTCTTTGTAGGATGGCGATTCACTTAAAATAAAAGTATATACACTTTCAAACTGTTATATCGTTTCCTGTCCTTCATCAGGTGACTTGGATCACGGAAAATGAAAACAATCATTGCTGTGCCCTTCTAATGAAATCAATAGCAGTTGTTTACTGAACCAAGCAGGAGGAATGAAGTTTAATTTAGTTACCCTAATAGTTCACACCATTCACTATCTGGGTCGAATATTGTTTTGCCACATAGACATCAAGCTCCACCCCAACTTTTTCTTCGACTTCAGTTCGGATCTGAAGGAGACGGTAGTGATAGTAAAGTAGTGTCTCAAATGTTAGATGCAAGTAAATCTTCCGCATGATTTTTTTCTCAACCGGTTTGACACCTTAGATTTTCTGTACCATCCCAATGTGGGGAGTGCCTGATACCACCCTTTACATGTAAATTGAAAACACGTAAGTGCACTGACTTCTGAGTAAAAAAGTCGAAACAAACTAGCTAGTTATAAATATTGCAACAGAGGTAACAAATAATTAAAAGATAAGATATCAAATCTAGGACTAGCCATGTGAATAACTCTCGGATAATTCCATAATCCATGGTAAATAAAAATTGCAGCGGATTTGCCAAAGCGGTTGCACTTAGCATTAATTTCCATTGTACAGAGAACGTGGGAGATATACATTTAATAACTTACTCCATTCAAAAGTTCTTGTACTTCCTCTGTTGCCGGTCGAGGCATAGACAGTAGAGAAATAGGCTGGAAAGCTTCGGCAAAGATCAAATGAACTATAAAGACGCGACGAGCCATCTGTTTTGGAATAAATTCGAAATGTGTGAATCGACTTTTGCATGATATAATTGTCAGCTTGGCGATTGCCTCTGCTCGACAGCCGGTAGCTCGCAGTGAAAAAACTTCATTGAACCTACTTTAAGCTACCTCCATGGTTCTACAGTTCCGATTGAAGTAGGATTCCGTCATCCTAAAGATTGATATATTCCCAGATACGACGAAAAAAGCATCGTCTTCCTTTTAAAAGGGATTATATGGCATTAACAAATGACAAAAGAAACATGAAGTTAAAGTTTTGCCACATTGAACCTCAACTTTGGTAGTTTATATATATATAGTCATTATTCAAATCCAACACTGAAGTCTGTTTCTCCCTCAGTGATTTAATGTATACAAAGTAAATAAAAGACAACTTCTCATTTATTGTCCATCAAATACAAAGAAGGTGTGAGCACACAAAGAATGTCAGTGACGAGATCCCTATGTTTCGACACCCCTATGTTCCGAAACAGTATATGTCAAAAATATTTAAATGTGTAATATCCTATCGGAAAGTCCATGTTCAGGGGGATGGTGTGCATTTCTACCCAAGTTAAGTATTTTCGGTACTATTTAAAAGATAAATCTACAGAAATATACTCAATTAAAGCCGTCTTTTCAAAAAAGTGGCCAAGGCATCGTGTTCATGGAACAAGGCCTTTTCTGAAGAAAACATCGAACAATAGTTAATGAAATATATAAATCATGATTTATCCTTGTGAAAAATATCATGCAGAGACGACATAATACATCCAAAAGAGATGATTATACTTAATCACTGAAATCAATTCCAAGATGTAAACAGGGCGGAACTTGTTACCAATTTCTAGACAGACAACGCGCGTCCACTAGACCCGATTGTGCCCCTAGAGAAAATGAAACGCAGAATTAGCATTGATTGATTGATTGATTAGGCTGAATGTGATTCCTCACATGACTGATTATCGGAACTTACTTTTAAACTTTTTTGGTATAGTTCTGAACGTTTTAAAGACACCCGTTTCTCGTAACTTGTTTCTCAAAATGTAGAAATTATTTGCAAGGCTTTTGATGTGGATTTGATTTGGACCGTTGATTGAGGAGGCATCATGGACCAGTGGCTAGATCACAGGATGGTGAGTTCGAGCCCCGGCATGGCCATGGTGTTGTGTCCTTGGGCAAGGCACTTTATTCCTCATTGCTCCTCCCCACCCAGGAGTGATTGGTACCTGGTAGGAAAGTGGTTGTAATGTGTGTGTTTAGCTCTGCTGCGCTTATTGGCTGCACATGTGAGCTGTAGTTTGCTCCCCAGGGAGTTGAGTGGTATCATATTAGGTCCAGTGACCAGGGGTAATAATAATTGTAAAGCGCCTTGAGCACATGTACTTGTGGATATGTGCGCTATAGAAGCACCCAATATTATTATTATTATTTATTATCTTCCATTTTGAGTACAACTCGTCTATGTGGATAGCAGATATATTGAGATATAAAAAGTTCAATATCTTGGCGATATTATACGGAAAAATAAACAAATTTAACAAATAAACAAACAGGAACCATACAATATTTGACAATCTATTTATATGGACATAATCGGGTGGTTTAATTTGCATAATTGTCAACAATAAGCAAAGAGGAAATTTTAAGCAATTCCCAGACGTACCTTGATAGTCTGAATTACTGTAAGAGGTCAAATGCTTAGCCCATTACACGTCTCATGGCGTATCGCGTTTTCGGATTACTCGCATGATTTTAAGATAGTCCGAAAAAAAAAACATTGCGTTCCAGCGGTAAGACAGAATGGGATGTTTTGATTCATGAAAGCTATTAAAACTAGTTGGATCTCCGTGTCCCGATTTTGTAATGATTTATCGCGTTTATTGTATTTTTAATAGTGGTATCAACGGACATAATAATATGTATTAATTGTGGAGGCAATGAAAGGCTTTGGAGAAAATCATGATTTTACGTCGTAATGCAATCGACACCTCGCTGTTTGTGTATAACGCGTATGTCATGATAACTATCGTGTATTAGTGAGTTCGTGTACCGTTTTATCGGCGGATATAAATTAGATGTGTGCATTTTTTGTTGTAAATATGTATTTAATCTATGGTGGGTGTAGTCTTGCATTCTGGTATGAAATTTCTCGCGAAATTTTCACTCAGTCCTGCGGAAAAATGTGTCACCAAAATGAATGGGATAGAGAGTAAGCCTATGAATCGGAAGTGCAAGATACGGATACGAGATTCATATTTGCGTATTAACTCCCAAGTGTGCTGCAATGCATGTATTTCATATGATATCAATTAATACTAATGAATAGTATTTAGAACCACTCTTCTTTGCTACGGAAAAAGTTGTGTTTAGAACACAGTGAATTAGGGTCTGCAAGCATGTTTTGCGAGATTGTGCGACTGCTGGCCTGTACAAGCGTTGATCGCAAATGACGTCATTTTTCTGCCATTAATATGCAAAAATAGGTATTTGTCCGCATTTATCGCAAGCACAACGAAAATAAAACCTGCTACTAGTGTTACAATGGATACCAAAGGTCACACTAATTCATTACTCAGACTACAAGCTGCAACAACAGCCACACATGCAACAGCAAAATTTGTTGGAATTTTGTCCGATATCGAGCGCGTGCAGCTATATTTAGTAACAAACCCGAAATAGCGATCAGCGCTATTGGATTAGTTTATCAACCTTAAGCAAACTCAACGTAATGTATACCAAACAAGTTCGTTCAAAAGAAATACCGCAGCTTCCCATCCTGGTACTGTCTAAAGGTGAGGAGGCTTCATTCTACCTACCATCGCCATCGTTTGCTGTCTGAGCTGTGTTCCTTCAGGGCAAGTAATGAAAATACAGAACCAATTGACTCAAATAATCAACAGTCCCAGGAATGATGTGGGGCATGGCACCATATGGTCCAAATAATAGCAAGTATAGTGACCTACAATGACCTGTACAATACATCATATTATTTACCACCATTGTCACCGTAACGTATCGGAAGTGGCTGCTTCTAGCGTGTGGGGTACAAGTTACCTTCAATAGCATTGATTGCCTACATGGATTGTCTTTGACATCGATTCGTATATACGTAGACATAATTCAATGCAACTTTTGCATAGGATTCTGATAAACATTAAATGTTGCAGCTGTGTTGACGTGATGCATATAGACATTTGTTTGTAGACAAGAAAGTCGCAAAGGCATAGTTCTGACCACTCCCTACCTTTAAACCCGATGGAAATGCAAGATAATTTTGCACTTTTTCAGCAAATATGATGAAGATATCGCTGCTATGCTGGTGACATTTAGAGAACAAGAATATCGCAATCACGTACGACCTGGTTCATTACTTGATGTCGCGTTGGGTTCAATGTCAGGAGCAATGTTTAATCGTAGGCCTGAACATTTGACATTTTCAAACCCCGGGTTCAAACCCGACCTTAAGACATAAAATAAGTTGCACGTTGCATATACGGAAACAATGGACGGTAAAATGATTTTGCAATAAAGATCCTACTTTTGCAGCCTCATGGGCAACCCGATTTGTGCAAGGTGTCCTGGAGGTAATGCACTCCTCCAAGACTTCCTCAATGTCTAACTTAAAGGTCCAATAATACACTCAGCTGTCCTTGGCTCCACATTAACAAATCATCAAGGACGACACTGACAATTAAAAAGATCAGAGGTTGATTATAAATTATTTTGGCTATACCACTGACGAAAACAAGATATTTCGGAATTTATCTTTAATCAATAGCTATTGCACGATTGACGCCATATATTATACTCCCCTGCTTCGACAACACACGAGGATCCTAAAGCAGACAGACACATGATCGGTCGAGACTAAAACCAAGACACACCAAGACATGGGAGATGGTTGTATCTAGGACTGTGACATACAAAGCTTAAAGTCTCTTGAACAGTTGAAACGAACGTGAGTTCGAGTAGTCAAGCAAGTATTCTCCGAAGCAAGACGAAATCAAATTCACCCATTCGTCTCGATTATAATTAGAGAATCCCATTGTCTGCCTCCGTACAAATATCTTGGAAAATACCAGCTTCATCTCTACAGCTACCAATCCCAACACGTTTTGTGAGTGTGTGACGAATAATTTGACTTTGACCTTTGATGAGACCCTGGCATGAGCTGAATTCTACCGACCTTTTTCAGTCAAGGATAAGATTTAAGATATATTTTTTTACATTTGGTATCCTTACTAAAGAGATTTTTGGGTGATAAGGTCTGAGCCGTTTGGTTCTAGGAAAGTCGATGGGAAATCTTTTCCTTTGTTTTGGTCTTTTAGCGCAACCAGAGTGACTGAAACATCTTGAGCTTCGTAAATCGGACTTGACTTTATCGGTCAATTCCAATGTAACCAAGAGTAATACAGAATGGCCCAGATTATTACAAGCATGTAACCATGCACAGTTGTTTAAAAAAATGATAAAGCACAAATGGGAGCACAACGTACAGGGCGCGAAACAATAGTGATGCCTCGTGTTCCGAAATGCGTGAGCACAACTTGTTCTTATTGTTAATACAGTGGAGCCATAGCTGACTAAAATCAGATGCAGAGACGGCGACAGTACTACCTTTGTTTCTTTCTGCTGTCGTTAGACATATTACTTTATAGTAATTAGACTGAGTAGAGCTAGCTGTGGGTCCATAGCTGAGGTGGTTTTCTGACATTTTCTTGTCTTTCAAGTGCTGATTTTGGCTTCGACAACTTTTCACGTCGCCATAACGCGGCGTAAAAGACCCGTCACAAAATCCCCACCACAGCTACGGACCCACATCTTGAGTGGAGTCTGCATTAGTGTGCAGTCATAGAATTGGTTATATAGAGTAAAGATATTGGGTTGTTTCCAAGAGGGGCAGCCGCCGATTTTGAGAAATTATAATCTGAGATGTTTTTGCTTTGTTTACTGGTACCAACAAATTTTGGACGAAATTTGGAGGGGGTAATAATGAATGGCTGTTTGTAACCGCTCTTCCTCTAAAATTGGAAAAAAAAATCTGCCCACTTCCCCTATTCCGACTATAAAAGCTCCCCATTATCCTCTCCTTGCCACACGGTGTTGCCCCTTCCCAAAGGAAACTTAGGATAAGCTATCAATGCGCCCAGCTGTGTACCTGTTCTATTCGACCTACCTTTGACCAGTATTAATTATAGCAGGATCTGTACGCCCTCAGCTGCCGACAACTTTTCACGCCGCCATAACGCGGCGTAAAAGACCCGTCACAAAATCCCCACCACAGCTACGGACCCACATCTTGAGTGGAGTCTGCATTAGTGTGCAGTCATAGAATTGGTTATATAGAGTAAAGATATTGGGTTGTTTCCAAGAGGGGCAGCCGCCGATTTTGAGAAATTATAATCTGAGATGTTTTTGCTTTGTTTACTGGTACCAACAAATTTTGGACGAAATTTGGAGGGGGTAATAATGAATGGCTGTTTGTAACCGCTCTTCCTCTAATTTAGAAAAAAAAAACCCCAAAATCTGCCCACTTCCCCTATTCCGACTATAAAAGCTCCCCATTATCCTCTCCTTGCCACACGGTGTTGCCCCTTCCCAAAGGAAACTTAGGATAAGCTATCAATGCGCCCAGCTGTGTACCTGTTCTATTCGACCTACCTTTGAGCATTATTAAATTATAGCAGGATCTGTACGCCCTCAGCGGCCGATTTTAACTGTTTCACAGTCAGTACAGCCATATACGGCTGTACTTCGGCTGTAAAAAGTACAGCCAGTACAATAGGTAAACAGCTGATAGTTAATCCTAAGGCATAAAGATACGCGGACACAACAAACAGGAACATTTTCTTATTCATCAAGCTAAAAAGAAAACACAGAATAAGAAGAAACAAAGCATAGAATAAATTTGGTCTAGTAATTTTATTTTCTTATTATTTTCTCTTAATTCAGTAATATATAGGCCTATACGTGTATTCTCATTATTTGAGGCACCCTATGGCCTTACCACACCAGTGCATAGCTGCTATGTCTTTCCCTAGGGTCTGGTTGATCAGATACATATTCAGCTGCATATAAAAGTACGCTATCTACAGTCACCGATGAGTGCAACTTCTGTTCACTGATGCCAAATGAAAACAAAGGAATTGTTACTAAAAAACTGACCGTAGTACATCAACAGGGTAACTTGTTATGCAAACTCAACCGTAGGGTTTTGGCCTAATATAAACCAAGGAACGTAGACCATTCTTCTTTATGTTGAAAGAAGCAACACACTCATACTGGTTATTGTCAGGTCATCCACGCAGAATTTATTTATTTAGCTCCAAACTATTTTCTACCTGTCCTTGCTCTGGTTTCTTCAGGCCATGGAAAGGGAAAGCAAATTATTAATCACCTCCCACGCAATGTAATAAATAATATAATTTTTTACAGAACAAAACTCAAAGCACACTACTATTGGATGAATTCCTGTCTATACTAATGTTAATGATTCGATACTGCCTGAATAGATTTTGCCTCTGAGTGTAGAGTGAATGAATTGCAAATTGAAAAAAGAAAGACACTATTCGCTGCATGTTGCGCCAGATTACCTTTACGGCGAGTCACACAACAAATCATCATCTAGTAAACATCTACGGGGTACTTGAAAGCATTACCTCTATCTACTGGAATTAAGATGCGCTATTTTCGCTGACGATGAATCCATGACGTCAAATCCATCCTTTTTCATACATTGAACGTGAAGTAACGACAGATAGGTAGAGTTTAATACTCAAGATTTGTTTGTACTTGTGTAGTATCGAACCTTGGTTGGTACTTCTGCGTTCGGCCTGGGCAACGGGCCGGGATTTCATTATATTTTATCAAACTTGTTTCAGCCGTTAAATGTATTGTTCAGATTTAGGCATCTACAGTTGACCGACCAAGTTGAAGTCCCGAATTTGAAGATATTTTAGAGTGAATATCTCTTTCTCATATGGGACCTATAGATTCATAACCTTACTTTTCAATTTCATTTTGTAACTGAGGCTACAAAGTGTTGAAATAGCGGCCTTCTATAAAACTTGAAGCAGACTTGTTCCATTTTGTGGACACGATTGTCGAATCCTGAGGACCGCCAAAAGGATTATACTTACATTATCAGTATGCACAACTGTGAACAATAAAACATTCTTTACAATTGCTATCAGTAATGCAACAACAAAAACTGAACATTGTAAATCGTGGAGGTAACACGTGCGTTTTCTGAAATTGCTCTTGATAAAAGTTGCTTGTGTTGACAGCTATGCAATTCAAATTCCTATCATATGACCTTTATATATCTGTATATCTGCGTGTTAAGCGTAGTAATTACAATTATAGTTGGTGTTCCACCGGTTATTTGAGTCAAAGATATAACACAAATTAAGAAAGTTCACTTTACATTTAGTTATATAGTACCGTAAAATACATTGCCGAGAACTCAGGGTGATATGATCAGACATTCAGTGGGTCTTCTTTCTTTTTGTGATCTTCTACTGCAGTCAGAGTGATTGAACCATCAAGCGCATTGTAAAATTGGACGTGAATGAAACGATCAGCTCCAACAAAAACCTGTTAAAGAAGAATGGGCTTATTATTACAATATCATGAATACTCTTCGATTAGGAGAACGATTAATCTATACGTATGAATCTGTTCAGATATACACTTAACAGATGCAGCCACCCAGTCAACATATCAAAGCAGAGGTGGTTTGTACTCCATGCAGAGCTGGTTTATAAATATTATAAACATTTGACTGTGTTTTATGAAGGTCCCTTTGAACAGACCACACTTTGGAGCATACAGTAAAGAGCTGTTCGCAACTGCCCTCCCACTATACCATTTGCAAGGAAATAAATAAATAAAATCAAATGCGGATGCCGCACTCTGATTGGGCCGATGGCAATTACAATTGTTTACAAGTTGGCGATATTGACGGGAACCGCCTAAAACTTAAGCAGATCTGGTCAAACCGACTATATCGGAGTTTCCTTTCCGGCGGCAACACTGTTGGTTCTTTGTAAACATGTTCGTTACTCGATTCGTTGAAAACAAGTTGCCCGCGCAAATAATTGTTTATGCTATCCTAGGCCAAAGATAGATACTATAGGCGGCCACGCCCAAAATAAAATTGGAAAATGAGATCTTTGGTAAATTGAAATTTTCAAACGTAAGTCATTCGGGTGTAGTCTTGATTAAAATGTTACTCGCCACACTAAAAGATTCAAATCGCTGGGCAAAAGGTTGCTAGGGGCAATGCTTTTGTTCAAGAGACAATGAATTACTGCAAGTTGTTTTTAAGCAATGACAGATACTGTAACTAAGGGTGAGCATATTTACACTTGCTACAGCCTGTGCGGTGTCATCAGTCTTTTAAAGTCCCATCCAACATAATGAACCTTGGTCGAGTTTATAACAACTACATGTATACTCATACAAGAGAGGAAAGCCGCTAAAGCGATACAAAATTCGATGTGAAAGAGTAAGAGCAATCGCGTGTGATGGATAGTCTGGTCCCGCCCTGGAATGACATGTGGAGTTTACTATGGAGTAAACGTCTTTTAATTAAGTATGTACACCTGTCCTTGATCTTGATCCCGTGACAGCCGTAGAAAGTGAAAACAAACGATTCGCCGTTTACTATACAATCCAATAATTGTAGGTTGCTTGACAAAACTTCCAGCATATTACCTTGACGAGATAGTTAAACCCCGCAACCACCTGCATTCTGCATAGTGTGGCTTCAAATTCTGCAAAGTTTACCCCAAGCTTGATTTCAACTAGAGTCCGGACCTGAGGGAGAAGGCAATGGAAGCGGAATAAGTGGCCGCAATTTCAACACCTTGGGTGTCTTATCACTATTTAGTGGAGATCCTATCGTGTTTTGCTACGTATGAACTTAACTGCAGTAAGTTTTTCCTGTAGAAACGTTACGAATTATGTGAAAGTAACGCCAAAAATCAAGAAAGAGTGATGGGATTTTATGCTGCCTTTAGTCTATAAGAAAACATAATCACAACGGATTCACACCATTGCACTTTGCATTTCCATCTCATACAAAACAAGCTAACTCACTCTGTTTACCAGTTCCAGCACCTCCGGTGAGGGCTTTTCAGGGGGAGTTGACCAGTCACCAAATCGTGGGCATTCTTGCTTTTCCATTGTATGATTCCGGGACTTTGCTACTGCGAAAGGAATGAGTGAGACAACTCCTCTATATATATGTTTTCAGTAGGTGGCCTTCGCGGTGAGTCATGTGACACATCACCATGTAATGATTGGTTATGTATTGGGCATGGTTAGGGAGCATTTTTTTTTACTGGGAGAGGGGTCAGTGGAAGTCAGGGGTTGACTTTTTACAAAACCGATTTAGTGGAGTCCAATTTTATGATCAGTGGTATGGGCGGGGAGGAGGGGTGTTCCAAGTTTATAAATGTTTGTGTAGAGTTACGGCAAAAAACCACAGAATTGACCGAAAGTGTATAAAACAGAATACGAACACGGCTTTATTCTGTCTGAACAGGTGATAACAAGTAAAACGGAACACTTTTGTTTACAAAAATAGAATTTTCAATGTGACAAGAGACATAAGTGTCATGGCAATGTTCACGATATAACTTTTATAATGCTTTGAATACTGGCGAAAAAAGCTTCGATTTTTGAAAATATGGCGTTATATGGAGGGTTTGCAAAGATTTTGGACTTTGTATAACGATATATATTTAAAGAACAGGGACTTACAAAGATATAAATAAGAACACCAATGGGACAAGTCCTTCTTCAATCAGTTATTCTGACGAGTCACTTTGGCTGACTGTCAAGTTCACTGAGGTAAACTGCATCTTTCGAACTACTCGGTTCTGATGAGTCACTTTGACTGATGGATAATGATCGAGCCAGTCTGTTTTCTATCAACTATTCATTCCCCAGTCGGGGGACAATGGTGCGCGTATGCCGGTGACTGCATGTGTATCAGTATAAGATGAGATATTGTGACCATGTAGATGCTCGTACATTTTGTCTCCAAGTATTAAGTTAGGGGTGTAATACAAAATTTACAAAAGGGCTTTACACAAAATTCTTTGAAACAATATACTGCTACATTTTTCCTTTATTTTCATCAGAGTTAATTGTTTGATAGTAACAGAATGCAAATGAAGACAGAATGAGGTTTATTGTATGTGATTTATTATCGAGAAAACAGAAAGTTAACTAGGTTTGTATACAGTACTTTCAAATCACAATATGCTGCAGGCATTTCTATTTTATTTTCCTCAGAGTAACTGTTATTAGATAGGAAAAAGAAGGTATGTCGACAACATTGATGCCTTAGACAATGACAGAAGACGGCGATATCAGCAATATAGACAGTGTTGTGTTCAAAGACACCAACTTTTTAATGATACTTATGTGCATGCCACAACATGGGCCTTTGTTTACATTACGGTACACTTTAAAAGTCAGAAAAAAAATATCAGTGTATCTTCACAAATTTGTTTTACAATTTTATGTCAGCCCATGCTGATCTGACGGAAATCAATAGTTTGATAATGGAAAAAGTTGTATTAATGAGGATCTCCTATGAAAATTAACAAGCATGCGGAAAAATAAAAATAATTGCATCTTGGCGGCCATTTTAAATATTTAATGAGGTCAAATGACCATGATTTGCATATTTTTGGACAAGTGTTTTATGGTGCTTCTAAAGATACATGGTTATGAGGGACAGTCTTCGATTATTTCATAAGTCTGGCGTCATGCCGCATGGTACTTCCAAATGTTAACTCCACCCAAAGGCCTTTGGGTGCTAAGGGTTAATCAATCTAATCAGATGAATAATGTGGGGAGGGAGTCACATTTAAAATTAGGGGTCAAATTTAGAAATTTAATTTAGAGTTGTAGTTACGTTCCATCGATCCCCTCCCCATAAAAATGAAAGCTCCCTTACTACCGGGGATCAGGTATGACTACAAGATGAACTATCACTAATTTTGAAAATTAAGCGAGTCCATGACATTGAATCGCTGTTTCGATCTCTTGCACGAGACTAAAAAAGATGGATTCTCTTGCTTTACAAGCAAACCATTGAATTGATCTCTGTAATCATACCCAAGACATAAAACAGTCATATTAAATTTCTTTGACAACTGAAAATGAGTTCATATCGAATACCATTTCATGATACAAAAAATGAAAGCAGTGTTTTGGTCATTATATGAAGATAATTCATATTCGTTACATGTGCAGTTACACGTAATAGAGGTATTCTTATGAGACAGCTGGCGTATGCCAGACAGAGAGGCCTAAAGCTACCCTCTCTTACATGTTATACATACATAGACATAATCTGACTCAAAGACATGTTCATCAAGGTGTCAAAAGAATGGCGTGAGAAAAATTGTTTCCTGTAATATGAAACACTATGACGGTAGAGAAGAAGGAATGTTTTGTTTCTTTTACTCGACCAAGAGAAAATGAATTAAATTACGATTTCGAATTTCTTATATTGAAGTCAATGATCTCATGCCTGAAAAAGTTTTTTCTTCCTTCCAGGACTGATCATTTTTCGCACATCATTGTAAACACACAAGCAACAGCGCAGGTAGAAATAGCCGTTTTGGATGGCATAATGCCATTGGAATCATGCGTGATTTTGTAAACACAGTATTTTGGCCGATTGACGACAGTAAGTGGACATTTCTTTGCATGTGAAAAGAAGTATTACACATATATTGGACGTTGTTGTGGGACCATTCATGCAGAATACATGCACGCATTTCTAGCTTTAAACTATTTTATACCAGTCCTTGATCCCTTGATCTGGTTTCTTCGGGCCATGGAAAGTGAACACAAATGATCGATCACCTATAACCTGTAATGTCATAAATAACAGTAGCTTACAGAACAAACTGAAAGTGTGCTACTTTGACATAATACCTGTTTTGACCCATCTGAATGCTCGGACGCTATCGTAACTATTTTACCTCGAGGGGTATGGTAAGTGATATAGTAAACTGAATACAGGCGCTATATTTATGTCTGCCAGATGACCTCCATGGAAGGTCACACATCACACCACCAGCTACTGTACTGGGGGTTACTCGAAGGCATGACTTATGTATAAATCCACGACATCCAATATGACCGTGTGTAATAACAATGTATTTCGTTGTCCAAGATACGTGTAGGTAGAGTTACTCCATATTTGTTTGCACTGTATGTAGGCTAGATTTGTTTAAAACCTTTGTTAATCATTTAAGCAATAACCCCCGCCGCAGACGGGTTGTACACGAGATTTTGGTACAATTCGCTCTATAGCATCAAAATGGAGTGTATACCCAACTGCGGGAGGGGAGGGGTATTGCCATTATATTAACTTGTGTACGTGTCTCTGTTGTAATGTGTGTGTGTGGGAGGGGGGTTCTAGTCACTATAAAAACCCAAAATGCAGAGATAAGACGTATGAGGGATCAAACGTCGGAAATTTAGCGCCCGATCGTTTTTATAAGTTTGGATTATATTGACAACACGCAGTATCCAACGTCAAAAGACGGATACGTTCATTAACGTTGCATGTTATTCACATTACAACGTGAACAAGAATTTGTTGAGAATTACCTGCTGTAGATACAGAAAACGGGTCAAGAGTTCAAATCCAAAAAAGTAACATTTTTTTAAAATTTACATAAGAACAATAGTCCAGGCATGTTTGCCGTAATAAAAATAGACTTGTTGCACTGTTACGGAAATAGTTCATCTCTAACAAAGGTTTATGCACCAGGTAGTCATAGGCACCAGCAAAATTATTGATTAAAACAACAAGATCTCAATTATAAGCCTATATGCATACAAACCATATTTGCGGCAAATGCACAAAGACTCTAATAACGTTTTACGAGAATGTTTACGAAGTCTGGACGAAAACAAGAATATATTTGAATTATATTAAGAATAATAAAGGTAATCAACACTTAATGAAGTTACATGAGCATTTCATGTGATGGGTTTGCAACTTGTCACATGACGTTTAAATATCAATGTGACATATAAATTTAAGGTCAAGACCTGTATTGATCTTTATGATTGGATGTATCATTTTATCTTTAATTCATATTATATTGTATGATCATAGCCACGCCTTAAAGATAACGTTTACCCATTCTTCAATAATACGAGGAAGGAATACAACAGACGGACATACTTAGCCCATACCCAAAAGTTTATATCGAAAATTACTGTTAATCTCAAATTCTACCAATTTTTTTAGCAGACATAATAAAAAGGGCAATGTTTGTATGAAATCTGTTTTATTGGGTACAAAAACAAGTTAGAAAAAGAAATAGACTTTTAACAGAAAATATATTTGGATTCTGTAGCTGTAACAGTCATATTCTGAGGGATACCGTATAATCACAGTAATGCGGACTCATATGCGGTTTTGTTCAGTCTGTCTTATTGTAGGTCATCTGCTGAGCTTATTTTATTACATAACCTAGTTTGTTTGGTATTATTAGAAAGGTGCTTTACTAGTCTTTAAGATGACATATTGTAATATGCAATATCTTGTATAGTTTTTATGGAATATGACCAAAACTTACCCCATACCCCAAAGTATATATTGAAAAATTACTGTTATAGCTAACGTCAAATTCTACCATTTTTTACCTAGAAATAACAAATAAGGCAATGCTTTGTATGAAATCTGTTTTATTTGGTACTGGGTCATGTCAGAAATATGAAATAGACTTTTAACAGAAAAATATTGGGATTTTATAGCTGTAACAGTCATATTTTGAAGAGACAAAACTTGTTTTTGAGAAGAAACAAAGCATAAAATAATTTGGTCTGGTAACTTTATTTTCTAATTATTCTCTTCTTATTCCAGTAATATTTATACATATATTCTCATTATAAGTGGTAGCCTGTGGCCTTACCACACCGGTGCAAAGATACAATGTCGATCAGATACATATCAAAGTACTCCATCTAGAGTCACCGATGAGTATAACTTCTGCATAAAAGTGCCCAATGAAAACAAAGGTATTGTTACTAAGAAAGTGACCGTGGTACATCAACAGGGTAACTTGATACAGGAAAAAAGATCAGTTTAGTGTAAACTAAATCGTAGGGTTTTCGGCCTAATATGTTGAAAGAAGCAACACACTCATACTTGCTGTTGATGTACGGTCATTCATGCAGAAGTTAAGTATTTATAGCTTCAAACTATTTTCTACATGTCCTATCATCTGGTTTCTTCAGGTACTGGAAAGGGAAAGCAAATTATTAATCATCTCCCACGCAATGTAATAAATAATACAGAACACAGAATACAGAAATAATACAGAACAAAACTACTTTAGCTGAATAGCTGTCTATACTGATATTAATACTTCGATGCTGCCTGAATAGTTGTCTCCGGAAGTGATGTGAGTGAAAAACGCAATTGAACAGAGGAAGACACTCCGAGGCTATTTGTTGCATGTTTTGCTAAATTACCTTTACGGTGAGTCACACAACAAACCATCATATAGTAAACATCTAGGGGTAACAGAAAGCATTACCTGTATCTAAGTCAGATTTCGATTCGATATTTTCGCTTACGGTGAATCCATGATGTCGAATCTGTCCTTTTAATATATTGATGTGAAATAACTATAGATAGGTAGAGTTTAATACTCAAGATTTTTTGTACCCGTGTAGTATCGAACCTCGGTAGTTACTACTGCGTTCGGTCTGGGCCTCGATAGACAATCCAAGCAAAACTGCAAGCACCTGTATTCTACAGCAGTATCTGCATTGACATGACAAATTGATGAATTATTCGGGAAAGGCACTGTGTTTTCTTTATCGGAATAGATTACACCTTAATGACGACTGACAGTATTAGCGGAGAGAAATAATGTTTGATTTAACTATAGCTGAACACTGCCAATTTCGGTTTATAATGGTGTAAACCTGGCAAATGCTACAATGCCAGACACAGGTCAAACAAAATGAGAATGCCGTTAAGGATTCTCCAACACAATGACTACCGCGCCGTCTTTTCACGTCATCAGTAAACCCTTTTCGCGCGATTTTGACCAATTGATTAAATCATGGGAGGACCGAGATTTAATCTGCAGATAAGGCCAACAAGTTGGGCGATAAGGCCATTTGTATGGACCTATACGGTTAATGGCATTTTGTAGTGGTCAAGTAGAGGTTGTGTAAAGGGAGAAGAGACCGTGGTTAGTTAATATTGCAATACTATGAACACTCTTCAATTGGAGTAAATCTGTACAGATAGACACTAAACATCTGCAGCCAATACATCAAAGCAATGTGGTTTGTACTCCACCCAGATCTGGTTTATTATGAAATATTTTGGTTTTGTTTTATGAAGTTCCGTTTGAACAGACTACACTTTGGAGTACAACGTAAAAACTGTTCACAACTGCCCTCCCACTATACCATGTGCAAGGAAATACGTTGATACAGCTAGTCGAGGTCCAAAATAGGAGAAACATAAACTGCGGACATGTGTTTACAAATTGAAAATTCATAATGTAAACGATGACGAACAACGTACAAAAGTGCAAGAAAACGGTAAGAGACCATAAGAGAAAGAAGTGTGGATATCACATCTTGATGTGGTACAATAAGGTATTCCACTCTACTATTAAAATAGCATTACAGGCGTGTTTGCAGATGCCTTTAAGCGTGCTCGCTGGCAAAATCTCGGTCACTCTCGATGTAAGTTTCATGAGAACAACAAGAACCACCACCACCACAACAACAATATTTATAATTATTATAATTATTAATAATGTTATTGATTTATTTTTCGTGAATCATAAGAATTATCTAAAATTTCATTTCGCCTTTGATAAGAGAGGGGAGCTAGCTTTCAATTGATCAAAGAGGACACTCTGCATATGGGACAATGTCAAATAGCATTTACTTTCTCCTCCCAATTTTTTTTTTGTTCTCAGTAAATTAAAGAGCATCTCTGAAGGTATAAATACCTCTCGGTTACAGTTTCATGAATCATTTGGATAAAGCGCACGTTTAGAGGCAATATATAATTTACCAAGAGATCGTGTCACCATCGATTGATTGATGGTTTATATAAACTATCTCCCCTGACTCTGTCCTCTGTCTGTCTCTGTCTCTATCTCTGTCTGTCTCTGTCTCTCTTTTTCTCTCTCTGTCTCTGTCTCTCTCACTCTCATTCACTCTCTTCTCTCTTTGAAAATGACATGATGTAGACAGAAAACAGGTCAAGAGTTCAAATCAAAAAAGTAACAGTTGTTTTTTAAATTTACATAAAAACAATAGCCCTGGCTTTTTACCGTACAAATTGATTTGTCTCGCTGTTAGTACGAAAATAGTTTATCTCACACTTATCTCACACAAAGGTTTATGCACCAGGTGGTCATATATCTAGGTACCTGCAAAATTATCAACCAAAACAACAAGATCTTTTATCTAAATAATCCATATCAATTGTATGATTAAATCCACGCCTCAATAAAATCCCATTCTTCAATAATACGAGGAAAGAATACCAGTCCGGGTTATGTCTAAATAGAGGATGATAGGTATTGCTTGCTTCCTCAGGATTATTCCAAAACTGCACGGTTTCATGTTCAGTTAACGTCCAAACTATCCATCTAAAATAGCACATATGTGACATCACTGTACCACCTCTGAATATGTTGCGACAGTTTGTGCGTACGTTAAAGAGATACACAAATCTATTTTAAGTATGCCAAAAAAGCTAAGACTATATTGTTCTTATGGAAATTTAAGAAAAAAAACTTTTTCTGTTTATTGCGTTGAACTCTTGACCCGTTTTCTGTGTCTCCAGTCATTAAGTTACTAGTTTGTGTTCTAGCTGTAGTATGAATAAAATGTAATGTTATGTCATGGAATATACTTATGCGTGTAAACGTAATCCCAACTTGTAAAATGCTTGGTATCGGACGCTGAATTTGCGATGTTCTCGAGACTTCTTTCAGATGTCCGTGTCCTGCATTTTAAGCTTAAAGGGAGGGTGACGTCACAACTCTGCTCATAGGTTGCCATGGACCCCTACGACCGATGTAAACAACGTATCTAGAGAACATCTTCGTTAACACTGGATATCGTAACATGTAAATGTTGCAGCTATGTTGACATGATGCATCTAGATATAATGCATGATAAATTGTTTGTAAACAAGAAAGTCGCACACGCGTATTCCGAGGACACCTTCCCTTTAAAGTGACAGAATCACACGATTTGATATTGTATGATAATAATAATTCCCGCCGTAGTCGGGTATACACTCGAGTTTATTGCAATTCGCTCCATATACCACATTATTAGCTGGTTCGTGTCATATGTTGCGAATTGTACCAAAATCTCATGTATACAAGCCAGGTCCAGGGCGTTGGGTATGTTATTGCTTAATTTTAACATCAACAATAGTCCATAGTTTTCTGACCTTTTTATCATTACTATCGGTCACAATTCCAGTGACATGCAAATCTCCGCGTTAATAGCATGCCTTTTCTGACGCCAGTGGTTTGACATTAGAAAAAAAATAATGGGGACACTTTTCTACAAGACAAGGAAATGTGAATGGAATTTTGTGTCAATCATAAAATTTGAATTAAATACAGCAAGAATATCAAACACATACATTCCACACATGGACTAATACACGCTGAACTGATCATCGGCCACGTAGGGCGTAGTACCACAAGTGAAACGATTTTCCCAGATTGAAATAACATTTATTCCAACGTTCAGATTATGCCATTTCTAATTAATGTTCACAACAACAAGTGTAACATGTAAACAATGCAACATTAGAAACGCATTAAACTTGCAAAACATTAATTGCATTTATCACACTTGTTTCAGGTGTGCATGAAATATTTACTCGCATGTACATATATGTTATTGAATGTTAGAAGCCAACAGTAGAGAGCAAACCTTTTACTGCTTTATTCGTCCTTGGATTCATTTCCCAAAAATTGAATTGATTTAAATTGACCAAAATTTCAAAGCGCTCTATTTTAAAGACGCTTTAGAATACTGTACATACGTGAGTTCTATATAGGAGCTACAGATTCAATGTCTCATTTACTAAGTGGAATTTTGTAATTAAGACTACAGAATGTTAAAATCGCGACCGTCAATAATACTGTAAAACAGTCTTGTTCTCTCCTTTGTGGACTTGAATGTCTAATCTTGAGGACCATTAAGGGGTTACATGTACACAATGAATAGGAGCATGTTATCAATAGACAATAAAAAATGAGTTACTCTGTTGAATTTCTATGAATAACACTACAGCATAAACAGACCACAATGCATCTCGTCGACTGTCCATGTTGATCTTCAGTACAGTTGATACGTTTGTCACCTGAATGTTCTCATGTTGTTCCTGGCAAAAGTGGATAATTACTATTGGTAGGCATAAGAATTGCTATCCTATATGTAATCTAACTTCAGTCGATCTACATGTAATATATTAATGTGACTAAAATGTAAACGGAGTTCTACAGTATGGCACTACCACATCTAAGAATTGACAGTTATACCTTTAACGTTGTTTCGTGCTCTTTTCTCCTCAAAAACCTCAACATTTATGCATTCAAATCACAATAAATCGTGAAATAATACCACCATGCACTAAGTGTACACAGAGTGTATTTTCACCAAAAAATCCTTTATGTGATTGAAGCGCTAAGCAGAGAATTACACAGTGTTCGTGTCATCGATAAAATAACAATATTGAATAAACTTATAGTCTTGTGTATTACCGAGAAAATAAAATAATATTCATAACTACAGTACTGTCGTACACAATTGAATAAGCAACCCTGTTTGCTGTCTCTGTACTTACACACCGGGGATTACCCACTACATATAGTTTAGGTCAGATAAAAAAACATGCCTTTACGTTAACCCGACTTACCCTGGAAAAAACCTCCGACCGTAGACATTTTTTGCATTGTTAATTCCGTCTTTGTCTAAAATGTGTCTTAGTTTAAGATTGCTGTCACAGATTCCGAACAATATCGTTACATTTATATACGCCACACTGTGAATCTGCTTGCTACGAACGGTATTGCGGTAACAGAATCAGCATCTTTAATTAGAGTTGGCTTTATATCGGGTCATCTTTCTTTCTGTTGTCTGTTACTGAAGTCAAATTGACTGTACCGTCGAACGCTTCGAAAATTTCAACGTGTATGTATCTGTCACCTCCGACGTAAACCTGCTAAAAGAGAGTGATTTGATTAATGCAAAGGTGTGAATAATATCTATTTAAAGATTTAAAGGAAAGTAGCAAGTAACATGTACAAATTAGCTCAGATACCACTTTATACGTTTGCAACAGTGGCAGCCGTCAAGGCATATACCTATGCAAACGTTTTACATTCTTGCTAGGCAGAGCTGTATTTGCATATCACATTCTGAGGGCAACGCCGAAGTTATTTCTTTCTTTCTTTATTATTTCATTGTTTTAATAAGTTATTTTATCATATATCTGTTTATTCATGTTTCATTCGTATAGTGTTTCAATCATTTCTTTAATATTTGTGTTTAATCTTTTCGACCCGATCTTTCACTATTGCCGTAAAGAGGCCATAGACTTTCACAAATGGTTTGTTTGTTTTGTTAATATTTCTAAAATTTTCCACTCTCAGTTACTTTAATCAACAAACGATAATCAATGTAATTTTGAAAAAAAAGAGTCAGTATACCTATCCGAAGTTCAACAGTTTTATTTCATGTCTCATAAAATATATGTAGCTTTTATGATTTTACTTAACTGCTGATGAAGTGGTGCATGCCGACACATTGGCATTATTTTATAGCAACAAGCAACCAAGAACATAATGTGTACCATTTAAAGGTCAGTGAGTAAATACCTAAAAAACAGATCGATAAATTCGCATAATTACATGAATTTCAATTGAAATGATGTACCACGGCAGATAGTGTAGTGTTTTAGCCCTTATGTGCACGTAAAAGTGGGTGAAAAGGAAACTTTGTAATGCTTCTACAATTATGGAGGCCTGTAATTTATTTGTAAGCAAAATACAGAGAATGTACTGGGGACGTACAGACGCACGATAGGTTTAGACCGTGTGATGTCATGGACTTGTGAATGAGAACAAACGAGATTTCATGCTTTAGCGCCTCTAACTTTATTCGAATACATCTGAAACGTAAGGGAGGTTGTAAATAAAACACCATTCATGTCCCCGAATATATTTTACCATTGTACAAATTCTGGTTTTCATAACGGTGGTTAAAATTTATGCAAAATATGCAAAGCAAACCTTAAAATATTGGTATCCTGTGCCTGAGTATTTCAAGTGAATGTTTATAATTCTACCAAATGTGTGTTAATAGATTGAAACTTAATCGATTTTATGACGACTGAATATACCTGTAAACTGTAATACTGTTACCCATACAAAATACAATGAACAAGAGTTCAAACCACCTCGTCACGTACGATGAATAGTGTTGTATCGCCCGGAGAATGACATAAAGACTTCACCATGGGTCAAAAGTGTCGGTTTTTCTTAAGTATCTTCAGATTCAAACTGATTTCCCTGAGTCCTAGATCTCGTGACTCGGGATCATAGAAAGTGAAAGCAAACAATGGTCCTCTACCCTTCAATGCAATATGTAACATTTGTTTACACAACAAAAGTTTAAGTGTATTACCTTGACTGAAGTATTGCTGCCCGCCACCCCAACAAATCGCCTGATTATTGTATAATACCGCTTTATAAACATCAAATTTCATCTGAATTTTTTCTTCTACTTGAGTCCGGACCTGAGGGAGTAGGTTAAAGTGGCAAAGTAAATGCCAATTACGTCAAGAACTGTAATTTTTTTATGTTACCATCAGTGGATCCGTAGGTAAGAAGCGTTTAAAACGTATGAACTTACTGCAGCAAGTTATTGTGGTTTGAAAACAAAATGGCTATAATCCAAAAGAACGCTGCCTACGAAGGTATTGAAGGTACAAATAGTGTAAGAGTTAATCTTTCAGAGAGGCGCTGTCGTCCTTATCATAGTGAATTTTTACACGCTTGCATTTTGCATTTCAATCACATCAAGAAATTTAAAACACGTTGTAACTTACTTTGTTTACCAGTTCCTGCACTCCAGGCGTGGCTTCTTTATGAGGTGTCCTGTCACGTGGTGTGGATTGTGACATTGCCATTGTACTCTTCTAGAACTTTACTACCGCCAGATATTATGTGAAATGGCAAATTGAAAAGACTATGTGTTCCTAGGTGACCCTTATGGCGAGTCACGTGACACATAACCATGTAATGATTGGTCATCATGGATTTCGCATGTTAATACAAGGGATTATTTAAAATACCATATGTGCTAACATGTAGTTTCTCTTATTGAACGATTGATGAGTCCGTGGACCTTAACCCTTTGTTGATCTGTTGATTAAGACAAAGAATGGTTTATGTTGCTGCACAAGCGTGATAAATGAATTTATTTCTCTGCTCATACTCAACATCTAACAAAGTCGTATTTAAATCTCTCTCTCTCTCTCTCTCTCTCTCTCTCTCTCTCTCTCTCTCTCTCGATCTCGATCTCGAAAATGAACTCTAGATTTTTACAAAATAAGACCGCTGGTGAAAAAGTTTGTCTACTCCAAGGGCTTCCAAATGAGCCCCAAAAAGCGGTAGATTAAAAATGCATTGTACAAATTAGAGAGTCCGAATAAGTGTCTCCGAGGTCAATTCTACCTTAGATACACAAAAAATATCAAACACGCACATGCTACATGCAGACAAAATACTCTGACCACAGCAGTACCAATGATAGAGCATTTAGGAGGAGGCAAAGGTGCAATATTTATAATTTCCGATTAAAATAACAATTATTTATAATTTGGTTTATGTCATTGAAGTCAATATTTATAGTAATAAGTGAAAAACATGACAATTACTGTTATAAAATAAACGCATGTAACTTGGATTATTATTGTTAATTTTAAACTTGTTTCGGCCGTGAATGCTTTGTTCAGCTGTAGCCATCTGCGATTGACTTTCCGACAGTAAGCATAATAGCAGCTGATAGAAGAGGGAAAATTGAAAATATTAAATATGTGCCCTGACCCAAAATTTAAGTTCTCGCATTCGAAGATTTGTAAGTCTTTTTCTCCAGCTACAGCTTTTTGGGGCACAGTTTATGACAATTTTCGAAATGTAGGTTACTTAGTTGCCCAATAAAACTGAAAGCA
This sequence comes from Ptychodera flava, assembly GCF_041260155.1. NCBI lineage: Eukaryota > Metazoa > Hemichordata > Enteropneusta > Ptychoderidae > Ptychodera > Ptychodera flava. Next base: position 17,971,294 of record NC_091937.1, read on the forward strand.
GTCATATTCCTATTTTTCAACACAAATTTAATTTCTTTACGACTGTCATGAGATTAAAGTCATCTTGATCATCGAAAGCTACATCAATAAGTAACCTAAAGAACATTGATTCTTTGAAACTGCAATCAGTAATCTGATAAAACAAACAGAACACCATGCATTTTTGAGGATACTTGTCGATTTCTATTTCACTGAAGACATATTGTCTCTGATTGTGCTCAGGTAATGTTGTTCCAACATGGCTCATGTTTTCTGTTATGCATGAAATCACTATCATACATTTTTACACACGTGGATTAGTTAGTCGCTTGTTGTTTTAGTGAACATGGAGAATTTTATTCGAGTGTATGACACAGATTACAATTTACGTTTGGTTACATAGGGTGTATAATTCATCGGCGAGAACCTAGGTGGGGTGACACGATTAGAATTTTTTTTCAGAAGAAAGTCAGAGAGTCACCTTTTTCCTTGTGTAACCAGAGTGACTGAACCATTGAGGCTTTCGAAAATTCGGACGGAAAACCTGCTAAAAGAGAATGGTTTACATTGAAAGGCCCGTGCATTTGCAACAGTTTGACCGATCAAGCCTATATATCAATGTAAAGGTGATTTATAAATCTGATAAATGTTCTGAGTTTATTTTGTAACTGTTTGGGGAATATGATTTGGTTAGTTTTAACAGTCTTGAGACCAAAAGGTTTAGGGGAATTAAGGTTGTTTGCAATAACGCTCCCATTGTATAAAGTGGAAGAACTGGAACCAGCCGATGTCGAAATGGCGACGATCTGAACCACAGGTTACAAAGTCAAAATTGAATGAAGAATGACATAAAAAGCAGGGCAACAGAGACAAGCAAGAAAGAAGATGCGTAGAAGAACACGTCTTGTCAAACGGGGTCCGCTATCTGTTATTATGTATCGGGTATGGTTAGTTTTGAATGACCCGGCGCATTCACATCGAGGGATAAGGAACGGCCTAGGTACAGCAATGTTGGGAATAAAGTCATTGGAAGAGCCTTGGAGATATGTTCTTAATCTGGTAGCAAAGATTTGTAGACAAATTTGAAGTGGCTGCGACACGAAGTTAGTGAGAAAAAAAAAACATAAAAAGTATTTAATTTCAATAATAGTTGAACCAAGTTAACTGTGGATCATGAAAGACAGCTTTGTATTTTCCTTTCACTATTGTAGAGCCTACGGACGTGGTACCGGCGATTGATCGATGGTTTCTATAAACTATCCCGCTCTGTCTGTCTGTCTGTTGTCTGTCTGTCTGTCTGTCTGTCTGTCTCTGTCTGTCTATCTGTCTGTCTGTCTCTCTCGTTGGAAATGACATGCTGTAGACAAAGAAAACGGATCAAGAGCTCAAATCCAAAAAAAGTTACAATTGTTTTTTCTTAAATCTTCATAAAAACAATATAGTCCTTTTTGCCGTACTAAAAATAGATTGGTCTCTCTGTGCGTACGGAAATCTCACACAAAGATTTTGCACCAGGTGGTCATATAAAGTACAAGCAACATTATTAACTAAAACAACAAGATCTCAGTTATATAAGTCAATATAAATACAAACCATATTTGTGACAAATGCATAGAGTTGCTATCAACGTTTTACGAGGACGTTTACGAAGTCTGGACGAAAACAAGAATATATTAGAATTATAGTAAAAATAATGAAGGTAGTCAACACTTAATGAAGTTACACGAGCATTTCGCGTGATGGGTTTGCATTGTGTCACAGTGAGGTTTGAATATTAATCGTGATATGTAAATTTAAGATCAAGACCTGTGTTGCTCTTTATGATTGATGTATCATTTTATCTTTAATCCATATCTATTGTATGATCAAAGCCACGCCTTAATAACATCTCATTCTTCAGTAATACGAAGGAGGAATACCAGTCCCGGTTATGTCTCAATAGAGGATGGTAGGTCTTGCTTCTTCTGGATTACTCAAAAACTGCACGGTTTCATATTCAGTTAACGTCTAAACTATCAATCTAAAATAGCACACGTGCATGACATCACTGTACCACCTCAAAAAATGTTGTGACAGTTGGCTCGAACGGTAAAGAGTTAGATAGATCTATTGTTAGTGTGCCAAAACAGCCAGGACTGTATTGTTCTTATGGAAATTTACGAAAAAAGCTGTCACTTTTTATTGGTTTGAACTCTTGACCCGTTTTCTGTGTCTGCAGTTAACAAGTTACTAGTTTGTCTTCGAGTTGTAGTGTGAATACAATGCAATGTTATGTTATTAAACTTATATGTGTGTGTCAACGTAATACCAACTCATAAAATGCTCAGTCTCGGACGCTGAAATTGCGATTTCTCTCAGACGCCCGTTTTCTGCATTTGGGCTTAGAGGGAGGGTGTCGTCGGAATTTTGCTCAAAGATTGCCAAGGACCCCTACGCCCGATGTAAACACTGAATCTAGGCAAAATCTTTGTTAACACTGAATATCGTAAAATGTAAATGTTGCAGCTATGTTGACAGAAGGTGGTTATCATGCGTAATATACATTGTTTGTAAACAAGAACAAGTGCAGTTCAGACGCCACCTTCCCTTTAAAGTGACGACAATACTAAATAAAATGGCAGGGACACACGATTTGATATAATATTATAAAATAATCCCCGCCGTAGCGTAGTCGGGTATACACTCGAATTTGGTACAATTCGCTCCATATATTTAATTGTTAGCTGGCTCGTGCCATATGTCACCAACTGTACTAAAATCTCATGTATACAAGCCTAGTCTATGGCAAGGTGGTGTTATTGCTTAATTTCAGCATGAACGTTAGTCCATAGTTTTCTGCATTTGAACTTCTTTATCATTGCAATCGTTCACAGTTCCAGTGACATGCAGATCTCCGTGTTAATAGCAAGCCTTTTCGGTCGCCAGTGGTTTAACTAACCTAAGAAAAAAATTGGAGTCACTTTTATAAAGACAGGGAAATGTGAATGGAATTTTGCGACAATTATAAAATTTGAATTAAATACAGCACGAACATCAAACACATACATTCTACACATGGACTAATACACGCTGAACTGATCATCGGCAACGTAAGGCGTAGTACCACAAGTGAAACAATTTTCCCAGATTAAAATTACATTTATTAAAACGTTCAGATTATGCCATTTCTAATCAATGTTCACAACAACAAGTGTAACATGCAAAACATTAATTGCATTTATCACACTTGTTTCAGGTGTGCATGAAATATTTACTTGCATGTACATATATGCATTTGAATGTTAGAAGCTAACAGTAGAGAGCAAACCTTTTACTGCTTTATTCGTCCTTGGATTCATTTCCAAAAAATTGAATTGATTTAAATTGACCAAAATTTCAAAGCGCTCTATTTTAAAGACGCTTTAGAATACTGTACATACGTGAGTTCTATATAGGAGCTACAGATTCAATGTCTCATTTACTAAGTGGAATTTTGTAATTAAGACTACAGAATGTTAAAATCGCGACCGTCAATAATACTGTAAAACAGTTTGTTCTCTCCTTTGTGGACTTGAATGTCTAATCTTGAGGACCATTAAGGGTTACATGTACACAATGAATAGGAGCATGTTATCAATAGACAATAAAAAATGAGTTACTCTGTTGAATTTCTATGAATAACATTACAGCAAACAGACCACAATGCATCTCGTCTACTGTCCATGTTGAAAGGTATCTTGGTTTAAGATTCGAGGTCACAGATTCCGAACAACATTGTTACATTTATGTACGCCACACTGTGAATCTCCTTTGTACGAACGGAATTTGGGTAACAGGATCAGCAGTTTTAATTAGAGTTGGCTTTATATCGGGTCATCCTTCTTTCTGTTTTCTATAACTGAAATCAGATTTACTGTACCATCGGGCGTTTCAAAAATTTCAACGTGTATGTAGCTATCACCTCCGACGTAAACCTGTTAAAAGAGAGTGATTTGATTATTGCAAACGTGTGATTAATATCCATTTAAAGGAAAACCATGTATTGGTATAAATTAGCTCAATATACATTTGCAACAATGGCAGCCATAAAAGCGATATAGTCATGCAAACGTTTTACACTCTCGCGAGGCAAAGCTGTATTTACACATCAACATTCATCACCAGCCTATAGCTTGGAGTTCGTTGTTTCCACAAATTATTCACGTAATTCATTAGGACTATAAAGGCGGTACACTCTTGTGTGTTCATTGTTCGGATTATTATTGTCGTAGTCTATGAAAAAATCGATTTCATTACGTGACTTTTAAAGGCATATGGACACTTTACTTGACCTCCTTGCTGCAGTGGAAACCGTATATTTACCGCATGAAAATATACAGTTTGTCGAAAGTTCAGGCGTCGGCGGGGTCTATACGAATACGAACCCAAATATTGGCGACAAAACTACAACACAAGGACTCAAAAGTTTTCCAAAGGGGAATTTTAACGGTATTTTAACGTCAGACACATTTCGATCGTGGAGAAATACAACCGCCGTGTTGCTTGTTTACATTGACGAGCACACTGTAGAGAGACGCAAAAAAAGGTCCGACACACCAAAATTGATGACATTGACGCGGGTTGTCGTAGCATAGAACGACAAGAGTATAAATCCCGTAGTTTTTGTTCGGAATCGACAAACTTGGCTTGTGCATGTGATAAATTATAGTTCTTTACACAACAAAAACTTTAATCATATTACCTTGACTGAAGTATTGGTCCCCAACCCAGCAAACACCTTGCTACTGTATAGTACTGCTTCATAAGTGTCTAAATTCATCCCAAGCCTTTCTTCAACTTGAGTCCGGACCAAAGGGAGTAGGTTTAAAGTGGCAGAGGAAATGTCAATTACAACAATAACTGTAATTTCTTACGTCATCATCAGTAGAAACGTAGATGCAAGCGTTTTGCCAGGTTTGAACTTACTGCAGCAAGTTATTATGGTTAAAACAAAATGGGTATAATCCAAAAGAACGTTATTTACGAAGGTATTGAAGGTATCAAAACAGTATTCGAGTTAAGCTATCAGAGAGGTGATGCTTTCCTTATTCTATGGTAAAATAGTATCGCAGCGGATTCTTTTACACCCTTGCACTTTGCATTCCATCATATCGAGAAAGTTAAAACACGTCAACTTACTTTGTTTACCAGTTCCTGCACTCCAGGTGTGGCTTCTTTAAGAGAACTCCCTCCAGTGTCACGTAGCATGGATGAACGCGATGCCATTGTACTCTTCCCGAGCTTTACTGCTGCCGGACATATTAGTGAAATGGTAACTTGAAAAGACTCATTCTATTTATGTGTTCCTAGATGACCCTTATGGCGAGTCACGTGACACATAACCATCCGACGACTGGTCACGGTGACTACCAGGGACGACTTAAAAAATATTCCACATTTGCTGAAATGTAGCATCACTTCTTTCATCGATAGGTGAGTCCACGAAATTTAATCCCTTGTAGGATATCTTGAATAAGACAAACAGAATGCGTTCAAATGCTTTACATGCAAATTAATGAATTTAATCAGTTGATCCTAACCAATGTCTAACAAGTCATATTAAATTCCAATGAACAAGTGTACAGCGTAATTGAAACACTTCTGTGTGTTATTCAACATAAGCCATCGAATGGTAGAAGGGAAGAGTTTTGAACTCTAATATTTACGTCAATAATCTCATGAGCATAAAAATGTCATCTTACTATTGGGGCTGAACATTTACCCAAGACATAAAAAATGCAGGCAACCCCAACGAATGCTGATAGCCATTTTTGATTACATAAAATCGCTGTGGTCATGTATACTTTTAAACGTGGTTAAGTGTTTCTCTTTTTTTCCATTTGAGAGTAAAGTTTGGGGAGATTAGGGTGCTTTTGAAACGGAGCCTTTTTAACCAAATAAGATATTTCTCGCAATATGTTGAATCAAGCAGTGAAGCCATGGTGGATTTTGTTGTCTAATCATTCACGCAGAATTTAATAATTTATGGCTTCATATTTTTTTTTTGTATAACTGTCCTTGATGTGGCCGTTTAGGGTCAAGGAAGAGGAAAGCATATGAATGAACCCTTTACCCTGAATGTAATAAATATGATGGCTGTTCAAAGATAATTATAACTTACACTATTTTGTTTGAATACCTGTTGTAATCAAATTGAATACTTAAACGCTGCCTTAACTATTTTATATTACAGCGTACGCTGAGTGATATATAGAAATTGAAAAGAGGCATTCTGTTTATGTTCTGCAAAATAACTTTCACAGCGAGCCACAGATCACATAGCCAGCAATCACATAGCAGCTGACAAAATACTATTAGGGGTTACTATAAACCACGACTTTTGCCTGCAGGGATTTTACTATTTCCGGTGACAGATCCACGGCATTGAATATGTCCTTTAAATCTTGGACATGTGAAATAACAATAAATTATGGATAGTTTTAAGGTGTACTTACTCTAGATTTGTTTATATCTTATCAACAAAAATTGTCATGCTTGTCCTCCTTGATTTGTTATCAGCCTTGACACCATTGACCATGCCTTTATGCTTTCTCATTTGTGTCAAATGGGTAACAATGGTTCTGCTCTGGCCTGGCTTGAATCCTATCTTACTGATCGTTATCAAAAGTTTGTATAGGGAACTCTTTTCCGAAACCGCAGAAGTTGAAATTTGGTGTACCTCAAGGCTCAGTGTTGGGACCAATTCTGTTCATTATGTACATGTCTCCACTTGGAAATATCATCCGGCGACACAATATACAGTTCCATCTATTTGCTGATGATACTCAGTTGTATTTAAGTTTCAAAGTAAGGGATGCTCAAAAGAGCATCTCTCACATGGAGGACACAATTGCTGAAATACAAGATGGATGACTTTTAATTTTCTGAAGCTTAACTCTAATAAGACTGAACTGCTGTTTTTTGGATTACGACCTAAACTTTCCCTTTTCAAATTTCCATATAAATAATGGTTGTACTATTATGCCAACAGCCAGAAATCTTAGAGTTCAATTTGATAGTGTCATGAATATGGATCACCACATTACAGACACCTGTAAAACAGTCTATTTTCATATCAGAATTTTGAGTCTGATCAGAAAGTACCTTACAGAGGACACTGCTAAATATCTTATCCACACACTGGTGACATCTCGGATCGATTATCGAAACGGTTTCCTTTACGGCATCAGCCTGACTAATTTGAGTAAACTGTAGGTTATTCAAAATACTGCAGCTCGTCTTACTACAAAAACCAGGAAATTTGACCACATTACCATTATTTTAGCCAAGCTGCACTGGTTACCAGTCTATCAGCGGATTGAATACAAATTTTGCTGCTTACTTTTCATGCCTTACACGGTAATTCTCCGTCATACATTAGTGACCTGTTAAGCATCTACCAATCCAATCGACATCTTCTCTCAGGAAACAAATATCTGTTGGTCGTTCCCAGATGCACTTCTAAAACCTTTGGAGATCGCACAATTGCTGTATAGCACCAAGGCTATGGAATTGTCTTCCGCCGCAACTTAAAGAGTCTACGTCAATTGAGAGTTTTAAAAACAGACTGAAAACTCATTTGTAAACTAAGGCTTGCAAATCATACACGTAAAGGGTTTGGTGTTTGTAAAGCGCCTATGAGCAGTCTTTTTGGATATATGGCGCTTTATAAATTTTTCATTTATTATTTATTTATTATATTCTTGAGCAGTATATGGATTTTCCAAACATTTTCATGGATTATTTGTTATTTTCTTAGCGACACAAAAATACTGGTAGGGACAATAAGGCCGTATGTAATAGCTAGGCCAGACGTTCTTTTTTCTTCAATGGAAAAGTCACTTATCAAATCTCAATGACAACTAACAGTGTCACGTCATCTAGGAAAAGGAACCTGTCAAACTTTGTCTCATCGAGTTTCAAGTTGACATAATGGGATGAATACGATGTCTTTCACTTATTTATGATATCTTAACCCAAATCATAGAAACAGAACGTCACGGGTCAAACAAATAGGAAAGCTACAAAATTCTCCGTAATTACAGATTGTGTGTGAATTTTGAAAAGCACGAAGATCAGGTTATAAATGAAGTAAGGTCAAAGACAAGTCAGAACATGAAGTTAAAGCAGTGCCCGCCTCGGACTTTAGCGACTGAAATCTATAGTTAAACTTTGCAAAAGGAAATTTTTAACCATACATTCAAAAATTAATGATAAAATGGGGGTCACCTTGCAAATGTTTGTAGTACGACACAGGCCATCTTTTACCGGTATTTTAACTTCAAAATTGGCCATTCCTGTGATAATTCTATGGCGTAAAATTAAACTTTCGATTTTCACTAAAATAAGACGCTTAGTGAAAACTTTGCCTACTCTAAGAGCTTCAAAATGGGCCATTACAAGCGGTAGGCTAGACACGTGTTGTACAAATTAGACAGTTCGAATAACTGTGACCGAGGTCAATTCTACTTTAAATACGACAAGAGTATCAAACACTCACATGCTACATACAGTAAAAATACTCAGATCACAGTTTTGATAACCTAGGGTGCCAAGATAGAGCACCTAGGAGCAACAAAGGTGAAATAACAAAAACTTTGCCGATTAAATGACATTTATTCATAATTTGGTTTATGTCATTTAAATTAATACTCATAATAATGAGTGAAACATGACAATGGCCGTTGTGAAATAAACGCATGCAACATGCATTATTATCCATGTTAAATTTTTCATTGAATTTGTTTGCTAAACTGTAGGCATCTGCAATTGTCCTGCCAACAGTAGGCGTAATAGAAGCTGATAGGAAAGGTACAATCTTCTCCATTAGTACCTTGATTAATACGCTAAACTTGAAAATATGTGACATGACTAAAAATTCAGGCTTTCTTATTCGACTTTTTCGAAGTAAATATATAATTCTAATACTTGAACTAGAGATTCATGAGGTACGGTTCGGCCAATTTCCGAAATTTAGGATACTTAGTTGCCCCACGAAAACTTAACTAGCCTTATTTCTTATTTTTGGACAGAAATATAAAATGCTTAGGACCGTCAGGAGATTAAATACATCTGGATCATCGATAGGTACATCAATACGTAACCTAAAGTACATTTATTCTGAAACTGCAATCAGTAATCTGATAAAACAAAAAGAACATCATGATTTTTGAAGTACTTGTCGATATCTATTTCACTGAAGACATATTATCTCTGATATTGCTCAGGTAATGTTATTCCATCATGCCTCATGTTTTCTGTTGTGCATTATAATCGCTATCATATAACCTTACACATGTGGATTAGTCAGTCGCTTGTTGTGTTAGTGAACAAGGAGAATTTTATTCGAGTGTATGGCACAGATTACTATTGTTCAGTTTATGTTTAATTATATACAGTGTAAAATTCATGGGAGAGAACGTAGGTGGGATGGATATGATCATAAATTTGGTCCGAAGAAAGTCAGAGGGTCGTCTTTCTTCTTGTGGTCTTCAACAGCAACCAGAGTGACCGAACCATCAAGCTCTTCGAAAATTCGGACATGAATGTATCTGTCATCGCCGACGTAAACCTGTTAAGAAAATTGTTTACATTAAAAAGGCCTGTGAAATCTGAATTTACAGAATACGATCATTCTACATGGGGAAAGCAGTTCAGGTTATATTTTGCGACAGTGAGCAATCAAGTATATATGTCAAATGCAAAGGTAATTGTAAATTCGATACAATGTTCTAAATCTATATGTTGTAAATGTTTGGGAAATATTAATTGGTAGGTTAGTTTTAACAGGCCAAAATGTGTAGAGGTAATTAAGGTTGTCCGCAATAATTCTCCCATTATATAAGTGGAAGAGCTGAAACCAGCGATGCCATGTCATACTGGCGACAGCCTGAACCACGGTCGTATGTTTACAAAGCCAAAATTCACAAACCAAACAATACATAATAATATACAAAGCAAAGCAACAGAGACAAGGAAGAAAGAAGATGCGTGGATATGCAGCTTGTGAACAAAGACGCAAGGAGCAAGTCCTGTAAAACGAGGGGTCCGCTATCTGTTCATATGCATCGGATATGGTGAGACTCGAATGACCTGGCGCATACACATCGGGGGAATGGGAAACTAGGTACAGCAAAGTCAGTTGAAGAGCCTCAGCGACATGATTTTTAATCTGGAAGCAAAGACTTGAAGAAAAAAATGTAATGGCTGCCAAATACTAAGGAATTGAGAACAACAATGTAAAAAGTATTTAGTAGTTGAAACAAGTTAACTGTAGATCTTGAAAGGCAGCTTTGAGTTTTCCTTTCACTATGTTGAGCTTCGTACGTGGTACCGGCGATCGCTTGATGGTTTCTATAAACTAGTCTCTCTCTCTCTCTCTCTCTCTCTCTCTCTCTCTCTCTCTCTCTCTCTCTCTCTCTGAAAATGACATGCTGAAGACACAGAAAATGGGTCAAGAGTTCAAATCCAAAAAAGTAACATTTTTAAAATTTACACATGGAACAATAGTCCTGGCTTTTGTGCCTTACTAAAAATAGATTTGTCTCATTGTTAGTATGGAAATAGTTTATCTCACACAAATTTTTATGCAACAGGTAGTCATATAGAGGCACCAGCAAAATTATCACTAGTAATTAAAACGAGATCTCAATTATATAAGTATATATAAATACAAACCATATTTGCGACAAATGTACAAAGACGCTGATAACGTTTTCACGAGAATATTTATGAAGTCTGGACGTAAAGAAGAATATTTTTGAATTATATTAAAACTTTAAAAATACTGAAGTTAGTCAACACTTAATGAAGTGTTTGTGTTTCAGCTTTCATTATATTTTAATACGTGTTTTATTAAATCTGAGAATTTTTTTTTTACATTACAGAAACCAATTAAGTATTGAACATTAATCATACATTTCCATTATGGATATTAGAACTGTAAATTCCCCACTTCTTATTTTACATTTTCTCTTTCTAAAGGCATGTGAAACAAATTTTTTGTACAAAGGTAACAAATCTTTTGTATGCTATAAAGCTGGGTAGTTCCTTTTTACTACGACAGATACAGTTGTACCTTTTACCAATAAGAAGTAGGAAATTCACAATAACAGAAAGTTTGGGATCACCCAGTATGATCTACCATCTTTTGGTCTTTTTCTTAATTTTTTTCCTTCAATAATACGAGGGAGGAATCGCAGACCGGGTTATGTCTAAATAGAGGATAGTAGGTCATGCTACTTCTTGATTATTCCAAAAGTACACGGTCTCGAGGTAATCCCAACTTATGAAAAGCTCGGTCGCGGGCATCGAATTTCCAACGTTCGCGAGATCTCTCTCAGACGTTCAATTTATGCATTTTTGGCTGAAATGGAGGGCCGAGGAGGGCCGAGGGTGTCGTCGGAACTTTGCTCATAGGTTGCCATGGACCCCTACGACCGATGTAGACACTGAATAGGGAACATGTTTGTTAATAATGAATATCGTAAAATTTATATGTTGCAGCTATATTGACATAATGCATCTAGATATCATGCATAAAATATACTGTTTGTCGCACACGTGCAGTTCCGACGACACCCTCCCTTAAAGTGACGAGAATACCCCAATAAAACGGCAGAGACAAACAATTTGATATTATACAAGGACAATCATCCCCGCCGCAATCGGGTATTCGCTCGAATTTGGTACAATATAGCACTCGCCTATCGCTATATGTTGCGAATTGTACCAAAATATCATGTATACACGCCTAGCCAGTGGCGGGGGTGTTCTCGCTAAATTTTAGTATCGGTGGAATGAGCTCTCGTCCAATCAGAATGGCGCATGGTAGTAAGATATAATCTTATTCCTTGTTTTAGCTTTCTCTAATATATCAGCTGACTCAGTTTTCATGGGATGAAAATTAATAGCTATTTTGTTGAAAAAGTAGTGTCCACCTCTATGTATTGTACAGGGTTTGGTGTTCAAAGACAAATGAATGTGAATGCAATTTGTGACAATCATAAAATGTGAATTAAATATAGCATTAACATCAAACACAATACATTCTATACATAGACTAATACACGCTGAACTGATCATCGGAAACGTAGAGCTTAGTACCACAAGTGAAACAATTTCCCAGATTAAAATTACATTTATTCAAACGTTCAGATTATGCCATTTCTAATCAATATTCACAACAATGTGTGTAACATGCAAAGAAAAGACACATATAAACGCATTAAACTTTTAAAACATTAATTACATTTTATCACACTTGTTTCCGGAATGTGTGAAATTTTGCTCGCCTGTACATATATGCGATTGAATGACTAACAACTTTACATGTTAGAAGCCGACAGGAAAGAAGGCAAAACTTTTTTTCTGTATCAGTCCTTGGATTAATTTCCCAAAAATTGAATTGATGCAAATTAAATAAGATTTAAAACCTCTCTATTTCATATACGTTTTAGTAGATTACTATATATCTTAGTTTGATATAGGAGCTAGAGATTCATTTTATCATTTACGAAGTGGAATTTTGCGATTAAGGCTACACAATGTTAAAATTGTGGCATCAATAATACTGAAAGCAGTCTTGTTCTCTCCTTTGTGGACACGAATGTGTAATCTTGAGGACCATCAAGGGGTTACATGTACACAATGAATAGGAGCATATTATCAGTAAACAATAAAAAGATGAGTTACTCTGTTCAATCTCTGTCAATAACATTGCGGCATAAACAGACCACAATGCGTCTCGTCAATTGTACTTGTGATCTTCAGTACAGAAGAAACGTTTGTCATCTGAAAATTCTTATGTTGTTGTTGGCAAAAGTGGCTGTAATGACCATTGATAGGCATATGAATTACTATTCTGTAAGTAATATAACTTCAGTCGATTTGCATGTATTAATATGATTAAATATGAAAAGAGTTATTTTCGTGCTCTTTTCTCCTCAAAACCCTGAACATTAATGTATTCAAATAACTATAAATCATATATAAATGAAGCGCGAAGCAGAAGAATTACACAGCGTTCAATTTAAGTCATGTCACCCGTGTAATTATAATGTTGATTGAACTTAAAGTCATATATATTACCGAGAAAATAAAATAATATTTCATAACTACCGTTATGAGAATGAGACATGATCGATTTTATGATAACTGAATGTATCCATGCGTATGAAAGAAGTCGTGTAAACCAAACAATATGTAATAATATATCAGCACGGGTCAAGTCTGTCTGTTTAAGTATGTACACTTTCAAACTGACTTCCATCAGTCCTAGATCTCCTGGCTTGGGATGATAGAAAGTGAAAACAAACCATGGTTCCCGCCCTTTCAAGAATAAATAACAGGTGTTTACACAACAGAAGTTTAAGCTGATTACCTTTACGAAAGTAGTAGACCCTCCGATGACCTGGGTAGAGTAATATACCGCTTCATAAACGTCAAATTTCATCCGAAGGCTTTCTTCAACTTGAGTCCGGACCTGAGGGAGTTGGATAAAGTGGCGGGTAACAAAATAGTTAGAGTAATTCTTTCAGAGAGGTGATGTTGTCCTTTTTTTCTATGAAAAAAATATTATACGGCGGATTCGTTTACTCACTTGGACTTTGCATTTCCATCTTATCAAGAAAGTTAAAATATTTAAACTTACTTTGTTTACCAGTTCCTGCATTCCAGGTGTGGATTCTTGCAAAGGTGACCATTCGCGTTGCATATGTCTACGCGTTGCCATTGTACGCTTCCTAATCTTTACTACTGCCTGGTGTATGAGTGAAATGGCAACTTGAAACGCCTCACCCTATATTTGTGTGTTCCTAGATGACCCTTATGCCGACTCACGTGACACATCACCATCTGCTGATTGGTTATCATGGATTTGGTATGATTAATACCAGGGATTTTTTAAAATACGTGCCGACATGTAGTTTCTCTAATTTCACCGATTGATGAGTCCGCGTACCTTAATAGGATCTGTTGACTGAGACGAAAAGAATGGTTTCTGTTGCCTTACAAGTAAATAAATGAATTAATTGATGTGGTCATACACAAGACTCTCTCTCTCTCTCTCTCTCTCTCTCACCTGTGTTTGTTGACAACTCATAATATGCTATGAACATATTGTTACCTTGTATGCCAACATACTTGACCCAAATTTATGTGAGGAAACACCTCCATTTGTACATGGAAATACCCTGACACTATCAAGCCTGTGCTTTCGTGGAAACAATTGTATAGCGTGTATGAAAAATATAATTATGTGTTTCATGTAACAAGTGTCATTGAATGGCAGAGAGAAGGGAATGTTTCCTTTCTTTACTCTACCGTGAGGAAACGCAATTAGATTTTGAGTTTTGAATTCTAATGTTTAAGACAATAATCTCATTAGCGTAATAATTCTTGCTTCCTTTTGGGCTCAACATTTTTCCAAAGTCAAATAGAACATCGTATTCGGCAACTCAAATCAACGATAGCTTTTTTCGATTCAGTAAAATCATTGTAATCATGTGTGTTTTTAAAACTGTCTGTGTTTTTCTCTATTTTCTTTTGAGAACCGGAAAAGCTTTGGCGGCCATGAGGTCGCTTTAACACAGCCTTTTAACCAACCTACCATGTAAATCGATTTCTCGCAATATGTTGAAGCATGGAGCACCTCACTGCTGTTGTACAATCATTTTTACATAACTTAAGAATCGATAGCTTCAAAGTGTTTTTTTTCTGTAATTATCCTTTATCTTGCCGTTTCGGTTCTAGAAAGACAAAAGCGATCAATGATCCCTTTACCCTGAAATGCACAACATATGATAGTTGTCCACAGACTTAACTAAAACTCTTTTGTTTGAGAGCTGTTTGAACAAATCTGGATACTTTAAAGCTGCCTTAACGATTTTATAACCTTTGGGCTTATGCTGAGTGATATGTAGAAATTGAAAAGAGGCATTCTGTTTATGTTCTGCAAACCGACTTTCACGGTGAGTCACAGGTCGCATGACCTACCAGAGGTTACGTTAACCCACGACTTTGCCTACCTGGATTTTACCATTTTCGCTGATAGTAAAACCACGACATCGAATATGTCCTTAAGATACCCTGGACGCGTGAAATAATAATATATTATGGATAGGTATAATATTTTAATGGCCGTATATTTAAAGCAGGGCCAGACGATGTGGTTTCGTCAGTGGAATAAAATCACATATCAAATCCCAATAACAATTAACTGTGTCACATCATCTAGGGATAGAACATGTTTCAAATTGATATAATGGGATGAACATAATGGCTTTCGGTTAAATATGGCATTTTAACCCAAATCATTGAAACAGAAGCGAAACACAGGTAAAAACAAATAGGAAAGTTACGAGATTCTTCATTATTATATTGACATCAGGTTATAAATGCAGTAAGGTCAAACACAAGTCACAACATGAACTAAAAGTAGTGCGTACCTCGAATTTGAGCGACTTAAACATGAACTTGCCTTTTCTCAGCGAGGCTTTCAACCATAATTTTTCAAAATTAACGAATAAAATAGGTGGGCCACCTCTCAAGTGTTAGTGTTACGAAAACAAGCTGCCTTAAATTATTTACCGATATTTGAAATACAAAATGGCCGCCGTCATTTATTAACTCTAGGGCGCAAAATTAATTTTCGAATTTTACAGACCCTCGCTTGAAATTTTGTCTACCCCAAAAGTTTCAAAATAAGCCCCTAAAGCGGTAGATTAAAAACAAATTTTACGAATAAGAGAGTCCGAATAAGTGTTTCCGAGGTCAATTCTACCGTAAATACACCAAAAATATCAAACATGCATATGCTACATGCAGACAAACATACCCTGACCACAGCAGTGTCAATGATAGAGCATTCAGGAGCAGCAAAGGTGAAATATCAAAAGTTTTATTTATTAAAATAACATGTATTGATAATTTTGTTTATATCATTAAAATCAATATTCATAGAAATGAGTGAAAAACATGACAATTACCGTTACAAAATAAACGCATTATTGTTAATTTTTTTATCAAACTTGTTTCGGCCGTGAATGTTTTGTTCAGCTGTAGGCATCTGCGATTAACTTTCAAACAGTAAGCGTAATAGATGCTGATAGAAGAGGGAAAATCTTCTCAATTAGGCCTTGGATTAGTGCGCCTAACTTGAAAGTATATGAACTGACCAACAATTTAAATTCTTGTGTTCGAGGATTTGAATATGCATGTCTTATTCTTGAGCTACAGATTCATGGGGCACAGTTTCAGACAATTTTCGAAATTTAGCTTACTTAGTTGCCATTATTGATGCCATTATCTTATTTTTGGACACAAATATAAAGTGTTTATGGCTGTCATGAGATTGAATACATCTGGATCATCAACAGCTGGAAACCTAAAGAATAATGAGTAATCTAATAAAACAAACAGAACATAATGAATTTGTCGATTTCTAATTCACTGAAGACATGTTGTCTCTGATATTGCTCAGGTGATGTTATTCCATCATGCTCATAATCGCTACCATATAACCTTACACATGTGGATTGGCTAGTCTCTTGTTGTTTAGTGAACTTAGAGAATTTATTCGAGTGTGGGAAACAGATTATAATTCTTTACGTTTAATGACATAGAGTGTGAAAATCATCGGCGAGAACGTAGTTGACGCTATATGATCAGAATTGTTCTTTTTTAAAAGAAGGTCGGAGGGTCATTTTTCTTTTTGTGGTCTCTAAGAGCATAGCTGAGTGATCGAGCCATCGAGCTCTTCGGAAATTCGGACATGAATGTATCTATCAACGCCGACGAAAACCTGTTAAAAAGAGAATAGTTTACATTGAAAAGCCTGTAACCGTCAGCAGCTATATATAGATACGTTCACTACAGTGGGAATGATCAAGTCTATGTATAATTCAAACTGTGATTATAATCCGATAAACGTTCTGAATTTATTTTGTAATGTTTGGGAAATATTAATGGGCACGTTAGTTTTAAGAGATCAAAATATGTAGGGGAATTAAGGTTTCCATTTCGATGAAACGGGAACAGCCTAGGTACAGTAGTGGTGGGAATGGCGAGAACGATGTCAACGGAAGAGCCTCAGCGACATGACCTTAATCTTGTAGCAAAAATTTGAAACTAAAAGTGAAATGGCTGCCAACACTAAAGAATTGAGAACAACAACATAAAAAGTATTTAATAGTTAAATAAGAGTTAAACCAAGTTAACTGTGGATCATGAAAGAAAGCTTTGTATTTTCCTTGCACTACGGTGGAGCCTACGGACGTGGTACTGTCGATTGATTGATGGTTACTATAAACTACCTCTCATACCCAAAATCTGACAAAGTCCTCTGCCTGTCTGTCTGTCCGTCTGTCTTTCCGTCTGTCTGTCTCTCTCTCATTCTCTCTCTCATTCTTTCTCCGTCTTATTGAAAATGACATACTGTAAACAGAAAAGAGTTCATATCCAAACAATAGTCCTGGCTTTTTTGCCGTTCTAAATTGATTAGTCTCACTGTCAGTACGGAAATAGTTTATCTCACACACTATCTCACACAAAGGTTTGTGCACCAGGTGGTCATATATAGTACAAGCATAATTATTAACTAAAACACAATGATCTAATTATTTAAGTATACACAGAGACGCTAATAACATTGTACGAGGATGTTTACGAAATCTCGACTAAAACATTAATATATTTGCTTTACATTGAAAATAATGAAGGTACTCAAACTTGATGAAGTTACGTGAGCATTTCACGTGATGGGTTTGCATTGTGTCACAGTGAGGTTTGAATATTAATCGTGATATGTAAATTTAAGATCAAGACCTGTATTAATCTTTATGATTGATGTGCCATTTTATCTTAATAAATATATATTGTTTGATGAAATCCACGCCTTAATAACATCCCATTCTTTAATAATACGAAGGAGGAATACCAGTCCGGGTTATGTCTAAATAGAGGATGGTAGATTTCGCTTCTTTTGGATTATTCCAAAAAGTGCACGGTTTCATGTTCAGTTAACGTCCGAATTATCCATCCAAATAGTACATGAGTGACATCACTCTACCACCTCTGAATATGTTGCGACAGTTGGCGCGTATGGTAAAGAGTTAGACAAATCTATTTTTAGTATGCCAAAACAGCCAGGACTGTATTGTTCTTATGGAAATTTCTGAAAACTCCTGTTACTTTTTATTGCTTTGAACTCTTGAACCGTTTTTGTGTCTGCAGTTAATAAGTTAAGCTTACTAGTTTGTGTTCGTCTTTTAGTGCAAATAAAATGCAATGTTATGTCATGGAACGTATGTGTACGTGTCAAGGTAATCCAAACTTATAAAATGCTCGGTCTCGGACGCTGAATTTGCAATGTTTTCGAGATTTCTTCCAGATGTCAGTGCATATCGGGTTTAGAGGGAGGGTGACGTCGGAACTCTGCTCAAATGTCGCCATGGACCCAAACGACCGATGTAAACAATGTATCTAGTGAACATCTTCGTTAACACTCAATATCGTAAAATGTAGCCTAAATGTTGCGGCTATGTTAATGAGATACATCTATAATGGATGATAGATTGTTTGTAAAAAGGAAAGTCGCGCATGCGTATTCCGACGACATCTTCCCTTTAAAGTGACAGAAACACATTTTGACACGATTTTTATATTATATGATAAAAATAATTCCCGCCGTAGTTGGGTATACACTCGAATTGGGTGCAATTGCACATAGCACAGTGTTAGCTGGCTCTTGTCCGAGTCATATTTTGTGGATTGTACCAAAACCTCATGTATACAAGCCTAGTCAGCGAGGTGGGGATGTTATTGCTCAATTTTTGCACCAACGTTAGTTCATAGTTTTCTGCATTTGGACTTTTTTATCATTGCAATTGTTCACAGTTCCAGTGACATGCAAATCTCCGTGTTAATGGGATACCTTTTGTGTCGCTAGTGGTTCGACATAAGAAAAAAATCGACACTTTTCTAAAAGACAAGGAATTGTGAATGGAATTTTGTGCCAATCATAAAATGTGAATAAAATACAGCAAGAATATCAACACATACATTCTATATATAGATTAATACACGCTGAACTGATCATCGGAAACGTAGAACTTAATACCACGAGTGACACAATTTCCCGCGATTAAAATTACATTTATTCAACGTTCAGATTATACCATTTCTAATCAATATCACAACAATGAGGGTAATATCTAAACAAATACCACATTAGAAACTTATTAAACTTCGGAAAACATAAATGCATTTTATCACACTTCTTTCAGTAATGCATGAAATTTTTGCTCGCCTGTACATACATGCAATTGGATGACTAACCACTTCGCATGTTAGAAGCCGACAGGAGAGAGCAAATCTTTTACTTTTGTAGTAGTCCTGGATTAATTTCCCAAAATTGAATCGATGCAAATTGACCAAAATTTCAAACCGCTCTATTTTCAAGACGCTTTAGTAGATTAGTATATCTTAGTTTCATATAGGAGGATTCCTTTTATCATTTACTGTAAGTGGAATTTTGCAATTAATGCTACACAGTGATAACATTGTGGCTGTCAATAATACTGAAAGCAGTCTTGTTCTCTCCTTTGTGGACTCGAATGTCGAATCTCGAGAACCATAAAGGGGTTTAACCCCGTTACATGTACACGATGATTAGAAGTATGTTATCAATAAACAATGAAAAGATAAGCTACTCTGTTGAATCTCTATCAATAACACTACAGCATAAACAGACCACAATGCATCTCGTCGACTGTGCATATTGATCTTCAGTACTTTGCACGTTTGTCTTCTGAAAGTTCGTATATTGTTCCTGGCAAAAGTGGTTTGTAATGACTGTTAGAAGGCATATGATTGCTATCCTGTATGTAACCTAACTTCAGTCGATCTGCATGTAATGTTTTAGTGTAACTAAAATATGATTCTACAGTATATAGATGGCATTGCTAGGTCTAAAGATTAACAGTTATTCATTTAACGTTATTTTCGTGCTATTTTCTCCACAAAATTGTCAATATTTATATACTCAAATCACAATAAATCATGGACAAAATGCTACTATTATTACACTAAGTGTACACAGAAGTGTATTTTCACCAATGGAATCCTTTATATTAGTTAAGCACGAAGCAGATGAATTACACAGCGTTCAATGTCATGTAACCATGTTTACAGATAATATTGAATGAACTTAAATTCATGTAATGTTACTGAGAAAATAATATCATATCCATAACTACAGTTGTCCACTTAAATACGCAAGCCTGCTTGGTGTCTTTGTACGTGCACACCAACTACATATACTGTAGGTCAGATAAAAATATGCTTTTCCGATAACCTGACGTACCCTATAAAGACCGCCGACTTGAGATATTTGTATTGGTATTTTCAAAAACATTTCTAGTGAGTTCTCGAAATTTGACCGTAGTTTATGGTCTCATCCAACAGTAAGAATTATAAAAACATTCGACCTACCCGCCTTAAATTTTGGATGCATGTTATCGGAAACACACATTTTTATTTGGCCTTCCCAAATACAGTATTTGTAAGCACAAAAATAGCGATATTACTCAAATGTGAGAATTTCTAATACAGTAACATAAAAGTTCGCTGTTAATCCTGTCTTTGCATAACCGCATCTTATTCTAAGATTCGCAGTCACAGATTCCGAACAACATTATTACATTTATATGTTCGTCACAATGTAAATCTCCTTGCTACGAACGGAATTTCAGTGACGAACCAGCAGCTTTCATCAGAGTCAGCCTTACATTGGGTCATCTTTGTTTCTGTTGTCTGTTACTGAAGTGAGATTGACTGAACCATCAAGGTCTTCGAAAAGTCCAAGGTGAATGTATCTATCACCTCCGACGTAAACCTGTTAGAAAAGGTGGTTTGATTATGATTGCAAACCTGCGAATAATATCCAGTTAAAGGATAAACATATACATGTACAAATTAGCTGAGTTACAATCTGCAACGGTGGAAGCCATCCAGACGATATACCCATGCAAACGTTTTCATTCTCGATATAGCCAGAACTTAATTTACATATCAAAATTCGTATGGGCAACGCCGAAATTGTTTCCTTTTTTCTTTACATATTCATTAGTTAATCGTTTTAATCACTTATTCTATTATTTATCTATTTATTCATATTTTATTCGTTCAGTGTTTTAATAATTTTTTTAATCCGTGCAATTATTAATGTTTCCTTTTCAACCTGATCTTCACAATTGCAGTAAAGAAACATACACTATCACAAAGTCCTTGTCTTGTTTTATTAATATTGTGCGAAATATTCCACTCTTGAATGAACAAATTATATCCAGCATAATGTGAGAGAAAAGATGTCGTATACCTACTCGAAGTTTTACAGTTTGTATTTTATGTCTCCTAAAATATATGTAGCTTTTATGATATTATATCACTGCTGAGTACGTGGTGCGTGCCGACATATTGACATTAATTTACAGCAACAAGCAATCAAGAACAACATGCAAAAATACCTAAATCAGAAAATTTGCATAAATTACATGAAGTTCTATTGAATTGATGCACCACGGCAGATAGTATGGTGTTTCAGCGCCTATGTGCACGTAAAAGGTGGGTTTGAAGGAAAATGTGTAATACTCCTACAATTATTGAGATCTATTCTTTATTTGTAAGCAAAAGATAGAGAATGTATTCGGGGCGTACAGACGCACGAAAAGTTCAGACTGTGTGATGTCATTCACTTGTGAATGAGAACAAATGAGATTTCATGCTTTGGCGCCTCATAATTTATTTAAAAGCATCTAAAAACTTAAGTCAGTCTGTGCATAAAATGCCCGTTCATGTCACCGAATATATTTTACCATTTTTCAGATCAGGTTTTCAGAACGGTAGTTAAAATGTATGCAAAATATGCAAAAAAAATACCTTAAAATACTGGTATCATATGCTTGAGGTTTTCAAGGCAATGTTTAAAATTCTACTCAAATGTGTGCTAATAGAATGAAACTGGATCTAGGATGAAACTGGATCGATTTATGACGACTGACTACGTACGAAAGAATTCGTGTAAACCATACAAAATATATGAACAAGAGTTCAAACAACCTCGTCACGTACGATCAATACCGTGGTATCGCCCTAAGAATGACACATGGACTTCACTATGTGTCAAAAGTGTCTGTTTATTGAAGTATGTACAGTTTCAAACTGATTCCATCAGTCAAGATTTCGTGACTTGGGATTATAGAAAATGAAAACAAACATTGTCTTCAATGCAATAAATAACAGTTGCTTACACAACAAAAACTTCCAGCATATTACCTTGACTGAAGTATTGGTCCCCACCCGCGGAATCACCTGGCCATTGTATAGTATGCTTCATAAACGTCAAATTTCATCCCAAGCCTTTCTTCAACTTGAGTCCGACCTTAGGGAATAGTTGAAGTGACGGAAAAAATGTCAATTACATCAATAACTGTAATTTGTATGTCACCATCAGTGACGACGTGGATACAAGCGTTTTGCAACGTATGAATTTATTGCAGCAAGTTTTTGTGGTTTGAAAACAAAATGGCTATAATCCAAAAGAATTCTACCTACAAAGGTATTGAAGGTAACAAACTAGTATTAATGTTAACCTATCAGAGAGGTAATGCTGTCCTTATTCTATGGTAAAATATTATCACAGTCGATTCATTTACACATTTGGACTTTGCAATTCAATCGTATCAAGAAAGTTAATACATGTGTAACTTACTTTGTTTACCAGTTCCTGCACTTCAGGTGTGGCTTCTTGAAGAGAAATCCGTCCACTTAGCCTGGATGTATGCATTGACATTGTACGCTTCCAGAGCTTTACTACTGCCAGGCGTATGAGTTAAGTGGCAACTTAAAAAGACTAACTCTATTTATGTGTTCCTAGTGACCCTTATGGCGAGTCACGTGATACATCATCACCTTCTGCTTCTGCATGGATTCGGCACGGTAAATACCAGGGATTATTTAAATGTTACTATGTGCTGAAATGTACTTTCTCTAATTTCACCGATTGATGAGTCCGCGGACCGATTAGGGTTTGTTTATTCTGCTGCTTCAATCAATAGGTTTATTTCTGTGGTCATATCCAAAACCTTACAAAGTCGTATCTCTCTCTCTCTCTCTCTCTCTCTCTCTCTCTCTCTCTCTCTCTCTCTCTCTCTCTCTCTCTGTTTATATAATTGTGTATAATTATACAACTATGAAATGCGATGAACATTACCTTGTCTGCCTAAATACTTGTCCAATATTTATGTTGAGTATGAAAAGATTCATAGATGAACATGGAAATACCCTGACACAAATAAATGTATGCTTTCATCGAAACAATTGTCTAGCGTGTATGAAAAATATATGTGTGTCATGTAAAATGAGTCAATGAATGACAGAGGGAAAAGAATGTTTTTCTTTCTTTTACTCGACCATAAAGAAACATAATTAGATGTTGAGTTTTGAATTCTAATAATTTAAGACAATAATCTCATTAGCAGAATAATTCTATCTTACCTTTTGGCTCAACATTTTCCCAAAGTCAAAGAGAACATGCGGTATTCAGGCAACTCAAATCCACGATATTTATTTTCGATTACATTAAAACATTGCAATCATGTTTGATTTTTAAACTGTCTGTGTTTCCCTCTACTTCCTTTTGAGAGCAGGAAAACGTTTCAGGGGCCATGAGGTCGTTTTAAACACAGCCTTTTAACCAACTAACCAAGGTAATTCGATTTCTCGTAATACATTGAATCAAGCATGCAGCATACTTCATACTGGCTGCTGTTGTACAATCATTCATGCAGAATTTAAGGATTAGATTCAAATTGTTTTTTTTTGTATATCTATCCTTAATCTTGCCGTTTCGGGTCAAGGAAGAAGAAAGCCGATCAATAACCCCTTTACCCTGAATTGTAAATATGATAGTTGTTCACAGGCTAAATAACTCTTTTGTTTGTATGCCTGTTTGGACCAATCTGAATACTTTAACGCTGCCTTAACGATTTACAACCTCAGGGCTTATGCTGAGAGATGTAGATATGGCGAAGAGGCATTCTGTTTATATTCTGCAAAATGACTGTCACGGTGAGTCTCAGACCATATAGGCAACTGACAATTACTATCAGGCGTTACTATAAAAAACGAATTTTGCCTACAGTGATTTTACTATTTCGCTGATAGTAAAACCACGGCATCGAATGTCTTTTAATATCTTTTATTCGAGTGTATGACACAGATTATAATTCTTCACGTTTAATGACATAGGACATAAAATTCATCGGCAATAACGTAGTTGGAGCTATATGATCAGATTTTTTCTTTTTCAATAGAAGGTTGGAGGGTCATTTTTCTTTTTGTGATCTCCAAGAGCAACCAGAGTGACCGAACCATTGAGTCCTTCGAAAATTGTGACATAAATATATTTATAACCGCCGACGAAAACCTGTTCAAAGAGAATGGTTTACATTGAAAAGCCTGTGAACGTCAACAGATATATAAAGATAGACTTGATACAGTGGGAGTGATCAAGCCTATATATCAACGTAAAGGTGATTATAAATCCGATAAATGTTCTTAATGTATTTTATATATGTTTGGCAAGCATAAATGAGCACGTTATTTTTTAAGAGACCAAAGTGTTTAGAGGAATTAATTTTTTTCGCAATAACTCTCCCATTGTGTAAAGTGGAAGAGCTGAAACAAGCCGATGTCAAAATGGCATCTGAACCTCGGTCATATGTTTACAGAGTCAAACATCACCAAACAAACAATAAAGAATAACATACGAAGCAGGGCAACACAGACAAGCAAGAAACAAGATGCGTAGATGTGCAGCCTGGCAACAAAGACGCAAGGATCATTTCCTGTCAAATGAGGGGGGTTCCGCTATCTGTTGATATGTATCGGATATGGTGAGTCTTGAATGACCTGGCGCATTTACATCGAGGAAAAGGGAACGGCCTAGGTACAGCAATGTTTGGAATGGCGAGAACAAAGTCAGTGGAAAGAGCCTCAGCGACATGATCTTAATCTGGTAGCAAGATTTGAAACTAAAAGTGAAATGGCTGCCAAAAACACTAAGGAATCGAGAACAACAACATAAAAAAGTATTCAATAGTTAAATAAGAGTTGAACCAAGTTAACTGTGAATCATGAAAGAAAGCTTTGTTTTTTCCTTGCACTAGGGTGGAGCCTACGGAAGTGGTACTGTCGATTGATTGACGGTTACTATAAAGTACCTCTCACACCCAAGAATTGCACCAACATTCACAGTAAAGTCCCCCCCTCTCTCTCTCTTCTCTCTCTCTCTCTCGCTCTCTCTCTCTCGTTGAGACACAGAAAAGAGTTCATATCCAAACAATAGTCCTAAGTCCGGCTTTTTTGCCGTACTAAAATTGATTAGTCTCACTGTAAGTACGGAAATACTTTATCTCACACTTATCTCACACAAAGGTTTGTGCACCAGGTGGTCATATATAGTGCGAGCAAAATTATTAACTAAAACAAAAGAGATCGTATGCATAGAGACGCTAATAACATTTTACGAGGATGTTTACGAAATCTGGATGAAAACAAGCATATATTTGCATTATATTGAAAATAATGAAGATAGTGAACACTTAATGAAATTATATGAGCATTTCACGTGATGCGTTTGCGTACTGTCACAGTGAGGTTTGAAAATTAATCGTGATATGTAAATTTAAGATCAAGACTTGTATTGCTCTTTATGATTTATGTACCATTTTATCTTTAATCCATATCTATTGTATGATAAAAGCCACGCCTTAATAACATCTCCATTCTTCAATAATACGAAGGAGGAATACCAGTCCGGGTTATGTCTAAAGAGAGGATAGTAGGTCTTGCTTCTTCTGGATTATTCCAAAACTGCAAGGTCTCATGTTCAGTTAACGTCCGAATTATCCATCAAAATAGTACCGTGCATGACATCACTGTGCCACCTCAGAATATGTTGCGACAGTTGGCGCGTATGGTAAAGAGTTAGACAAATCTATTTTTTTAGTATACCAAAATGGTCAGGACTGTATTGTTCTTATGGAAATTTACGAAAACACCTGTTACTTTTTATTGCTTTGAACTCTTGACCCGTTGTTTGTGTCTGCAGTTAACAAGTTATTAGTTTGTGTTCGTTTTTAGTGCAAATAAAGTGCAATGTTATGTCATGGAACGTACATATGCGTGTCAAGGTAATGCAACTTATAAAATGCTCGGTCTTGGACGCTGAATTTGCCATGTTCTCGAGAGTGCTTTCAGATGACCGTGTTCTGCATTTGGGTCAAAGGAAGGGTGTCGTCGGAACTCTGCTCAAAAGTTGCCATGGACACCTATGACCGATGTAAACACTGTATCTAGGGAACATCTTCGTTAACACTGGGTATCGTAAAATGTGAATGTTGCAGCTATGCTGACGTGATGCATTTAGATATAATGCATGATACATTGTTTGTAAACAAGAAAGTCGCACACGCGCAGTTCCGACGACACCTTCCCTTTAAAGTGAGGAGAATACCCTTATAAAATGACAGACGCACACGATTTGATATATGATAACAATAACCCACGCCGTAGTCGGGAATACACTCGAATTGGGTGCAATTCGCTCCATATAGCACAGTGTTAGATTGCTCGTGCCATATGTTGCGAATTGTACCAAAATCTTATGTATACGAGCTTAGTCCAGGGCGCGGGGGTGTTATTGCTTAATTTAGCATTAGCGTTCAACCTTAGTCCACAGTTTTCTGCATTTGAATTTTTATCGTTACAATCGTTCACAGTTCCAGTGACATGCAAATCTCCGTGTTAATAGCATGCCTTTTGTGTCGCCAGTGGTTTGACATAAGAAAAAGTAATTGGGATACTTTTCTAAAAGACAAGGATATGTGAATGGAATTTTGTGACAAATCATAAAATTTGATTTAAATACAGCATATCAATCACATACATTCAATACATCGACTAATACACGCTGAACTGATCATCGGAAACGTAGAGCTTAGTACCACAAGTGAAACAATTTCCCTGATTAAAATTACATTTATTCAAACGTTCAGATTATGCCATTTCTTATCAATATTGACAAGAAGGAGTGTAATATCAATAAACAATAAAAAGATGACTTACTCTGTTTAATCTATATCAATGACACTATAGCATGAACAGACCACCATGCAAAAGTGGCTTGTAATGACTCTTAGACGGAATATGATTGCTTTCCTGTAATCTAACTTCAGTCGATCTGCATGTAAGTTTTAGTGTAACTAAACTGTGATTCTACCGTAATTGATGGCATTACTAGATCTAAAGATTGACAGTTATTCCTTTAAACTTATTTTCGTGCTACTTTCTCCACAAAATTCTCAACATTTATGTACTCAAATCACAATAAAATATGGACAAAATAGGGGTCAACCTACGACTAATTGCAACAGAAATTATTTCTCCACCATGCATTTTGTAAAGGTCCTAGAAATACATACTAAAAGTATAATAAAATCTAAGGGGTGCAACAGTGCCTAATTTGCATAAATGTAAAGGGGGCTCATGGTGTATAAAATTGTCGCTGATAGATGGTTTCTACTTAAAATATGTGGCTAAACATGATTTTGATACAGGTTTTTTGGCTTATTTGCCTCCTTTTTGGTCTAGGCAATGTTGTTCAAAATATTTTGTCGTCATAGAAATATTCCTCATTTG
Source organism: Ptychodera flava (assembly GCF_041260155.1). NCBI lineage: Eukaryota > Metazoa > Hemichordata > Enteropneusta > Ptychoderidae > Ptychodera > Ptychodera flava. The sequence continues at coordinate 17,999,050 of NC_091937.1, forward strand.
CATAAATCCAATATGGCCGCCACAACACTCCACTTTTCTTAGTTTTTCTCGAATTAATCACTATTTTTAAGCTACTACTAACAGCAATAGAAAAATTTTTTCACATTGTATTTTAGACAAGTCGTAGAATAACATACTAAAAGCCTAGTACAATCTAGAATTGTAACAGTGCCTAATTTGCATAGATGTAAAAAGTTTATGGGTACAAACTTAGTGCTGATAGAATGTTTCTGCTTAAAATAATTGGCTAAACATGATATGTTAGGCAGGTTTTTGGCTTATTTTTCTTGTTTTTGGTTTAGGTAATGTTGATGGAAATATATAATCTTCATAGAAATATTCCTAATTTGCATAAATCCAATATGGCCGCCACAACCTTCACTTTTCTTTGTATATTTCCCAATTAATAACTATTTTATGCTACTTCTGACAGCAATAGAATTATTTATCCACTTTGTATTTCAGAGAAGTCCTACAATGACATACTAAAAGCCTTGTACAATCTAGAAATGTAACAATGCCTAATTTGCATATATGTAAAAAGATTATGGTTACAAACTAGGTGCTGATAGAATGTTGCCACTAAACTAATATTCGGCTAAACATGATATATGCGGGTTTTGGGCTTATTTGCCTTGTTTGTGGTTCAGGCAATGTTGATTAAAATATTTTGTCGTCATAGAAATATTCCTCATTTGCATAAATCCAATATGGCCGCCACAACACTTCGCTTTCCTTGCATGTCCCTGATTTATAACTATATAAGCTACTTCTGACAGCAATAGAATTAATTTTTCTTTGTGTATTTTAGAGAGGTCCTAGAATTACATACTAAAAGTCCAATACAATCTAAGAGGTATAACATTACCTAATTTGTATAGATATAAACGGATAATGGGAGCAATACATTCACTGATAAAAGAAATATGCATATTGAATTGAGAAAAATGCGACATTATGTTCAAGTAATGTATGCATTTATCTTATTTTTTGTCCAGGCAATATTTTTGAATACATTTTATTGCCCGAGAGATATTCTTAATTTGCCTAAATCAAGTGTGGCTGCCACTGCATTTCACTTAAAATTATATTTAATCTACACAACAAGTAGTTTTTGTTTCCACTCTGTATTGAATGTATAGAATGACAAACAAAATGACTATTAATAGGGAGACAGTGCATAATTTGAATAAATATAAAAATTTAGAAGAGGGAACAAAATCGTTGCTGTTAATAGATTTCTTAAAAATATATTCAGCAAATTGATATTTAATTCAAGCAATCTGATTATTTAACGTTCTTTTTGTGTTTGTAGGCAATGCATAAAATCATTTAAGATTCCTCATTTTACATAACTGCAATGTGCCCCTCCTACCACTTTACTTTTCCCTTTTTTGACCTATAGTATAAATGACTATATATAATGTTAAAAAACAACGGAGATCATTAGAACTAAATTTTAGTAGGGTCATGGAAGTTACATATCGCAAGTTTAAAGGCCTGTGTTGGCACCAGATTTTCTCATCAGAAAATTTACCCACCAGATTACAATTTCAATGGAAAACAAAAGGCTATACACCTCAATCATTCTCATTCAGACTAAAACAAAGGCGATCCCAGGGATCGCGAAAAGTGCATTTAATGAAGTTGTGCATAAGACAGCTAATTTACCCAAATGCTAAATGGGTCATAGGTGCTATACAAACCTGGTGCTGATAATCTATTTACGAAAGTGATTTAAGAGATAAGCTGACATTGTAATGACTATGTAACATCATTTTTTGTTTTTAGTTCAGGGAATGTTTTCAAATATATCTTACAGCGATAAAAAATTCTTATTTGCATTTGTCCAATAAGTCAACCATGTCACTTCCTTTTTCTAATTGGAACATGAATTATTTCTTCACCTTAAATACTTAACGGGTCCAAGAAAGGTAAATTCAAAGTCTAATACAATCTACATTGTGCAAAGGGCTAATTTTAAAAGATTGTATAGAAAATGCCTACACTGTATTAAATGTAATAATTGAAACTTGAAATGTTTTACAAATATCGTAAAGAGAGATTGGAAGTTTTTACTAACATTGCCAAAATATATTTTACCTAATTTTGAGCGATTCCTCGTGTGCATAAATCCTATATGATGGCTATTAAAATAATTTTCTTTAATTTTTCAAATTGACGTCAACTTTATTTTAATTAATTATGTTATCAGTAAAATGAGAAGTTAGATTAAGAGACACTACTTGTTTAAGTTATTTAATGCTTTAAATTCTTCCTATCGAAAGATGTCTATTTTATATCTTGAATGAACATTTTGCTCAGTACAAAGAAATTGACATGGTAATTTATTTTCTGTGTATTTTAACTCATTGTATATTTTAACTCATTGATATACATAAATAGGGCCTACAGAATGAAAAGCCCTGTAAAAATAAACAATGATTGATTCGTATAGTTCATATCAATTATCTAGAGAATTTGCATAATGTCAATAACATTGGGAACTTACTGGGAGATTTGGATTTTCTTAATGCATACCAAAATGCCTGGCCAAATAATCAACACTTTGTACTAAGCGAGGCTGAAGAAAATTAATGTTTCAGCTTTATTTCTTTTTATTTCCACCCTTATCCGTATTACTAATATAGATTAAGTGTTGGTAAAATGTAATTAAAGACCAGGTTATGTGGTCACTGGTAAATCAGATATACTTTTGACTGTGTGCAACTTGCCTGTTAATGCCACGTACAGAAATTTATGATAATAATGATAACTAAATTATAATGATCATGATGATATAGAGGTACAATTATTATACTATACTGCCAATTATCATGAAATATGGATAAGGAAAGCTGTTCCTTTATCAGCTGAAAGACATTAATCAAAGGACACTGCATTTCTCAAAATTTTGAAACTTCTTGAAGACAACGATTGAAAATTAATATAAAGTCATATAATGGACTGAAGAGAGATTTCCTGTTTAATCTTACCGTACACAGCCATAGCATTTGAGGAAAAACTGAAAAAAATCTGTTGACTGAATCATGATAATCTAAATCACTGGTAAAAGCAAATCTTGATACTTTTTATAATGTTACATGGTCTAGCTGCTCTTTCAAATTTTCATGACCGTGAAACAAGAAAACCAAAATGTGAAGGAATTTGCATCACAGAAGCTGCCGTTAACGAGTTTATCAATTAGGATATCAAATTTTGACATCAAATTATCATAAAATTGGTTATCCTGTATTTTGAACCTTATGGAAGTCTCACCTCAGATTGGCCAGACTCTCAATTCTTTGAGTGATCGATCTTATCGGTAATATTACAAAAGTCTAATAATCTGCAAATGGGAAGTCCATTACATAACAGCCCCATGAGTGATACTTGCACATCTAAGATCTGATATGATACGCAGTACAATTATATCATCCTATGCTTCACATCTTTTCATTGAATTACCCTTCCTCATACTTATGATTGGTTCTACAATGAACTGCAGCAGCATGAATAACCCCGGCAGAAAGCAAAATCTAGACTTCCTGTTGTCAACGAAAGGATTCTGGCTGTAAACAAATGAACCACCTTGAGGAAGATGTAAACAGAGAGGATGAGGAAGAAATTTTGACATGATAATGACCATCATAATAATTGTCATAACCACTACCATCATGGTTATTTAAATGATGTTCGTATTTATACACTAATGATAGTTTAATAATGAGAAAGATGATTCACAGGCACAACTGTTAAGTGTGGTGAACCATTTATTAGTAACTGAATATTTCCATCGTCATTGAAGACAGTGACCAAAAGCATAAAATATTCCTTCAAAAATTTTACTGCAATCGAACATGTTGTAGGAGAAAATGACTGAAAATGACAATTGATGTCAAAAACGTGAGCACGTCCAATGATTTTTTATGAATAACCTTATCGTCGTAAAAGAAAGAAGAATATCCAAAGAAAGAATTCTGATTCCTTTTATTTAAACAGTAATGCTCTGAAACTCTTCTCTTTATTCATTGCATTTCTGAATAACCAGAATATGTCAATGGAAGCTAATGTAGGCTTACTGTATTCAGAAAACCGTTGTGTCAATCATGCAAATTTGGCCTTTTGTATTAAAATATGCAAATTATGCATGCAAATTAGGTCAACCTCATTTGTTTTAGGTAATTCTTGCAAAACCTTAACAATTTCATAGAGAAAAAAAATTGTTTATATATGAGCTTAAACATTAATTTTGTCTGAAATAGTGGAAAAACTGTGAATATATGCAAATTACTTAATTTGCATAATCTTTATTATTCAAGACATTTAGAAAATAACTTGTTGAACCTTACTAAATTGTGTTGCAATGAAAAAAGTCACTTGAATTCAGTTTACATGCCCAAAATGTGAGTATAGCAGTCATTTAAAGGCTATTTATAGCTAATTTGAATATATGCAAATTTAACCAATTTGCACCCCTTATATTTTCCTATACTTTTAATATGTCATTAGTGAGACCTTTCCAAAGGCCATGGTGAAGAAATAATTTCTGTTGCAATTAGTCCTAGGTTAAACCCTAAATTGACTGGACTATAAATGCTACCATTATTACACTAAGTGTACACAGAAGTGTATTTTTGCAAATAGAATCCTTTATATTAGTTAAGCACGAAGCAGACGAATTACACAGCGTTCAATGTCATGTAACCATGTGTAATAATATTATTGAACGAACTTAAAGTCATATAATATTACTGAGAAATAATACAATATACATAACTACCATTGTCCACTTTAATACGCAATCCTGCTTGGTGTCTTTGTATGTGCACACCAACTACATATACTGTAGGTCAGATAAAAATATGTTTATCGATAACCCGACGTACTCTAGAAAAAACCGCCGACCTTAGGCATTGTTTTCGTATTTTCAAAAACATTGCTAGTGAGATCTGGAAATTTTACCGTAGTTTATGGGTCTCATCCAACAACAAGAATTATAAAACATTCGACCTACCCGCCCTAATTTTTGGATGCATGTTACCGGAACACATATTTTTATTTGGCTAACCAAATACAGAATTTGTCAGCAGAGAAATAGCGATATTACTCAAATGTCAGAATTTCTAATACAGTAACATAAAATTTCGCTGTTAATCCTGTCTTTGCAAAACCGCATCTTAATTTTTAGATTTGCAGTCACAGAATCCGAACAACATTATTACATATGTACGCCACACTGTGAATCTCCTTGCTACGTATGGAATTTCAGTTTCAGTATCAGGATTATCAGCTTTAGGTAGAGTTTGCTTTATATTGGGCATCCTTCTTTCTGTTGTCTGTTACTGAAGTCAGATTTACTGTACCATCCATGTCTTCGGAAAATTCAAGGTGAATATATCTATCATCTCCAACGTAAACCTGTTAAAAGAGAGTGGTTGTGATTATTGCAAACGAGTTAATAATATCCGTTCAATGGACAATCACGTACATGTATGAATTAGCTTAGACACATCTGCAACAGTGGCAGCCATCCAGGCTATATAGCTATGCAAACGTTTTATATACTCTCGAGCCAGATCATTATTTTCAAATCAAATTCTTAGGCAACGCGGAAGTTGTTCCCTTATTTCTTTCTTATTCATTAGTTGATCGTTTTAATCATTCATTCTATTATTTATCTATTTATTTATGTTATATTCGTTCAAAGATTTAATCATTTCTTTAATCTATGTATTTTGTCATGTTTCCTTTTCGACCTGATCTTTCACTATTGCCCTAGAGAGGCCAAGGACTTTCACGAATGCTTTGTTTTCGATTTATTAATATTTTCCAGTAAAATTTTCCATTTTTAATTACTTTAATGAACAAGCTATATCCTGTATAATTTTGGAGTGCGAGAGTCAGCATACCTATTCGAAGTTCAACAGTTTTTATTTTGTCACATAGAATATATGTAGCATTTATGATTCAACTTCACTGCTGAGGAATATGTGCGTGCCGACACATTGACATTATTTTACAGCAACAAGCAGCATGTGTGCCATTTAAAGCTCAGTGAGCGACCTACTAATCGTAAAAATGCATAAATCAAGAATTTGCATGAAGTTCCATTGAAATGATGTTCCACTGCAGTTAGAAAAGTGTTCCAACCCTTACGTGCACATGAGGATGGGTTTGCAGGAGTATTTGGAGACCTGTAATTTATTTGTAAGCGAAAGATGGATAATGTACAGGGGACGTACAGACGAACGGATTGGTTGTTGAGACCGTGTGGTGTCATGGAAATGTGACTGAGAAAAACGAGATTTCATGCGTTAGCGCCTCTAGCTTAATTCAAAAACATCTGAAATTTAAGTGAGTTTGTACATGAAATACCCCTTCATGTCACCGAATATATTTTACCATTTTTCAGTTCAGGTTTTTCAGAACGGTAGTTCAAATCATATGTAAAATATGCAAAAGCATACCTTAAAATAGAGGTATCGTATGCCTGAGTTTTCAAGTTAATTCTTAAAATCCTACTCAAATGCGTGTTAATAGAATGAAACTTGATCGATTTTATGACGACCGAATAGAGCCATACCTACGAAAGAAGTCGTGTAAACCATACAATATAATGAACAAGAGTCCAAACAACCTCGTCAAGTACAATGAATACTGTTGCATTGCCAGAAGAATTCGAATGACATATGGACTTCACGATGGGTCGAAAGTGTCTGTTTCTGTAAGTATGTAAAGTTTCAAATTAATTTCTCTCTGTCTTAGATCTCGTGACTTTGGATCAAGAAAAGTGAAAACAAACCATCGCCCTCCGCCCTTCAATGCAATAAATAATAATTGTTTACACAACAAAAACTTTATACATATTACCTTGACTGAAGTGTTGGTCCCCACCCCGGCAATCGTCTTGTTATTGTATAGTACTGCTTCATAAACGTCAAATTTCATCCCAAGCATTCCTTCTACTTGAGTCCGGACCTAAGGGAGTAGGTTAAAGTGGCAGAGTAAATGTCATTTACAACAATAACTGTAATATCTCATGTCACCATCAGTTAAGAGTTAATCTATCAGAGAGTCGATGTTGTTCTTATTCTACGGTAAAATATTATCACAGTGGATTCTTTCACATACTTGCACTTTGCATTTCCATCATATCAAGTAAGTTAAAACACGTAAACTTACTTTGTTTACCAGTTCCTGCACTTCAGGTGTGGCTTCTCGAAGAGGTATCCAACTACGTTGCGCATGCGTTGACATCATACGCTTCCTGAGCTTTACTACTGCCAGGTGTATGCGTGAAATGGCAAATTGAAACAACTCACCCTATATTTATGTGTTCCTAGATGACCCTTATGGGAAGTCACATGGCACATCGTCACCATCTGCTGATGGGTCATCATGGATTGGGCTTGGTTTAATTCCAGAGACTATTTAATTCCAGGGACTCCCAATAAGACGATGCCCTTCAAGTCTTTTAATGTCATCGACGGCAACCTCATCTTTTCATCATCCTTGATTCGACTAATCGTTGTCTATCGTCCACCAAAGGGGTCTCTTAACGATTTTCTCTATGAATTTGCTGACTTATTGGAGAGTGTGATTTACTCACAAGGAGGTTGATTATTGTTGGAGATTTTAACATTCACGTGGACAATCCTGCTAATGCTGATTCTGTAAAGTTTGTTGATCTACTTGACTCTCTTGGCTTGACACAACACGTAATTGGTCCAACACATTCTAAAGGCCACACCCTAGATCTGATTATCACCAGGGCAGCTGACCCATGCGCTACCGATATAGAATCTGATTGGCTCTTACCATCCGACCATGCCTCTCTTCATTTTTCCGTTGCGTTTACGCGACCCCGTCCGCTGAAAACTACGAGGTCTTTCCGAAATCTTGCAAATATAAATGTAAGTGATCTTCAACAGAAAATCAAGTCATCGATGCAATCGATCACGTCTGACATTTGCTGCCGTCCGACTGATCTTGTTAATGCTTATAACAGTGCTTTAACCTCAGTTATTGATGAAATTGCTCCAGTCGTGAACAAACAATTCTTAGATAAAGTGCGGGCTCCATGGTTCACAGTAGAACTGATTGAGTCACGTCAAAATCTGCGCCAACTGGAGGGACGATGGAGAAAATCCAGACTTGTGGTTCATGAACAAATCTTCAAATCAGCCAGAAGTGAATATACAGTTAAACTTCGTAATGATTGGTCAGGTTTGCTACCAGGGATTACATAAATATTCCATATTTGCTGAAATGTAGCATCACTACTTTCACGGATAGGTGAGTCCATGAAATTTAATACTTTGTAGGATATGTACAGAATAAGATGAAAAGAATGGAGTCTGTTGCTTTAAAAGCAAATTAATGAATTAACTTATGTGATGATTAATAAAGCACACCCAGCGATGGTAGGCCTATACCACGAGATTTTGACCAGTTCACGACATATATGCACGAGCGATAGCGAGTGCATATATGAAGTGAACTGGTCAAAATCGAGTGGTATACCGTCGCTGGGTGTGATTTATTGCTATTATATCATAACAGTATATTGAAATTCTGGCGTGGAACATCAAAAACGGATTTTTGCTCAAGCTGAGAGCTCGCGCGTATGCCAGCCGTGGTATATCGCCAATATACCAAGGTTCTTTTCGCATCTCGACCAATCAGATCGCTGTATTTGGGACATCATAAACAGGTATAATATAATTAGAGGTTATTACCCAATATCGCCTGTTCCTGTGTCGTATCAGCATGAGTGTCATTTGTGCTGCGTCAGACACGAGACGAAGTCGAGTGTCTGACGCAGCACAAATGACACGAATGCTGATACGACACAAGGAACAGGCGATATTGGGTAATAACCGATTTATCATATACCCATGCCCATAATTTTAGGGAATTTTTACTAATAGAATTTTGAGGCTTTACTTTATTACGCCTTGCGCATAAATATCAGAATGTTTATGTGAACAGGCTTCATTCATAAAGTATGCGACGAAGATGTCAACATCACGCGCGACATTGCTGCAAGTCGTCCATATCTCAATGAAACCCAAGAAGAAAGACACGGGGGATACAAAAATCGTCATACAGAAGGAACATTTTAAGGTGCAATATGCTGTTACAACTGTAACCGATCAAAAACTGCTCAGCTTTAAATCTATCCTGATTTCGATCGTCGTACGGCACGGAGCTCGCGCGGAGAGGGGACGCCATTTTGTTAGTTTACCTTTAAAGTTGCCATGTCAACAGTCGTCGCGCGCGCGCGCGACATCGCTGTCACGCCACCGCGCTCACTACCTGTTCAGTGGAGACCGTGCACAGTGCCGGCGCTGTGCGAACGGCAGAATGTTTGCAAGAACTTGACCAAAAATACCATGGGAAAACATTTCAAGACTCAACGTGATATTTCCGCATTTTGCAACCAGAAATACCCATGTTCCTCGAAGCCCTTCAAGTTTTTACGTCGGCGACATCGCTTCGCAGGCGGGGAGCGGCAGCCATTTTGTTGTTTACGTTGTTTACCAACAAACTGCTAATGTAGTTCGGGAAAGCTCTAAAACTGATGACGTCCATCGTGCATATCTCGACGTTTACCGTGAAATATCACGGCTGATATTTTACGTTGAACGTCACTAGGATGTAGCAATATGGGCATGGGTATATGATAATATGCAATATCTAACAAAGGTCATATTAAATCCCAATGAACAAGCGTACATGAAACATTTCTGTGTGTCATTCAATGAGCCATCCAATAACAGAGAGAAAGGTGTTTTTTTTCTTTTTTTTACTCGACAATAAGGAAACGCGATTAGATTTTGAGTTTTGAACTCTGATATTGCAGACAATAATCTCATAAGCGTAATAATCATTTACTTTTGGGGCTTAACATTTTCCTAGAAAACATACAGGCAATTCAACTAGTCATTTAAGATTACATAAAGTCATTGCAATCATGTATGATTTTTAAACATTCTGTGTTTTTTTGTATTTCCTTTTGAGAGCGGAAAAAAGTTTGGGGGAAGTCGTTTTTAAAACACAGCCTTTTTAACCAACTAGTCATGGTAAGTCGATATGTGAAATTAAGCAGTAAACTCATACTGACTGTTGTACAATCATTCACACAGAATTTAGTAATTTACTTATAGCGTCAGACTTTTTGTATAAATATCCTTGATCTGGCCGTTTCGGTTGAAGGAAGAGGAAAGCCGATCAATGATCCCTTATACCGTGAAATGCAATAAATATCTGAAATATGCTTGGTTTTCATAGAACAAACTAAACTATTTTGTTCGACTACATGTCTGGATCAATCTGACTACTTAAACGCTTAGAGGGTATGCTGAGTGATGAACAGATGAGAATAGGTATTTTGTCTATGTTCTGCGAAATGACTTTCATGATAAGTCACAGATCGCATTGCCAGCTGACAATTACTATCAGGGTTACTCTTAACCACGACGTTTACCTAAAATGATTTTATTATTTTCGCCGACAGTAAGTCCATGACATTGAATATGTCTTTCAGATACCATGGACGTGTGAAATAACAATATGTTATGGATAGGTTTTCGATGTATATACTTTAAATTTGTTTATTCTAGAGCCTTACATGCATTTTTAAAACACTTTAACGAATTATTTATTATTTTCTTCGCGAAAAAAATAAGCCGTACATTTAAAGCTAGACCAGACGCTGTCTTTTTTCTTCAGTGGTAAAATCACATATAGGGACAAACCTGTCAAACTTCGTAACATCGAGTTCAAAATTGACACAATAGGATGAATATCGTTGGTTCAATGTTACTTTCTACCTAAAATATCACCGAGTACACAATTCGGGCTAAAAGTACATAACATTATAGTCATGATGAAAAGCATCTTCGCCTACTAAGGTTTCTTGACAAAGTTTACTAATGCGTGATAAGGCATATTATAATATATCCATGCACATATCGCTCCATTCTGGTGACATTAACCATAAATTTCAGATGCAATATTTTACATTTGATGCAGAGATAGGTACGATAAACGTCATCATTTTGAAGAGTGTTCCCGAGTAACTTTAGCAACCTGAAAGTAAACAAATTAAAGAACAAAATGATGCTGTAGGAATGATGATATGCAAATTTTACTCACATTCCTGATTATATTTTTTTTCTGAGAAGATAGAATGGCTACTTGCCCCCCTCAAAATGGCTACTTGCCCCCCTCAATTTGCATGTGATCTATCAAGCGAAAATTATCAAACGTTAACAAGGCTACATTTGTTTCGAAGACTTTTTTCAATGAATTTTCCAACATTTCCCATGTACCGGCAAACAGCCTCCTTAAAAGATCTAATGGTGTCTATTCAAATTCTCACAAAACAGTCACAAGTTGTCACGCTTTTAGAAGATTTTGAAACCATTAGCAAAGGTTAAAGCTGATATCATTCCGACAACAAAAGTGAATATATAAAATATATGTCATGTTTTAATTTTTTGTCGTATACATTTCCAAGAAAGCACAGCTGATTCTTCCGAAATTATTCTTTGACATGAATTTAAACACTTTTTAACAATAAGATTACCAATGGCACCTTCACTTTAGCTTCGTGAGGGTATCATGTTTGGTCGACATTTGTTGCAATTGCGGTTTTTACCCTTAATGTAATTGATTTTAAACCACATGTGACTTTCGAATCTTTCATTATTTCGCGAGATTTTCTTTAGAGATTAAAAGATAGGGTTACTGTAAACTCGCACTGCATAAAAACCCTATAATACTTACTGTATTACATGGATTATTGCTTGTATTTTAGCTGAAGAGTGCATATACAGACGAATACAGTCAAGAATCCATTTTCTGTATTCAGCAAGCCTGTATTCATGTGGATTCATATGAATTCACGTGTATTATTCTATAATACAGGCAACTCATTCATGTGAATTTATCTGAATTATTGGGTTTTCATGATCCTGAGGTTTTGACCTACATGGAAAGTCGACAATTTATAGTTTTGGAATGAAGCTGTTCACTAACTCTGATATGATAGGCTGAACACAACCTATTTCGGTTTACAACGATGTAAATGATATTCGATTTAAAACTTCAAATAAGAGACCAAACACAGGTCACACAAAATGTAATAGTCGTAGATTGTGTGTACTTTGAAAAACCATGGGATAATGTTATCAATGCAGCAAGATCAAATACATCACGAATAGCAAACGTACTCATGCTACACACAGACAGACAGACAGACAAACAGACATACTCTGACCACGGCATTGGCAACCTAGGGTGCCAATGGCGGAGCATCTAGGAGTAACAAAGTGAAATATTAACAATGTTTCCTCAGACTGATTAAAATTACATTTATTCAAACGTGTAGTTTGTGTCATTGAAATGGTAATGAGTGGAACATGACAATTGTTACAAGAGATGCGCATACGTAAACATTTCAGATGGGAGCTACAGACTGATTGTCGTACATTTTCACTTACATGTCATTTCACTCAGAGATATAACACACATAACACAGTTTGTTTTACGTTAAGGTATACACTACTCTAAAATTCCTTGGTGCGAGCGTAGCTGCATTGTTATGGTCTGATTCATACGATGATAGCCAATTGGTCATCTTTCGTTTTGTTGTCTTCTAGTTTAGTCAGCTTAACTGAAGCATCGAGTCCTTGGAAATTTGGATGTGAATGTATAGATCACCTCCAACATGAACCTGTTAAAAGAAAACAATCCTGTGAATAATCTCCAGTTTGAGAGCGATCGGTCAATATGTAGAAAATGTGCACAGATGCATATACAACAGTTGCAGCCATCAACCTCGTTGGCGGCGCTCTCAGGGAAATGGGTACCCATGGTTCATAACATCACGGAAAAGGGAGCGTGTTTTGTTCATCATAAAGGTCCGTGACAAAAAGAAAAAGGGTACTTTTTCAAAATGTTGTCCCGTGAAATGACAAAGAATACCCCATCGAGACCTGATAAACAATCTTCTTTGATGTACAGCCATATTAATACTAATGTTCGGCATATACTCTTTTCCCAAAAGTTATCAGGTAACGTTGCTTCGGATTGCAATGGGGGTAAGTTGATAGAGATAACTGCAATTATCTATACAACATTGACATGGCTGTACCTCTCCCTCTCCTAAATTTTGTAAATTAGAGGATGATTTTCGGTCAGTTTTTCTCCAATATGCCACAAATAACGGTGTCTTTTGTTTAAAAGCCCAGATAAGGAGTGTTTTGAAATTTTGCGAACAAGCAAGGGTAAGCTTATATATCAGCCATCCTGTGAGGGCTACCGCCGGGCCATGCAACCAACATATCACTGGAGAGGTAGTTATACTGTACACAGAGCTGGTTTTTTAAATCGAGCTGGTATTTCGATTTGATTTTGTTTAGAGATGTCGGTTTGAATATATAAAAAAATTTGGAGGAGAAAGTAAAACATCTTCGTAGCTGCCCTCCTATCACATACTTTTTGAGGAAATAAGCTAATACAGCGAGTCGAGGTCAAAAATGTCAATAAATCTGAACTTATATAATACATGTACGCAAATGATGACGGAAAATGTGCAATAGACAAGGCAGCAGTGACAGGTAAAGAGAGGGATCTATGTAGACTTGTGGTCATTAAATCAAGAAGTTTGTCACGTCTTATATCTTTAAAGATATAAAAATCTGATGAAAGCGCATGTTTGATGGGAAATAATTCAACAAAAAGTCATGGTTCCAGGCAGGCAAACGCGACTGCAGCAATATGTGTGCCACTTATTGCTCACGTAGAAGTGAATTATTTTTCAAACGATTGCTGCAGCTCGAGTAATGCCATTGTATACGTCGGGCTAGTGAGAACGGGCATAAGGTATTTGGGCGTGGCAAAGGTTTAAAGTAGATGACCAACGGTTTAATAAATGATAGGAACTTTCCACTGAAATGTGACAAGGTAGGTGGTATCATTTTTTAGCCCTTATGAGTTAGATAAGTTCACTTGAAGGATATAGAGAGGAATAATTCTTCAAACAACTGCAGCTTTGGTAATTAATTTGTAATCTTCCCTGTGACTTTGATGTAAATATTTAACCGGCTATTGAAATATTAAAATCGTTATGCAAAAGATGCCTGGGGAACTGTATATATATTCGTGAAAATATGGATTTCTGTGATTTGTTTGTAAGCCAACGCACGATGCTGTAACTATGAACTTGATGATCGGTTGCTATTGACCATGCTATACCACGGAAATGTGAGGAAGTATATAGAGACTTTTAAGGATGCTTAAACGGCACTAAATTTATTCGAAATTATGGGAAATTTAGGATTTAGTACACGAAATATCCCTCCATAATATCAACCATGCCATATTTGAAGGGTTTTCACTACCCTATTTCGGAATGTGGTCAAAATTTGAATGCATTGGGTGTTCTGCAAAATCACGAAAGGACAACAGAGCTTTTCGAATACTAGTTCCCATGGCTATCTGGATCTTTTCAAGGCGGCGTATAAATTTCTACTAAAATGAAATAACATGAATCTGGATCAAGTTTATGACAATCAAATTAAACCCACATGTGCGTGGCAAGCTGCTTGAACATTACATAATTTGATTAGCAGGAATGCGAGCAACTATATGTACGCTATGAACACTCTGATATCGCCCTAAGAATGCAATGTAAGGGGAGTTTATCATTGCATTTATCTAAGAAAGTTGTCAATATGTTTAAATGCATTATTTCAAACTTCTAGCCTCCTTCCCTCGATCTTGTGACTCAGGGTACCGGAAGTGAAACAAAAGGAACGGTCTTCTGCTCTATAATGCAACAAATGATCATTATTTACAGAAGAAAACTTAAAGCACACCACCTTGACGAGATAGTTGATCCCCGTAACCACCTGGCTTCTGTATAGTGTCACTTCATGGGTCTTGAAGTTTTCTCCCACCTTTTCTTCAACTTCAGTCCAGACCTGCGGGAGAAGGCAACAGTGGTGGCGTTAGTGTCTGAGATTGCAACACCTTCGATGTAGATATAGATAGTGGCATTCTTTGCAACACATGAACTTTACTGCAGTAAGGTTTTGTTGTTGAAAACAAATTATTCACCGAACATTAGCTACGGAGGACGCGAAAGTAACACCAACAACTATTTGGAGCTGCCATGGGAGTTAATATGACAGTACTAATGATGTCCTTATTCAAAGACAAAACATAGAAGATTCCTCTACACGGGTGACCTTTGCATTCTTATCGCATAAAGAAAGTTAAAAAACTTACTCTGTTCACTAGTACTTGTTCTCTAAGTGTGGTTTCTCTAGGAGGTGTCCATCCACCAAATAATGTATCGTCAATTCGCCCTGTCATTGTACGCTTCCTGAGCTTAAAACCAGGCCAGGCGTATGAGTGAAATAACAGCTTGAAACGACTCACTGTATTTATGTATGTGAGTCACGTGATACATCGTCGTCTGATGATTAGTCATTGTTACTACTAGGAATTTCTTTTGAAAATATTCCATATTAGCTAATAAAATGTAGCATCACTACTTTCATCAATAGGTGAGTCCGCGAAATATTATCTTGTATAAGACGAAAAGAATGTATTCTTTTGCTTTACGAGCAAATCAACGAATAAATTCGTGTGATTTTGTCCAAGATCTAAAAAGGTCGTATTAAATCTCAATGGGTATTGAGATTATGTAAGAGGGGGAATAAAAAAATACACCCAAAGATCATAAAAAATTCGTGCATCTCTATGAGTTGAAGCATCAATAGTCTCCCTTTGACCTTTTTGAAAAGTATAAATATACCGAAGAATCAATTCATGATATAAACGTGAGCAGTCCTGCGACCAGCAATTAGTTTCCGTCACAATCAAAGCTAAACCTTTTAGAGGTGTTCCTATGGGACCGTTCATAAGAAACCAAAGATGTAGACCAAGAATTGGAATGTGTGAATTGGAATGCGGCTCAAAACCAAAATTAACATAGTTTATTTCTTAAACATAGATGTTGCATATCGACAGGTGTTATCCCTCCCGTACACCTACATACAATCTGTATCGCAATTATTTAGGGACTGGTCAGTTTCTTCGGCCTGGGGGGGGGGCGGTGGATTCATGGGGGGGGGGGTGTCACCCTTTTTTTGACTTTGGTGATAGGGGGGTCACCATGTTTTTGAAATGCCCAATAGGGGGGTCAGTGTGTTTTTGAATTTCGACACAGGCTCATCATTGCCTAAAATGCATCGTGTCAGCCACAAATTTCATCATTCAGTTGCATTTTTCGGCGCGCCCTTCGGGCGCGTAACTTTAATAATCAGACATATTTTCAGCACGCCCAACTTTAACATATCAGGCATACATATATCAGAGATATCTGTATGTTCAATATTTTTCAGCGTGCTCTTCGAGCACATTACTTTAATATAATATCAGACATTTTTCAGCACGATCTTCCTGTGCATGACTTTAATATACAAGAAGTATATATCAGAGGTATCAGGATGTTTCATATTTTCTCCGCGCCCTTCGGGCGCCATACTTTGATAAATCAGAGATATATGCCAGAGATATCTTGATGTTTGCTAAGTGAAAGTGTACCGTTATGAAATCTGCATTTCATATGATAAGCAAGACAAATTCCTGATACTTTTCTGTTCTCTGTATGAGAATTCAGTATGAGAAAGCAACATGCACAAATATTTCACAATATATATTTGATAAAGTGACTTATTTTAGAGATAGAAAAATGACAAGATATCTTTCATTGTCATTGATGCAACTGTTTTCCTTTGTGTCTCAGGTTTTCTGTAGAATGCTTTTTTATGACCAAAATAACAGTTAAAAAGGCAGTTTTTGTCATTAGCTGTGCTTTTATGGTTTCAATGTTACAAGAAAAGGTCATCTCAGACACTGCACACATCAGATTTAGCTAAAATGCCTCTCTATGGCTCCTCAGGAGATTTAATTGGATGGCTGGCAAGTCTTAACACCCATCAAAATTTTTGATTTACTGCTTTTTCTTCTTTGATATTAATGATTGACATCCATTTCTGTTCAGGACATCTGGTTAAGCATAGAAAATGTGAAATACATTCACAACTCATTCAAATGTACTGTATTCAAACTTCAAGATTGACACTTTGAAATTCCTATCTTACAACTGACATGTCAACAATTTCATTGAAACACAGAATGACTGTTAAAATATAAATGTATGTAAAATTAAATATACATACATACATATATATATATATATATATATATATATATATATATATATATATATATATATATATATATATATATATATATATATATATATATTATGTCCACCTTTTGTTTTACAGTTGTTGCATGCGGGGGGTCACCCTGTTTTCGAAATTTGGGATAGGGGGTTACCTTGTTTTCAAAATTTGGAATAGGGGGGGTCAGCCACTTTTTGACTTCGGCAAAAATTAATCCACCGGGGCCCCCCTCAGGCCGAAGAAACTGACCAGTCCCTTACGTACAATTGAAATGTAAATCGTCATATCATCCTCTGTACATGTGGACATCAAGCGTGACTAGACCCTCTTACACTGCTACGTCAACCATTATCATTTCATACTTTTGTTTATGATTTCTCGACTTTAATTGGTCACTAGGCGAAAAGTAACAAACAAAGTAGACGTTAAAGTGAATGACCTCTGTGATGCACTCATACTGGCTGTTGTTGTGCGGTCATTCACACATAATTAAAGTACTTATAGCTTCAAAATAATTTCTATATATCTGTCCTTGATCTCACCGTTTCGGGTCAAGGAAAAGAAAATCCGATCAATGGTCCCCTATACCGTGAAATGCGGTAAATACGATAGTTGTTCACAGAACAAACTAAAATTATTTTGTTTGAATACCTGTTTGGATTAATCAGTGTCTCAACTATTTCCTAAGGGCGTATGCTAAGTGATGTACGGAAGAGGCATTCCGTGTATGTTCTGCAAAATGACTTTCACAGCGAGCCACGGATCACATGGCCAGCTGACGATTACTATCAGGGATTACTATAAACCACGGCTTGAGCCGACAGGAATTTTACTATTTTCGCTGACAGCAAATCCACAACATCGAATGCGTCCTTTAAATACCTTAGACGTGTGAAATAACAATTATTATGGATAGTTGTAAGGTGTAGTTACTCTAAATTTGTTTATTCTAGAGCAGTATAATAATGATGCATTTTCAAAACATTTTAATAAATTGTTATTTCCCTAGCGTCACAAAAATATGGGTTGGGACAATAAGGCTTTATTCAATATTAAGAATACAAAAAGGGGTCACCCCGTGCAAATTTCGGTACTACGAAAACAAACTTCCTTGAATTATCGATATTTGAAATTCAAAATGGCCGCCATCCCTGTGTTAACTCTGTACTTGTGGCGCAACATTAAACCTTCGATTGTCATAAAATTTAGACTTCCGGTGACAAGTTTATTGACTTCAAGAGCTTCAAAGAGGGTCCCCACATTCAGTGGATTAGAAAAGTATTGTGCAAGTTAGAGAGTCCGAATAACTCTCTCCGAGGTTGCATTCTACCTCTGAGTCAAATACAACAACACGTACCATCAGACAAACATACTCTGATCACAGCATTGGCAACCTGTGGAGCCCCATTGATAGAGCACAAGGAGCAACAAAGGTGAAATATCAAAACTTTTACCGATTTAAATAACATTTATTCAAACATTTGTTTATGTCATTTCTATCAATATCTATGTAGTGGATGAAATATGACAATGACTAAACTCCGATCAGTAATCTTATAAAACAAACAGAATGCATTGAATTCTTGAGGTACTTGTCAATTTCTTTGTCACTGAAGACATGTTGTTTCTGATATTGCTCAGGTAATATTATTCTGACATGGCTCATGTTTTCTGTTATGCATTAAAATCACTATCATATAACCTTTACGGTGGCCCAAAACTACCTGTTCTCCGCATTCAAAGTCTGCGTCGCATTCAATTGTTTTTCTCTCACATACGTCTCCGCATTCAAAGTCTGCGTCGCATTCAATTGTTTTTCTCTCACATATGTCTCCGCATTCAAAGTCTGCGTCGCATTCAATTGTTTTTCTCTCACATAAGCTTATGTCTCCGCATTCAAAGTCTGCGTCGCAATCAAATGTTTTTCTCTCACATATGTCTCCGCATTCAAAGTCTGCGTCGCAATCAAATGTTTTTCTCTCACATATGTCTCCGCACTCAAAGTCTGCGTCGCATTCAATTGTTTTTCTCTCACATATGTCTCCGCATTCAAAGTCTGCGTCGCATTCAATTGTTTCTCTCTCACATATGTGTCCGCATTCAAAGTCTGCGTCGCAGTTAATTGTTCCTCTCCTAGATGGGCCACAGGCGGCCCAAACACTATTAATAAGCTTATTATTGAGTTTTTCTCAGTTTCCTCTATCAGTTCTTCTCCCTTTCTTCACGCTCTGACTGATCGTAGAGTCAAGAGGCTAGGTTAGGCTATATAGTCATTTATTTTATTTACTACGATCAGTCAGAGCATGAAGAAAAGGAGAGGGACTGATAGTGACAGAGAAAACTGAGAAAAACTCAATAATAAGCTTTATTAATAGTGATTGGGCCGCCTGTGGATGGTCGTCGCAGTTAATGATTTGTCACCAACACATGAAGGCGTTGGCAAGTTTTGGTGAGCGTGACCCTCGCTCCATGACCCATATTGCATCCGGAAAAAGTATCACTCTTTTAGTGTTCGTGATCGCGAAAGGCTCATTTTTGAAGGTAAGTGACAAAGTAATTTATTGTATTGTAAGCTTATGGGTTAATGATCTAGCCAAGGGGGTACGCTGCTCACCAGTATGGGCGCATCATAATGGGTCCACACCCGGGGGGGGGGGGGTCACTTCCATTACTTGCCAATATGTATACGTGCCGCCCAATGGGGTGGGTATTTCAGCAACTTGGTCTAAAATGGGGGTATCAATTCACAGTAAACCAGGGTCTAAAATGGGGTCGATTTTTGAGTGCCACACAAAACAAATTCCAACTGTCAGTTCCCGTCTTCCTAGCACAGGGTTTTGAGCTGCACTCAATAAGCATCGATATCTTTTTGTGTGGCAGGGGAACTATTAAAGAGACCCCTGGCTTTAGCCAAAGTAAATATAGACTTTGTTTTAAAACACTGTCACTAATTGGTCAGAACTCCATATATGGAAGAATTTTGCCCAATAGAAAATATCGAAACAAAGTGGCTCTACTACTTCTATCATAACAGGTCGACCATGGGAAAACTAGCAGTGCCTTATTGACGAACGGCGAGGCTTCTTGTAGTTTGGAATTTTAAAAACCACCAGTCAGACTGTAACTGCAGTTAACTGATAATTTCAGAAGCTGGACAAAACTTTGGTGAGGGTGAAAGATAGTTTCTTTCACTCAATTTTTTTAGCATTTCCAAAAACGTTTTTCGGAAATCATGGCTTGGCCAGCAACAACAAAGCCGTAAATGCAGTATAGTGGTAAGCTCTGCCGGTAGCTCGGTCGCGCAAATGCTTGCTTTTTACCCGATTACGTTTTTGCAAATTTTGACACTGTGACTTTTGACCTGGGTCAAAGGTCATAAGGTCTAAAATGGGGTCCTAAAATAACGAGATTTTAGGTCTAAAATGGGCCCCGGGTTTTTTACGTGCGGCCGCACACCCCTACCACTTCTCAGAGCAGGTACCCCCCCCCCGGGGTCCCACATGAGCGTCCGAATGTAAAACGGCAGCCCGTCCCACAACTGCCAATACATCCAGGGCTAGACGGTGGCTAGATCATTAACCCCATAAGCTTACAATACAATGAATAACTTTGTCACTTACCTTCGAAATCAATGAGCTTTTCGCGATCACGAACACTGAAAGAGTGATACTTTTTCCGGATGCAATCATGGGTCATGGAGCGAGGGTCACGCTCACAAAAACTTGCCAGCGCCCTCATGTGTTGGTGACAAAATCACTGACTGCGACGCCCATCTAGGAGAGAAACAATTGAATGCGACGCAGACTTTGAATGCGGAGACATATGTGAGAGAAAAAACATTTGATTGCGACGCAGACTTTGAATGCGGAGACATATGTGAGAGAAAAACATTTGAATTGCGACGCAGACTTTGAATGCGGAGACATATGTGAGAGAAAAACATTTGATTGCGACGCAGACTTTGAATGCGGAGACATATGTGAGAGAAAAACATTTGATTGCGACGCAGACTTTGAATGCGGAGACATATGTGAGAGAAAAACATTTGATTGCGACGCAGACTTTGAATGCGGAGACATATGTGAGAGAAAAACATTTGATTGCGACGCAGACTTTGAATGCGGAGACATATGTGAGAGAAAAACATTTGATTGCGACGCAGACTTTGAATGCGGAGACATAAGCTTATGTGAGAGAAAAACAATTGAATGCGACGCAGACTTTGAATGCGGAGACATATGTGAGAGAAAACAATTGAATGCGACGCAGACTTTGAATGCGGAGACGTATGTGAGAGAAAAACAATTGAATGCGACGCAGACTTTGAATGCGGAGAACAGGTAGTTTTGGGCCACCGTAAACCTTCCATATTTTGATTGGTTAGTCGATTGTTATGTTAATGAACATACAGTATATATTCGAGTATAAGACACAGATTACAAAGGTTTATACGTTTAGTTGCATGGGGGTGAAATTCGTCAACGAGAAAGTAGTAGTGATATGATCAGAAATTTGGTGCAAAGATAGTCATAGGGCTGTTTTTCTTCTTGTGGTCTTGAACTCCAACCAGAGAGACTGAACCATCAAGGTCTTCGAAAATTCGGATGTGAAATGTATCTATCATCGCCGACGAAAACCTGTTAAAAAGAGAATAGTTTACATTAATTGAAATATTTAATTGAAAAGCCTGTGAATGTCACAAGTTAGAGCACGATCATATGCTACATGTAGAAAGAAGTTCAGGTACATTTGGAACAGTGGGAGCGATCAAGTCCTTCAATGCAGAGGCCTAGGTGATTTATAAATTCGATACAATGTTTTATAAATGTTTTGGAAATATTAATGGCTACGTTAGTTTTAAGGACCCTCGGTGTCATACCTTGACGATTAACCAGCGTATGCCGAAGTATCAAAATTTCTCTAAAACGCTGGCTTGCTGAACTAACGATGTATTTTTCAATTTTGGGCATATAGATAGCGTATTCATAACGTACACAAGGCTAGGGATGGACCATTAGATCTTGGGAGGGGGTGGGTCACAATGAAATTGTGAAATTTTGTTACAATTGTAAATTTCTAAAAGAATTTTTTTTCCAAATGAGAAAAGCTGTGCTAATTTTTTTTTCTGAGTAAATTTTCAGATTTACAGTTTTTTTAGTTCGACGCCGTCTGAGGATACAATGCAATCCATAATACTAGCGCAAATAAGATTGTGTGCTGTAACCCCAACATACATATGGCCTAGTGATTTATATTGCTGATAGATTTCGCGAAATGTTGCAGATCATCTTGTGCATTGAATGTCCAACAGTACTGCCTAATACTGGAACAGAAGGAAATGAAAAAGTTGTGGAATCAGAGATTGATCTTTGCACAACCAATGACAGTCCATCCGTCACTCCTGGTTCTGTAAACTATTGTGAACCGATGATTCATATAAATGAGACAAATCAGAAAAAAGACAATGTTGGCAATGAGTTTCCCTCCGTATGATTTTTTACAAGAGGGTGAAGATGTGGTGCAAAGCACCGCGGGGGAGGTCAGGAGGGGGTGTCCCCCCTATTGCCATTGGAGCTTTTGAAAAATAGAGATTAAAATGGTGTTATTTGGTGGCACTTGGGGAGTATTTTTTCAGATTACACATCTTCCTCTGAAACATGGTCTTCTTGCTCCTCAGTAGCTTCCTATAGTTTTGAAAATTGACTATTTTGGTTTCCTGGTTTCCCTTTCTACTGCGTGGTGAAATGCCTACATTAACCCCACCAAACATCATGCATATCTCATGATTTACAATTGATTTTGACAAGCTGAGAAGCTGTTTGCAAAATATAGTGAAATTTGCATATTTGCGTTTTATGGGGGCAGTTTTGCCCTTTTTTGATCAAAAAATCTATTTCTCTGTAGCAGCATGTCAAAATTGATTGGATGTGAATAGATGTGGCGAAATTTCAATATTTGTCTTTTTAGGGCAATTTATGCCATTTATGGTCCAAAAATCTGTATTCTCTGAAAGGGCTTGTCCAATTTCTTTGAAATTTGCTACATAAGTCCTTAAGATTTTTAAATCATGCTCTTTTTTTGTGGTGGAAAAATTCTTCAGATAATTGTCATTCAGCATTTGCTACACACAAACGATTAGTCATGCAAATTTATTCAGTATTTGTTATAGAGAAACCTTCAAAGTTCAACCCTTTTGTGTGTTTGTGTGTTGGGATTTGTTAGATAGATGGCATTCTACGTAGTGAATTGTTGAATGTTAAAAAATGAGTTGCTGTTGTTTTTTGAGGTTGTTTTTTGAGAAAAAAGAACTGAAAATGCCTTTTTAAAAGCAAAATAATACATTATGACTTGATATGTTGTTTTTATCATTATTGACGTGTTTCTACTTGTTCACCCATTCTTGCATTCATCATTGCAATAAAATACTGTGAAAAAAATGAACCTGATGTGGCCTGCATCTGTTAACCTTGATCTTAAAAGGCAAATATAACTTTCTGTCTTGACAACCATACCATAGTTTCAATGTTTTACCTAAGTACCTGCTTTGTTTGTACGCAGGAAACAAGTAGAAAACAGGCTCTATAATTTTATAATTTTCAAGTGATCAGAATACAAAAATCCTGAAAAGATAAGATGATCACAACTTCCAGTATAAGGGATACAGTCACTCTAAATGTATAAATTAAAATTAAAATGTGCCTGGAGGATGTACTAAAAATACAGAAAGCTGCTTCGGTAAAATCTAAAAAAATCAAGATTTTAAGGACTTTTGCAGATTTTTTTTACACATTTGTATTCTTATCTATTTTTTTTTTATTTTGCAAACTAGTTTGAAGATTTTTTTTTCCTTACTTTCTGCTCTGCAATTTTTTTTTCTGTCTTTGACCACCCCTCCCAAGATCTAATGGTCCATCCCTTACAAATACGTTTTGGGTACGGTTGACAATTATCTCGATACATATCGACTTATGAGTAACTTACAAGTAAGTTGTGTGAACGTGTGTCAACGAGCGCCCGCGCGTTCGGGACGTATGAGCCATTCTCTGGCATATACGTCGAAAATCTTTGTTCATGCATTCACAAAAGAGTTCGACGACCTCGCTGTACTACGACGAATAGCCGTGTTTCAGCGTGCTTTACCTATAATGTTTTCGACGTACGCCCATGCCAACGTGTTTGCCATATCGTCAAGGTGTGACAGGGCCTAACACAGGTGCAGCCAACGAACAATGCACTTTTAAAGGGGTCCTTACTATGATAAGATATATTGTACATGACAAGTAATGTGAACTGACTAATTTTAAGTCAAGAGGGTAATTAATTAGCTGTTCATAATTTGCCCTCCCACTGAAAATTTTTCGACTTACCCTGCCGCACTCAAACTTCATTTTTACCCGCTCCCCACATATTTTTGCCTGTTTCCCCCCCACTGTGAATGTTTGAAGCTCCCCTGCCCTGTGGCGAAAAAAACTTGCCGATTTCCCCTGCCCTGGAAAAAATTCCCCTCGAAATTTTGTCATTCCATTTCCCCTGCAGACATGAAGCTACCCTACCCTGTGATGAAAAAAAAAACCTGTCGATTTTCCCCTGCCCTGAGAAAAAAAATTCCTGAAAATTAACATTCCCATGCAGAAACATACTGCAGAAACATACTTCTATTTGGTTTCCATCTCGCAGTACATAGAGTGAGATGTGAGGTCAATCGATAGGCTAAGTAGCCTGGGTAACCTTTAAAACGCATAAGTACAGGTGCAGCCAACGGAGCTATTCATCGAAAAAGCTATTCCGGAAGCAATTTTTGAGGGCAGGGGAAATTTTAATTTTGCTAGGGCAGGGGACATATTTTTAGGTGGCAGGGGAACAAATTTTAGTTTTTTTGTCGGGCAGGGCAGATATTGGTTGATTGTCTTGGGGACAGGGCTTGGCGAAAAACGAGGAGAGGGGAAGCTACTTTTAAAACGGGGACAGGGGAATTTCAGCCATGGTGTTTCCGGGAACGGGGACACAGTGCAAGTACTTATACCTTTTAAAGGTAACTTAGCCTATCGATTGACCCCACATCTCACTCTATGTACTGCGAGATGGAAACCAAATACAAGGCCACTGCAGTATGTGTCTGCATGGGAATGTTAATTTTCAGGGGAAGTTTTTTTCTCAGGGCAGGGGAAAATCAACAGGTTTTTTTTTCATCACAGGGTAGGGTAGCTTCATGTCTGCGGGGGAAATGGAATGACAAAATTTTAGGGGAATTTTTTCCACGGCAGGGGAAATTGGCAAGTTTTTTTTCGCCACGGGGTAGGGGAGCTTCAAAAATTCACAGTGGGGAGGGGAAACAGGCAAAAATGTGTGGGGAGCGGGTAAAAAAAAAGTTTGAGTGCAGCAAGGTAAGTCGAAAAATTTTCAGTGGGAGGGCAAATTATGAACAGCTAATTAATTACCCTCATGACTTAAAATTAGTCAGTTCACATAACTTGTCATGTACAATATATCCTATCATAGTAAGGACCCCTTTAAAAGTGCATTGTTCGTTGGCTGCACCTGTAGTACTTGCCCGGTGTCCCCATTCCCGGAAACACCATGGCTGAAATTCCCATGTCCCCGTTTTCAGAGTAGCTTCCCCTCTCCTCGTTTTTCGCCAAGCCCTGTCCCCAGGACAATCAACCAATATCTGCCCTGCCCGACAAAAAACCCTAAACTTTGCTGGCCCTGCCACCTAAAAATATGTCCCCTGCCCTAGTAAAATTAAAATTTCCCCTGCCCTCAAAAAATGCTTCCGAAATAGCTTTTTCGATGAATAGCTCCGTTGGCTGCGCCTGTCTAACAGACCAAAATGTGGAGAGAGAATATAAGGTGTTGGCAACAACTCTCCCATATGCATAATTTGAAAGAGCTGAAACCAGCCGATGTCAAAACGGCGAAAGTGTAAACCGCGGTCAAATATTTACAAAATGAAAATTCACAAACACAAACAATAGTGGACAAAGTACAAAGCAAGGCAACAGAGACAAGCAAGAAAAAAGATGCGTGTGCGGCACTGAACAAAGACGCAAGGAGCACGTCCTGTCGAACAAGGGATCCGCTATCTATTTGTGTTTCCAGCCTGTGTTTCGGAGATGGTCACAGTCTAGATGACCTGACTCATAAACATCGAGGGATCGGGTAAGGGTTCAGAAGTGCCTCGGAAATGCGTGAAAGCAGTCAGTGGGGAATAGCCTCTGAAATATTACTATGGTCAAAATTAGCAAAGTTACTAGTTTAAGTAAGTGTTGAACCACGTTCATGACTGTGAATCACGAAAGACGGCGTTTTATTTTACTTCCGCTATGGTGGCGCCTACGGACTCGGTACCGGCGATTGATTGAATTGGGCTTGCACGAACTAAGTATTTTCTTTCTTGAGAAAGAAATGAAAGTTGATAAACAGTATTTTTTCTCAATACATGTATTTCGGAATTTTTGTTTACTGAATCGTGTGCATGAAAATCGTAGGGAACCAAGAGGCCGAAAACAATGTCTGCCATACAGCAGAAGTTGCAGATCATTGCAATACGAAAAACGTGATCAAAATCGAGCATTAGAAAAAGTTTCACTATCATGTACTAGAAATAAATTGAGTTTTCGGAGGGATATACCCTTTTATGATACGGATACGGACGTTTCTCAGACTGATATGATGAAATACTTCAATTACGTTATGAAATGATCAAGTCATAACATGCAGCACGCCAATGAGTAGATGATTACACACGCTCACTATAATACATGAAAAAACTCCCATAACAAGCATTCAATCTTGATGTACGCCCCCATGCGAGAACTGTGTAATAATGAATTCGGGCTCTTGTGTTATCAAACGATATACTGAGTAATGAATGGGGGGGGGGGGGGGGGTCAAAACCGGGGTCGAATATATGCATGGTCACCCATTCATTCAGTATCTTTCAACATGTCAAACAATATAAGTAGTATCTCGCATCAAACAAAATTCACGAAAAATGGCCGACTTTGTCCCTTTAACAAAAGGCAGTCTTTGTCATTGTTAGCTGTGCTTTTATGGTCAAAGTGTTCTCTCAGACACTGTGCACATCGGATTTGGCTACAACTTATGAAAACAGCTCTCTGGGGCTTCTGAGGGGTGTGATTGGATGGCTGGCAAGTCTAAGGACCCATCAAACGTTTTGATTTACTGCTGCTCTCTCTTTGACATTAGAGATTGGCATCAATTTAAGAACAACAGTTCGTGACATCTGGTTATGAAAAGAAAATGTGAAATACATTCACACTCATTCAAAATACTGTATTCAAACTATGGATGGAAATGGCAGGAACGAAAAAGCTGGAAGGTATTTGGAAATGAATTTCATATTCAATAAATTTTTAAGTCCTCCCTTTGCAATGGAATTTTTTTCGGATCCCCGACATGTTGTAATTTTTTTTTAAAGCCTCCCCCCCCGAAATCTTTCGCCCTCTTCAAGGAGTTATCCTGAACACAGCATAACGATAGGTGTGCGACCTTCTTGCTGTAAAACCGTTGGCAAGGAAAGAATGCACATACTAAAGGAATTTTTCTTTGAACAATGTGGCACAGCATACAGTGTCATGTTTTGATGTTAGGAAGGTTAAGTTGGTTAGCCACAAAAAGAGAAGTGTTTGTCGGCATCTGCCTCTGGAGAAATACTATCGTTGCAAACTTCGTGCGAGTGAGCTAGACATAATCGGACGTTACTTCGGTGTAAAGGTTTCAAATGATACAGAAAGATTAAAATCGGCGGCTGTTTAGCATATATTAAAACTCCGGACTCCAACTGCCATTAAAACGTAATCAGGCTTCATTTTAATCTTTTTTCCAGGCTGTGTGTGAGAATTCTATTACAATTAATCAAATATGCCTCCCTCCTAATGCAGATAGCTGTTACCTTATCCAGGGACTGGCTGTTACTACTGCTTCGGTCTGATAATTTACCCGATGGCTAATAACAAATGAATCATTGTTGTGCCATCCAGAGCATCGCAAACCGTGTTGTATGGATTGGGCGGGACATTGGGGTAAGTTGACAATGCGTCATGGGTCATGTAATATGAAGAGCATCTTAACATCTACATCTCAATAAGATGCCCAAAATGCATATAGCGCCTCCTAAAAACTTTAACCCCAGCATCATCAATGAGACCACAGGGCCAGTCAAATAGAACATTCCCATAAATCTAATAAGACTGCAGATATCGTTGAAAACTAAACTGAAAAGGGGGCTCATACTAATACACTTAGTTTCAAGGGCCTCCTCAAAACTTCGTTTACTCTTGCGAATGCCGAACGATTTTTTTCGTTTGCTAGAGCGACGTAGACAGACAGACAGACAAGGCAGATGGGTTGACAAACTCGATCCCTCACAAAATGCTGTTAAAATAATGAAAATTGTCCAACTTTCCTGATATAGTTTGCTGAAGCGTCACAGACAGACAGACGTGGCAGACAAGCAGACAAACTCACCAGTCACGGCATACATCGAAATACTCTGGCTCGGAAACTTCTTTAACAGTAACCCCCATAAAAGCCGGATTATTGTCGGTCAACGCAAATTTCTAAAAAGTCCACGCTACTGATTGGACGTATTGAGTTACGTTCCAGAATCCCGTAATTTTGTTCATCGTTTGAACCATTTGTATCCGTAACTAAAATATTTTGTACATGAAAACCCCTCCATAATAGCTGTCTTGGTTTTTCTGCAAAATCACAATTGAAAACAGAACTCAACAAATACTTGTTCCCATGGCTCTCTGAATTTTATCAAGGTGGCTGTTTAAATTTCTATTAAAATGAAATTAAGCCTGGTCAAGTTTATGACAATCAAAGTATTCAAATGTGGGGGAAAAACTGCGGAAACCGAACAAAAGTTGATGAGCGAGAGTGGGAGCAACGGTAACACGCGGAGAACATTTTGATATCGCAGTTAAGAATGAAAGTGCATCGAGTTCACCGTGGGTCTAAATAAGTTGGCGGTAGTTTAAATGCATTGTTCAAAACAAACCAAACGATTAGTCATCCGCGTTGTAATGGAACAAATGAGAATTATTTACAGAACAAAACTTAAAACATTACTTTGATGAGATAGTTCATCCCCGCAACCAACTGGCTTCGGTATAGTATTGCTTTATAGGTTTTAAAGTGTACTCCAAGCTTTCCTTCAACGTCAGTCTTGACCTAAGGGAAAAGGCAATAGCGGTGACGTAAGTATCTGCAACACCTTGGATACATGCCTGATATAAGAATTTAGTGGAGATGTACATACTGGCATTGTTCAACATATGACCTTAACTGCGGTAAGTTTTTGTTGTTGAAATCAAAATGACTGTAATCCACAGAACGTTATATCCATGAAGGATGTGAAGGTAATCCAAAAAATTAATGAACAGCCATTGGAGTAAATGTATGACAGTACGATGCTGTCCTTATTCTATGGCAAAACATGCCCGTATAGTGGATTCCTCGACACGGTTGCACCTTACATTATCATCATTTAAAGAAACTTAAAAAAGCTAAATTACTAATGATGTTCCTTATTCTATAGCACAACATACCAGTAGTGGATTCCTCGACACGTTTGCACCTTACATTATCATCATTTAAAAAAACTTAAAACAAGCTAAATTACCTTGTTTGCTAGTTTCTGCTCTCTAAGTGTGGCTTCTTTAGGACGTGTCCATTCACCTAATTGACAGTAAGTTTGCTCTGTCATTGTACGTTTTCTGAGCTTTGCTACACCAGGCTTCTGAATGAAATGGCTGTTTGAAATGACTCACTCAACTTATGTGTTCTTAGCTGACCCTTGGGGCGAGTCACGTGACGCGTCACTATCTGTTGATTGGTAATCATGAGTTTGGGTATGGTCAATGCTAGGGATTTTTATTTAAAATTCCATATGTGCTGACATGTAGTTTCTATAATTTCACCGATTGATGAGTTCACGGACCTTACCCCTTTTAGGATATGTTGACTGAGACGAAAAGAATGGTTTCTGTTACTTTACGAACAAATCAATGAATTAATTTCTGTGCCCACACCAAAGATAAAAGACATTGATACTTATGTAAGGCATAGTTGAGAACAGCGCATCTGGAAAGTGAAGTAAAGTTCGTGAATATTTATGAATTGAAGTATAAGTGATGCAATAGTGGCCTTATGGCTGACATCGCTCCCTTCGATCACAAAAAAAGAATATACCCAATTACTCGACCAGATTTTTGAGTTTTGAATTCTAATATGTCAGATAGTTCTCTCATGGATGCAATAATTCTATCTTACTTTTTGAGCTCAGCATTTTCCCTTGCATAAGGAACATACGGCATACAGGCAACCCAACACCACAAATGCTGATAGCCATTTTCCATTACTTCAAATCATATTTGCAGTCATGTGTGAGTTTTAAAGTGTCTGTGGTTTTCTCCATTTCCTTTTGAGAGCGAGAAAAAGTTTGGAGGAGACGAGGTCGCTTTAACATATTCTTTTTAACCAACTAACCATTGTAAGACGATATTTCTCGCAATATGTTGAATCAAGCGGCGCACTCATACTGGTTGTTGTTGAACAATCACTCACACGGACTTTGAGAATTTATCGCTTCAAATCTGTTGTGAATAACTGTCCTTGATCTTGCCGTTTCGGGTCAAGGAAGATGAAAACTGATCAATGATCCCTGTACCATGAAATGCAGTAACTATGATAGTTGTTCACCGACTATACTAAAACTGTTTTTTCGAATACCTCTCTGGACCATTTGAATAGGTAAACGCTGCCTTAACTATTTTACCTTAGGGCTTATGCTAAGTGATGTAGAAATTGAAAAGAGACTATTCTATTTATGTTCTCCAAAATAACTTTCAAGGCGAGTCACATATCACATGGCCTGATGACAATTACTGTGATTTTTGTCAACAGGGATTTTACTATTTTCGTTGACAGTATAATCATGACATCGAAGACGTTCTGTAGGTAGTATGCACCTCGAAGTGTAAGACCTAAACTTTGCTCAAACTTTTCTCAAGAATCTTTCAACCATTACTCTCTCAAAATTAAGAATAAAATAACACAAGATTTACCGATATTTGAAATTTAAAATCGCTGCCGTCCCTGTGTTAATTCTATACGGAGAAAATAATTTGTTCGAATTTCAAAAAACTAAGACGGTGAAAAGTTGTTTTACACCAAAAGCTTAAAAATGAACCCCCAAAAGTGGTAGTTCAGAAAAATAATTTCAAAAGTTTGAGAGTCCGAGCGAGACGCATTCTACCTTAAACACCTTGGTAGTATAGTATAAAGAAATTAATTTTACTCTTGGAAAAATAAAACCTGGTGATTTTTTCCATAGTCCCCCAGTAAATTATGGAAAAAAAATATGGCCCTTCCTCATATTTCCTTTCTTTCCATTTTCCTCCAATATATACATGCATGTGTAAACAGTAAGTCATGTGCGGTGCTCCAAATCATGGTTGACTGAATGTACTTTGCTGTGACCTAGGTAGCTACTATGGTTCTCTTTTTTATAGATCAAACTTCTGGCAAATATTGAATCAATGTCGTTTTTTTCCCCCAGTCCCCTCCAAAGAATTGTGATATTTTTGTCTGTTCACCCTAATTTTGGAGGGAGGGAGATGGATGATCCCCCTGAAACTCCTCTGCCCTCCAGGAAGTAAATTCTGAACACTCCCTTACTCTAAATTGGTTTATTCCAGAGCAGTACATGCATGTTCAAAACAGTTTCATGGCCGTACATTTTAAGGTCGTATATTTAAAGCAGGCGCTGTTTATCTCTAGAGGAAAACTCGCATATCAAACCCAAACATATATTATAACTAACAGTATTACATCTAGGGACAGAACCAGTCAAAATATATGAAATTTTCCGCGATTCGCAGTAAAGCGGGAAATTACTGTCTTGTCAAGATGTCACGTGCCAGTACGGGGCAAATTAAGTGATTGAAATGTAGTTTAGTACAGTTGTTGTATTGTTGGTGTGTTGTATTTATTAAGTTGTGAGAGATGTTTGATTTCAGTCTAGCAGAGTGTTTCCCTCCGTGCATGTTTAGTTTTTCTGCCGTATTTTCGTTCTCTAAACGTTCAGATGGCTCATCAGCAGTCAGGCTTTTCCATAGATATGCAATTATTGCAGAGTGTGGTGCAAGGGCAAGTGCAGGTAACAGTGACAAGCTTTTGGCAAATTTGGAGAAACTTGTGACAAGCAGGATGCAGCAGCTGACGGACGATATCACAGCTAGCCAATGAGAACTTTCACTGTCGCATATTGATGCTATCAAGGAGATGCAGTACACCAAAACGCCAGTTTTTTAAGAAAAAATGGTGCAAGTTTAACCAGAAGATGGCGGACCATATGTCAGAAGCGCACACGCAGCTCCAATCCATTTCGCAACAATTCATCGCAAAAGGTATATATGAAACCTCAAAACCCCAAAGTTTAAATCGAAAATTACTGTCATAGCTAACATCAAATTCCACCAATTTTTCACCTAGACATAACAAAAAGGGCAATGCTTTGTATGAAATCTGTTCTATTTGCTGCAGGGAAATAGCATAAATATATAAACATTTTAATAGCAAAAACTTTGCTATGCAATGGCTGTTACGGTCATGGCGTGAAGGGTACCGCAAAATCACAGTATTGCCAGCTCACGTGTATTTTATTGTCTCTTAAAAGTCATCTGCTGATCTTATTTTGTAACATAACCTGGTTTGTTTGATGTCATTAGAAGGGTAATTTACCAGTATTTACAATGACATATGGTAATATGCAATATCCTCCATAGTTTTCATGATATATATCCTAAGCTAACTCCATACCCCAAAGTGTATATAGCAAATTACAGCGTGTCTCAAACTCTACCAATTTTTAACTTTGTTTACAAGGCAATGCTTGTATGAAATCTGTGGTTTTATTTGTTACAGAAGTATGTCACAAATATGATATAAACCTTTAGCGGGAAGATACTATGATTTAGTAGCATTTGGATCATATTTGTAATGGTACCCAGAGATGGCAATTTTGCTGAAACACATACGTTTTTATACTTACACGTCTTTATGAAAGTTGTGAGCCGACCTGAATTAGATACATAACCCAGATTAGTAGGGTAGCATTGGAAAGAATGTTTTTATTCTGTGGTACCCTGAAAAACATGACCGCAACAGCTATTGCATCCCTATATTTTTTCTGTTAATATATACAGATTTGTTATCCTGGGAGGGGGTGCACATAGACGCCCTCTTGCCCACGGACTAAAAGGATACTTTGACATGCTGAAAGTGGCAAACATGCAAACTCAATTTGTTCGCCTGTTCCTGCACTTCTGGCATGGCTTGTTCAGTAGGTGACATTGCACCTGGCATTTCTTGTGTTCACGGTTACATGTTTGTTTCTAAATAAAGATTACTGAATGTAGCTGCACGTAACATCGGACACTTGCTCGAAATGTGCACAAATTTTATCAATGTTGCATGTCTGGCTCTTGTACTCTGAATCGTGAATATGTCTTTTTATTGTTGCACCAGCAGTTGCCTTCTAAGCTTAAGATGTATTTTCGTCATTCTTGCTTGCGTAATTTCAAAAGCGTAGTCTAAAAATGCGGACAAATGTTTATTTTTGCAAATTAATGAGAGAACAATGACGTCAATTTTGAACAGTCCTATTGTTTGTTGTAAAATCGTTTTTCTCCCCAATGCTGCGTGTAGTCGATGTTGCTCGCTTTGAACCTCGTTCAACTCAAGCAAATGAATTAAGTGTTCTGTTTCAGTGTTCCCTTTAAGACGAGTGACGTATCATCATCAGATTACAATTGGTCGTCATGCTGGGAATGGTTATAATCGGCGGTCACTTATACGGCATAATGTGGTTTGGGATTATACTTTGCCGCCTTTACCGTATTAATGGATCAGTTTATGAAATTTGTCGGTTGAATCAATTTGATATGGCAAATACATTACAGCTTTTGTAGGTTTTCAACAAATTAAAAATTTCCTTTTCTGTCAATATCCATCAGACTTAATAAAAAATAGTACTATTCGTAATTCCAGTAATTACTTCTGTAAATATATTATACAGAGGAGATCGTAATCAATCTTATATCAATCCAAATACAGTTGGTTTAATGTTACTTTCTCCCTGAATTTCTCCGTTGCATCACCGAGTACATAATTCGTGCATAATTCGGTTACATTATAGTCATGATGAAACTCATCTTCACGGTCTCTTCTCCGGGCAGCTTGGTGCTCCCCGAAATCAGACTATTTTGATTTTGATATGAATATGAGCAGACTAACATCGGACCAAGTTTCATCATATTGCATCAATCTAGTTTAGCATGACTGTTACTGTACATTATTTAGAAGTTGAGAAACGATTACCAAGGCCTATTCGAACAAAAAAACACGTTTCACTTCTCGTTGGTCGTTTTTGGTTTGTGTTACCTAGTTTTGCTGCCAATCAATTAATGTAGCTTCTCTATGTACTCTGAGTAACGAGCAAGACTTTGCAAAGTCTACCACAACATTTTGTGAAACCTTGCTGAAGTCAAGTGCGAACCTGACTGGGCCTGTATCTCTCTGGAGTTGCACTTGCCAGCATTGAGGCGCTCTTGTAGGTCTGAGGTAAGACAGCAGCCGATCTGCTATGCGTACTTTGTGTCCGCAAAACAGGCGCGTGTGATGGCCGATGTTGTATTCGCAGTAATTCTTTTACATTTCTCTACACAGAACACTCCACACGCGGAACTCGAGTGTTCTTTCAAAACTATTAAATGACCTCTAAAAACAATCCTATTCTATGAAAATTACACCTGACTGGTCGACGCCTGGCCCAATTTCTTTTAAGTTACAGACAATGCTAATTATGCACCTTGGGTACAGTTCTTGGGATACTCGAAGTTCGATGATACTTTTCTGGTCCGTCGCTTGTGTGGAGTCATTTTGAAGTCTGTGGAGTTAAGTGAAGTTTTCATCGTGGTGTTCCTGTGAAATCAGAAATTAATGCTTTCCTACAGAGTTTGACACAAGATTTGCTGCCATTTTGAAAAGTTGGTAACATTTTGGTAATTTGTTTTTTACAGTGAAACTTTGCTTAGTGATCCAAAACTCTAATGATCGATATAAAATAGGAACGGTATGTTTGGTTGAGGTAAGGTTTGGCAAAAGTTTAAAACTTCCTGTTCGTAGGTGCCATTACCTCAAGCTCACAAAATGCAAAACTAATTTTGTAATCTTTACTATACCAAATGGTATCAGCATATCTTTGGAATTATCTCAAACAGTAAAACCAAAACTGAGAAGCTCACAACTACAAATGTGCGTAAACTCTACAATTCTGACAATATTATGATATCAAATGATTTATTTGTATTTAATTAGCAATGACTCATGAGCACGCTATTGTTGCTGTAACTCACAATTTATTTGTCAACGATAATGCCACAGATAACAAAGATAATTATGATATACGATTGCACATCTAATACTAGTATTTAACTTTTTCATTTGTACAATTCACAATATTGTATTTCAGTGGAATTCTATACAAAGTTACAAGTAACATATGTATATAGTAAATAACAGAAATGAATATAACTGCTGCTTTGCGTAAGGATATCAAAATAACAAGCCTGCCTTGTTTTCCATCATAGTCAGACTGTGATCTTGTCTTGAAGAAGACAGTGATGTCCTTCTTAGTTATGGACAATACCATTGATAGCTGTACTAAGTTTGCACATGCTTGATGAGCATGTTACCATATGAGAGGATGTTTACTTACAAAACCTGAGATTTTTTTACACTCCA
Organism: Ptychodera flava; assembly: GCF_041260155.1. NCBI lineage: Eukaryota > Metazoa > Hemichordata > Enteropneusta > Ptychoderidae > Ptychodera > Ptychodera flava. The sequence continues at coordinate 18,035,160 of NC_091937.1, forward strand.
AATTCGATGTTTGTTTACGTTCCATGCCATGACAAGATGGGCTATTAGGATCAATTTCAGTAGGCCATTCTCGCCAACTAGAGCTTTCTTCTGCTTCATGAACCTACGCAAACCTATTCATGGTAACATGTTTAGCTGTTGCCGTAAAGAGGCCTTGGTTTTACGACAAGGAAAGCTAGTATCACATTTTGAGTGATTATACGATGTCATTAGAGATTGCTATGTTCCAACCGATAAGAAGGCATGATGATATATATAAAGGACATATTTTGTAGTGTATCATTATGCTGGAAAATTCACAACATGACAATCTGCAGCATTGGTTAAGGCATGGTCACTCCCTGTGGACTTTGTTTTGGTTAATGCACAGCTGCAACATTTCATATACTTTCTCACATTTTCTTCTGTATATAAAATAGAGCACCCAATTCTGCTCCAAAAATCATGCTGAAATGCCCAATGTTAAATTCGTGAACTTTGCCTGTAAGCTTATGGATGAAATGTACAAGCTAAGGTTGACAAATGAATTTCAGTTCACGTGAGACAAGGACCTTGTACGTTGTACTCATTGCACTGTGTTGAGAGGGCTAATATTTTGTATTCCAACATATTTTTGGGGGAAGAATATGAAAATGCATTTAGTTTATTGAGCAAAATAAAAGAATATTATCAAAAGTTATGGCTATTGTCCTTTTAAAAATAACTCAATGGATCGGCTTCCACTTTACTGTGTTGTATGTTGCTCAGAGTGACTGTACCACTGAATGCCTTGTGGAACCTGATGTGAACAAATTTCTCATCTCCAACATGAACCTAGCGAAAGATTGGAAAAAAAGTTTTGAGAGTTCAGATATGGATCATCATGCCTCCAATACTGCTGGCAGAGTAACTCATCCTATATTCACATATGCCAACAACAAGAAAACAGAACATGTGAGTTTTATGACATTAAGATATTGATATGTAAACTTAACCCTTTCACCCCCAGTTCCCTGTATACAGGTCCAACTTTATCATAGAAAACAATGGATTTGAGACAAACCATGGTGGTGAAAGGGTTAAGGGAGTGCATAACATTCTTGTGTAAAAGGTATATGGTAACCCCTGATTCTTATACTTGATTTGGTAAGAGAATGACTGAACATTTCACCAAGGAAAGTTTGAGCAGGAGTTTTAACTTTCACAAAACAATGCTACTTTGAATGCAAAAACAGATTTCTATATTACGTCACATGAACCAGAATATTATTATAAATCTTAACATCTTTGTATGAAATTTCTATATTGTTGCAAAACATGATTCATTATAGAGAAATGCCAGTCTCTCCATGCAATAACCTGACCTTGAAGCAAGAATTGGACCAATAACACTACATTATCTTCTACAACCATTGTAAATCAATCCTTCTTGTAGAGTACATGTATATGGGAGGGCCAAATGAATATTAGCCTTTGCTACACTTGTTACAAATATCAAGATTTCAAATTATGTTTTAAATTGATAACTAAAGTAGAAAATTATTCCCACGCTCATACAGGCAGTCAAGAATCATCACAACAGATTGTAGTATCAAAGCTTATTAACCTTGACAAAGTAGTTAACTCCATTCACTAACTGGGTTGCATACAGCTTTGCTTCATAAGCGGCAAATGATGATCCAGCTTTCTCCTCAACTTCCTTTCGGATCTGTGGCAGACAAGGGTGATAAACAATGTCAAATTTATATTCAACATACTACGGAGTTTTCAATTTAGCTCGGATTCATGTTGGAAGCTTTAGCTAGGATCCATACATACGACATATTCTGCTGTAGTTTCATGATTTGCTGTGTCGTTTTAATGGTTGGGGAAAAAATCAATAAGGATCCATACTAATGTCGGCGGATGCAATGAGAGAAATCGATGGATGTACATCCGTACCAATCTGTACGACACATACAAACATGAACACATCTGGTCTGAACCTTTATAATTATATATTCATGAAGGTAGAACCATACTACGTCCATAGACTGTAGAGAACTACAGGATCTACACCACAGGGTAGAACTCACACGATACTGATACGTTCTCATTAGGGACCGTTCAGTTTTTACGGCCGGGGGGGCCGGCAAAATCTTGTCGCCGGTGTTCAAAAAAATATAGACCCCCCCTGCATTTTTCGCGAAAAAAATGATGACCCCCCCTTTGTCAGACGAAAAAATTTGATGACCCCCCCCCCCCCCCCCCCCAGAAAAATAACCAAAACCCATATGTCAAATTTACCCGTACGGTTTGCATTTGAACTCCGGTACGTGGCGCACTTTATTCGTGAAGCAGAGATGCCAGTGCACAAACTTCTCAGCCACATCCATGCAAACGTCTTTTAATTAGGACGACTGTAAGGCAATTTTTAACTTCATTTCCATAGACAACTTATGTCCATGGACATTGTATAAAGTAAACTTTATTGGAGTGGTTCGCCATAGGCAGCCCTCCGGGTAATGTCAACTTTATTCTAGTGGGTAACCAAAGGTGGCCCGCTGGTAAAAAGAGGGTCGATCATGGCCATTGCATGAAGTAAACTTTACTGAACAGGGCCGCTGAAGGCGTCCGGCCGTAAAGATGGTCATGGGGTATTACAATAAAGTAAATTTATTGTAGTGGGCCGCCGCAGGCGGCCCGCCAGTAAAGAGGGTCGACCATGGCCATTGCATAAAGTGAACTTTATTGTAGGTATTATGTTTTGAAAATGTGGTGACCCCCCCTTTCCTACCAGTGAAAAAGTGATGACCCCCCCTTCGCGGATTCCAAAATTATGATGACCCCCCCCTGGATTTTGCCGGCCCCCCCCCCCCCAGCCGTAAAAACTGAACGGTCCCTTAGTGCTGCGAAGTGCTAGAGGTCTTGTTAACTGTTCTGTTCTGAAAATCGGACGAGGAAATATTGTGTACTAGCCATGGTAGGTCAGCATAGCACAATTGTGACAATGACCGAGGGAGCGGTAGGGCTACGGATTGCAGAACTTTTATAATATAAATATTCTGTGCTCAGCCACAATGCAATGAGGAAGGGCACGGTCCAGCCTCCACCAGTACCGCAGCATGGAGCTAGATCCATGATCGCAGCAAAATAAACAGAAACGCAAGAAACGTAATACTTACTCCATCCAGAAGTTCTTGTACTTCTGCTGTAGCCGGTTCTGGCGCCTTCATACCACCTACCATTGCCATTTTGCAGTTTCGGCTGTGTTACCGCTGGGGCGTTATACGTAGATTCAATCCAAGCGCTCTATTTATGAGATTTCACATGACCTTTTTTATGAGTCACGTGTTTCAACGTCAGGTGACAATTGATCACAAAAAGGGTGACTGAACAATTAATACAAAAGCGCAACTATCGTCCTCTTCCAGCTAAAATTGACCAAGGCGGGCAACCAAAAATTTTTAAGGGTATTCGTAAAATATAATTGTACAAAAAGACTGATTTCTGTCAATGTCATTTCCTTTCTTGTTTGCTTAGTGCAAATGTACGATGGGAAACCAATCCACTGGATATAGATACGGGATATGACAAGATGTATAGCTTGCAAATATCGGAAATTATGATGGGAGAGAGAACCTCCTGGCCCTGATTCAATCTACCTAGGTGAACCTCGATATATTTACTTCTGGCAATGTATTATGTGTATTAGTTGAACGTGCCTTAGATAGAGATATGTTGCTACCAAGCTCTGTTATCTTTGGATCGTTTGTTCGAAAATTGTTTTAATCTGGGAAAAATAATTGTCAAGGAATATTTTATTGTCTTTTTCTTCAAGTAAATCATAAATTATCATTAAATAATTATGTTTCTGCGGTCTTCAACATTACCATTGAATATATGGTCGTAAAAGCTGTTGGTTGCATCTGTGCAATATCCTTGTCGAATCCACAAGTTGAAAATGTGTGACCAAAGTATTCTCGTAAAATCTCGCGTGATTTCAATTCTTCGCCATCACCACCGCGTTTTGCTTTAGCGTGAAGCGACCACAAAACGCCTAACCGACCGTCGATCAGCGTGACGATACCCTACAAGTACATGGACACAAATTGATGTCTGGAAACACCATGTTCAAGAAAAGAAGAAACGTCAACCTTAGAAGACGAGAAGAGAGCAGCGATGATGAAGATAAGGGCGATAAAATCCCGTTCATCGACGACACACCGATGGACACTGATCCTCCGTACCACACGGCCACAAGTTTGGAAAAGATGAAGAAGAAACGGTCGGATAAACTTAACCTCGGAACTAGTAGTACTTCTATAACATCAAGGTCCTCGGCGAGCAATTTGTTAAGTTTTGATGACGATGATGGTAAGTTTTCTATTGTAACTTGTGATAGATCGTAACTCGTCCTCAGTCACTACATAGTATAATCACTGGAGGTAGCACGCACTGACAGTCACAGTGCAGTGCGCTAAGTAACAGGTACCTGCATGCTGTGATATGTCAGCAACAAAGCACACCGAGCAATGGCATACCACAAAATGTTGACCAGTTCACGATTTATATGCATTAACGATGGCATATATGAAGTGAACTGGTCAAAATCGAGTGGTATACACACAACACTCTCACTGATTAACAGTATCTTTTCAAATGTGTCATAAACTTTTGAATGTTCTGGGCTCTAAGTAAAACATCATTCCTCTATGTCGAGTGCTGTATGCTTGCCTTTGGTATTCTTAAGTCGATTATGTAGACACATGTGTAAACATAAATGCAAGAAGATTCTTCTGATCATGAGTGCATTGGACAGAAAGCAGCTGCAGCAAGTTGAATGCAACTGACTTTTAATGAACGACATGGCTACTTTGAATGCTGATCTGGTGCCATAATGACTTACTACATACAGTACCTTTAGTGCTGGAAACTTCTGGTCATATCCTATACATATTTTATGCTTCAAACATCAATTTTACAGCATTGTGGTAGTCAAGGAGTAAATTTCACATTTATGGTGCTGATTCTTAATGACAACACAATTATGGCATTAATACATAACTTTTTGTCCCCCATATTTAGTCAGACTTTTTGAAATTATGCTCATAACAGTGGCAAAATTGATACTTTGTTGCCATCACAGTTATTGGTGAAAGTAAAAACACTTTCCTAGGAGTCCTACCCCAAATTGTAGCAATAAATACTGGTGCAAAAAACACAAATTTTGTCAGAACCTCTGTCAACACCGCCAATGTTTAGCATGATGCTATATTTAGTAACAAACCTACGATTGTGATCAGCACAATTGTTGATTATTGCAAAGCTTCGATTTCACGTCATGATTTAATTTTTTCACTAATTATTAACAGCTGCAGAAGAAGATGTATTTCAGATCAAGAAATCCCTCCACAACAAGAAATATGTAAAGAAATTCAAAGAAAGGCAACAAGAAGAAAAGAAAATGGTGGGAAGTAAAGTTCCGACCAAGAAAAAAACACCTGAGAGTGATTACGTAATTGATAATAGCGAGCAGATGAAAGGAGACGATGAAATCATAAATGGGAAAGAAATGGAAAAGATTTTGGAAGATAATGGGAATCTGGACCAGGAAGAGGAAGAGAAAACCCCTTTTAGTAACCTTCCGTCAGGTTGTACAGTTGTCTTTCTCGTTGTAGGCCAAGTCTATCATAAGGCCCCTCTCCCATAACACTCAAAGTGTAATTGAACTTTTGGGGATGTTTATGTTATAGTACATGCTTGTTTTGATTTAGCTTATTTCATCCAATTGATGACAATGTAGCTGTTGTTCTGCCCCAGAGATGGCTTAAGGTAGTATCATCATATTGTGTAATTATTGTATGGATACAGATGGACAAATTGACATGCAGAAGTTTTGTACACCTGTTCACCCCCAATTCCCTGTAAACAGGTCCACACTCTCCATTGATAACAATGGGATTGGGCCAAACCATGGTGGTGAAAGGGTTTTAAAGGGCTAGAAGCTGTAACTTTTGATGATTTTTTTTCACTATTTTTGTTTTGTATGTCAATTGCAAGTTCTCGTTCTCCTCCCCAAAGCATGTTGAAACACAAGTATGTAGCTTTTCAACGCAGCGTCTGTATATGTGTAAAATGCACTAGTGTTGTTTACATTTGAATTTCAATCCAGATCAGAATTCACTTGTTGACAATAACAATGCAGTCTGCACTTCGTCAGGCTAAGTTGACAAGCTCCACACTGTGTATCTCAACAAACTTTTGGGAGTAGAACAAGAAAGTGTAGTCGACATTAAAAACAAAATAGTTAAAAAAAACCATAAAAAGTTACAGCTACTGGCTGACACTTTCATAATAGGGGAGTTGGGGGTAAAAAGTACTATATTCTCATCCACACACATGTTGATCTAGACTACATGTAGCTGCGTCAGCCTTATTTCGTATGTTCATGTCAAAAAATATCGCAATTGAGAGTGAATTTTCCTCAGTAGAAAATGTAAAATTCTGTTGCATCACATGTGTACACACTTTACAATTCTGAACTGTGAAGTCATTGCCTTCATCTTCCTGCATGTCGGAATTATCAGTACATACAAATGGTCCTGCTCTGCTGTTTTTATGTGGGTAGTTGCATCTTGTGAACTCAAAAGTTCAAAAACCACATGTAAAATGAAAGAAATGCGTAGCCATGTCATTTTTTGTAAGAAAACTATGATAAAACAAAGCAATGATAGAATGTTACTCGGAGAACTGACCATGTTACATGTATCTATGTGTAAACAAACATATTATAGAACCATTCAAACACACATGTGTGACTGGGCCTTGCAGGCAGTATTTCAACTTCAATACAAAAGTGTGTCCCATAGAGGTTGATGTATGTACACATAGGATTTTAGATATTCAAGGTTTTAAATTTACAAAATTATTTAAAAAAAACTGAATGATAAAATTTGCATATTCTGTAGACCAGCGTTCTCACCAGGCCGCGATTCCGCGACATTCTCGCGTATTTTTCTGTTTTGTCGCAGATTTCTTGGGTGTGCGCGCCAATAGTGGCGCGCCTTTGAAATTATAAACTTTCGTGGTGCCAGCCGTACGGCCGGCCGGCCGTATCATACAGCCAATACTTTTCACCATGGACGTAAATGATTGACGCGAGTAATTACACTTCCTGGTTGAAACCGAGGCAATCTGGAGGCAATACCCGTCAGAGGGCGTACTTAAGCCACAGTCACTTGTGATTCGATACATGATGGCCGATGTGTGGATGCATTACGTATACCACACAGCGGCCGTCGTGTATTGAACCACACGAGACTGTGGTAGTCTGACGCACTGGACGTGTTCGCCTTGCATGCATACCGGTACATGTCCACGGAATTCGCGGAAGCTGGAGGCGTCATGGGCACGATAAATATTTTCATAGGCTACGACAACAATAATCCGAACTACGAAAACACAAGAATGTAAAGCTTGTATATCCCTAAGGAATTACATGAACATTTTTCGAAAACAACGAACTCGAAGCTGGTAGCATTATACTGTGATTTCCGCATGGCAACCAGGGTCTTGACGGGAACGACGTTATAGTGTTCGTGCCGTTGAGATTCAGTGAATTTTTGTTCTCGAAAAATAACGCACTTTGTCTGAGATAATTTTTAGGTCTTTGCTATGTTTGGAATCATGTATAAACTTCGCGGGAGATACGTGTTGTGTGATGTTATCAGGCATTTGCTCCGTTCCTCGCCCACGTGACCTAGTACCTACGACTGGAAATGATCGACAACTGGCCCACTGCCGATTGATAATATTATTCCAAAAGTAGTTCCGAGGTTTAAATGTGGAATAGTTGGAGGAAAGTTCTCTTATTATGCAAAAAATTATCAATTCTTGGCTTGCGCATGTGATAAGTATATTATTCCAGGCGAACTATACGTGAGAACATGGACGTCTTTTTTCCATGCCTCAATCAATTGACAAAATTTGTAGCCTTGGCTGGCGACCAAAATTTCACGTCAAAAGTTGATGATTGTTTACAAACATCATAGGGATATGTTTTCCTGATCTAAATAAATGCTGACTTGGCCTGTTCCTTCTGCTGGTTGTGAAAGGGGTTTAGTGTGCGAAAAAAGTAACTATAAATGACAGGAATCAACTGGGAGCTGAACGGCTGGACACTCTAGCAACTACTGTTATCGTAGAGGGCCCCAAATGGACTTTCACACTGGAAAGAACGAAAGTCCCATAGACTTTTCATTAAAAGGCACTGATATTCAATATCAGTTGATATGTTCACCGAATGTTTACAAAAAAGTTGTTAAGTTGAATGAGTTGTTGAGTCCTTTATTTTTTCCATGCATAGAATAAGGTTGTATTTGCAGTTTGACTTTTTTACATATTTATATATTGTCTCACAAAAATCATCCGTTGTCCCGCTTTTTTGGTCAGCGGGACAAAATGTCCCCACAAAATTTTTTTTCTGGTGAGAACACTATATTCTGTAGACGAGGTTACGCAAGTGTAACTTACATGTACTTTATTGTAACAAAGCCCTACTGGGGTTGTAGAACAATGGAATTCACTTGTGCAGTGGTGTTAGTCTTTCCAAAGTGGAAAGCAGATTTACCTACCATCACTCTGCCATAATATCAATATCATCACTAAAACACATGCCTTTCTGTACCATTAGGTGTGATACCAGATGCAGCCATGATCCATGCCGCTAGAAAAAGGCGTCAAATGGCCCGAGAAATGGGAGACACCTTCATACCACTGCCGGTGGATGACACGCAAAGATTTGAGTCCAATTCATCCAGATTGATTCGAGATGATGACAACGATCGCAGCGATAATGAAGAGGAAGATGAAGATGAAAGGATAAGTTTTACTGTTCGACCAGAGATGACACAGAGGCAGAAAGTCATTGAAGCAATTGAGCAAGGTATGTGCCCCATTAAAAAAAACTAGCCACATAACTTTTTGGCGACATTATTGCCTTTCTATGTAGGCGAATAGGGTCTGCTGTTGACCATTAGAAAAAACAATAATTAAAGTAGGGCTTTTGTATTTTATCCTTGACTTTATGATATTGAGGATTTTCAGTTTCATAGTTTTCCTTCTTACATTTGCAAATATTTTTGCAAGTTTTCACCACAAATATATAAATCATCCCTGTTCTTTTAGCAAATGAAAATTCAAATAAGAAGCTATGGCTTTTATTTTTAAGTCTTTGAAATTCATTTATTATCATGGGTGCGCTTAAAACTTGTACCAGTATGATTTAGGAATTGTGAATTTGTGCAAATCAATGTCATTTAAGATCTTGAAGTCCCCAAACAGCTACAAATTGGGATACATCTTCATGTGGGAATTGTACAGGACAGTATTTCTTTCAGTAATAGTTAGTGTTGGTTCTTTCATTGGCATGACAGACAGCGAAGACAGTGAAAAGGAACACGATGAGGAACTGCAGAGGTGGGAACAAGAACAAATCAAGAAAGGGACAAGTGTACCTCAGGTAAGCATAGTTAGCAATAGTTATTAGCTGTTAGAAAGGAAATAATCTGTCTATATTGCCTATCGTCAGCCATAACAGAGTCAAAGGCATCAAGTTTATTGGACATAAAAAGCTGTTGACAAGTCACAAAGTGAGTTGCTACGTAATAGGTAGTCTAAAAGACTGTAAATTATTGATAGTTGTGAGTATTTCCATAATATTTAGAGAGACTGAAGAATATCGATAAACAAGCATTGGAATTTCAGCTGAAAGTTTAGCAGATTGTTTTTGTGAATACCTGTACATATAACCACATTGAGCTGTTGAAAAATGAACCCTTTGAAATAAACCTGCAGCTGGTACTTTTCCACCTTAAGATAAGGTGTGGTTATCTATTCATTGGAAATGTTATCCTTGTTGAAACAAAATATTTGACTGCAGCATTTGGGGAGTGGTAGTCTACTAGATTACTGAAACAAAAAGTAACAACAGCACAATGAAGTTTTTACATCAGCTAATACTTGTGATGAGGTAAATGTTCATTATAGCTACATGTAACCATGGACTAGCCCACTTGCAGATTTGATTCTGAATTTTTTCAAGACGTTCTAATAAACCGGCCAAGAAAAAAACATGAAAATGTTTATTCTTTATATTACCATCACCGTCTCATTCCGTTGATATCTAGATTCAAGAAAAGATGGATGAGCAGTCGTCGTACTTGTATCAAAACTACGGATACGGAGACCCGCAATCTGCACGTGGCAACGCTCTGGGACTGCCACCTCCCCTGATGAGCATTGACCCCTTCAACATGGCCAGCAACAGTAACAGTGCCGCAGGAAGTCCAAGCCAAAGTTTCAGCTCAGTGCACATGCCGCCCAAAGATTTGCCCTCTGTTTCTTTAGATCAGGTTAAAAAACAACTGAAGGACAGGTAGATATGTTTATCTGTGTTTGAATTCTCCAGAATCAATGGGCTGTTTTTTTACCGGCTGTTGGGTCCCACTGACTCTGTATTTAACCTTTCCTTCACCTCCACTCAGCTCAGCGCACAAATCCACTGTTTGTGCCATCCAGTTGGTCCTGTATAAATGGAGCATTTGGGTGTAAAATTTATGCATCTGTTTCTTTATTCCACTCAATCTATCCGGCAAGAATTGTTCATTGATCTTTGCATGTTCCGGATTATCCTAATGATTCCTTGTATTTAGATTTCTTTTTCTCAATATAACTGATTTACTAAACTGGGAAAAGTTGACAGTGAGTGCCGGTGATGCTCTGTCCAAATGTTCAGTATACGAAACCTGGGTGCCTGTGATGCGAAACTACTACAGTAAAATTTCAAACACACTTGTCACTTTAACACTGCAAAGATAAAATATATTTCATTTTAACAGCAAAAGCAGAGGACTGGAAGTTAATGTTGGAGTCTGCTAGCTAATGACCATCTCAAAGTTTGATCCAGTGTATTACTGATAGGCAGAAATTAATTTATTTCATTCACGGCAAGAAATGAACAACAATTGTGTGGGATATATTGCATTGACAGTTTTTGATTCGTACAAGAAGTATTTCTGCGTGTGGTTCATAAGAATGATCAGAGTACACACCTGTATGGAGGAAGAGATCTCTATATCAAAATTATTGCTATGAGAGATGACATTTTCTCTCAGAATGTACTGGCTTGTTTTCACCCACTTCACAGATGCAAAATTCTACAATCGCAGAGATCAACAATAACATAGAATAATCTAAGATTCAGTACTTTTGTTACACTCTTAATAGGATTCAAACACAATAGACGTGTATTCAATGTAAATCAAATGTAAAACCACTGAAATTATTTGTGATCACATTTTTATGGATCAGGAAGATAACTAGTGATGGCATTATATAAAAATATATGTATTCCTTCAAATATAATAGGTTATTTAAATTTCCACACTTCTAGTATGTAATGCTCTGTCTATTCGGATGTTAAGAGAAATCTGTCAATGGTAAGGTAAAACTAATATTTCACCAAACTTTCCTCGTCAGGAATGACTAAACCCTCGGAAATCAGGGAATATTCTTTGAAAAGAGACTGATTTCATGAGGTGTTTGGTAATGAAAAACAAAGCATGGGCTTTCTCTTGATACACCTAAGCTAAAATGGCTGTTCTTCCCTGCTGTGTGCTTCCAACATTCATAATCTAGTAGTAGTAGTAGGAGTGGTACTGTTGCATTGTGTTGCATTTATGTTTGGGTCAGTTGCATTGCCTTTGTAGGGGGGTTTTCACTCCAACAGGTTTCAGAGACGAAAACACTTCCTTTCTGCTTCCCTAAAACCATTACTGTAGGCTTGAGAGCCTGGAGCAAGTTAACAGGGCACACCAGCGAGAGATGGACCAGGTGGTGGACAATTTATCATCGTCGGAAGAGAACACGGAGAGGTTGAAGTCATCGTTTGGGGACATGGAGAGGCAGTACAAGTTCTTTCAAGAGATGAGGGGGTATGTCAGAGACTTGGTAGAGTGTCTCAATGCCAAGGTGCGTCTCCATAGCCGTGGGGGATTTTCCATGGGATGGGCTTCCTCCTCACCGTCCTCTCACTGTCCAGGGATGGGTTGTCATATTTTTTTGACTCTCTCATATTTGTGTAGTACCTATACCCTTCTGTCTGTCCAACTTATCCTGGTAATATGAGTTGTTGTGCTTTAAACAGCTCTTTTATGTAAGATTTGATCATAGTACATCACTTTATATGTCCGGGGACCTGAAATGTCGATTAGAGTCGTCAGTTTCAAATACCATACCAAAGAAACACCACCCTCCCTTTAAAAAAATCAAGGCATTTTTTGAAAACCCCTTGGTAAAACCACCAATATTCGATGGGGCTGTTTAACACAAGTATTATGATGTTAATCGTCCTTCATTGTGACATCTAGATACAGAAGTCCCATAGTTTATCCTATCAATTCACAACTGTTTTCTCACCAACTTGTTTTTCAAGGTAAATTGATGTGAGATAAAAATACAAGTGTGCAGTGATCTCATACAATGGGCAATATCAAGTGTTGTGAGGGCCATTCTCTCGGAACACAGCTGCTGTAAGCCAGTGTTTTCTGTCGCTGTAACAGAGAGTTTCAGTATTAGAATCTACCATCAGCCAAGAATAAAAAGTGTGTCTGTGAAGTTTTTGCCTTCTAATTTGGTAGATGTACTGATTCCGGTTTTACACAATATTGTTTTAGTTTACAGAAACCAAAACCATATTGAAATTCCATACTGCCCTGGAAATTCCTTGAGTGTCATAACTTGTGCTCCGCATTTGATAGGGCGTGTTGCTACAAAAAGAATCCAGTTTTAATATTTCATGGGACAATTTTTTCACAAATATCACACAATACACATACATTGAAAGATAACACAGAAACATTATAAACTGACAGTAATCTTTGTCAGTTTTCCAGCAAGCCATAGTGACATCACCAAGAAATCAACAAAAATCATAACCTGTAAACCATCCACAATTCCAAAAATGAGGACAATATTGAAATTTAACATACAAAAAATACAGAAGCCAAGAAACTTTAAAACTGCATATTTCACTGAGCTTTCTGTATTCTATTTCAAACAAAACCTCCCTAAACTTTTGCAAATGAGTAACATGCAAAGTTTCTGTAATAATGAAAAGGGTTTCTCATGTGTAGACTGGAAGATGTGTTTCTTGAGGGTGCTCCTTGAACTCAAAGTGAAGTGCTACAATTTATAGCAGTTTATGGAGAAACACAACTGGGTACTTTTGTGTCAAATACTGTCAGCCATTAATATTACACAGTTGCTGTTTCTTTTTCCCTGTAAAAACCATTGTTCTTACCATTTCACTACAATAGCTCGACATTATATTTATCATCACCAAGTCCAAAAAGTGTTCACTAGTTTAAGTGAGGTGGCTTCTGTACAATACCGCAGGTACGTTTCTAGTGCTCTATGGCTTGCTGAAGAATTCCATGAAAGCTTTCAGTGTATTCTCATTTTGGTTTTTTTTCTCTTTCTCCGACATTCTCTGATCTAGGTGCCGGTGATAAACTCCCTGGAAACACAGATGCACAACCTGAGAAAGCAGGCGGCAAACAAGCTGGTGCTGAGACGGCAAGAGGACATCAAGGACCAGTCGGAGGATTTCACAGCCAAAGGAAGCAAGGCTGCGGCAGCGCCAAATCTGGACGCCCACGGCAGAACCAAGTCTAACAAGGAGAGCAATGCCAAACAGAGAAGACAGGCTGAAAGAGAAGGAAGGAGGTAGTGACATGTTGAGACCTTGTCATCCCCATTTCTTGAAGTACTTTGGAATGTTCCTTTTGTTGTTCAGTCACTGAGTAGCTGAAATGGGATGGGAAGCACGGGGATGGTGTATTGTATGCACCTGAATTCCAACCCATCAGATATAAGTTAGCCAGTTTGTGATGAAATAACCAAGACTTAAAATCTTTCTTCCATTTTCATCAATGTGTAGGACGCAGGAATATTGTTTTTAACTTTTGATATTTTCCTGTATTGGATGTGTTCACCTACTATGCTTGTTCTGTGTATGAACAAAATATGTGAATTTTAAAAAAATTGTGTGAATTTTGAGCAAAATTTTTGAATTTTCAATGCAGTTCAGTTCAACAGAAGTTTTCAATCTGTGTCAGATAGGTTTGGAGAAGCAAATTCCCATGGCAACAACAGCAGTATGCATTATACCATGGACAACTCCACTATCTAAGATTATACATATAATGGTGTTTGACCTAGCATGATATTCAGTGTTTTGACGTCCCTGAGGAAGTGGAACAACATTTTTTCTCTGTATGAAGAACGTAGATATCTGGCAAATCAAAATTTGAAGACTGCGACTTGTATACAAGCAGTGTGGAAAATTCATGAAAAACAAGACATACCATAGAATAACTTTGAGAATTTGCTGGTCTGAGCAAACCAGTAGGTGCTCTAATAATAACGTATGCATACCATATACCTCTGGTATGCCATACCTCTGTTCTAAACAAACCAAAAATTGGCAATAATTTTCATGTGCTTGTTCATGTACTGAGCCAAAAATTTACAAGCCTGAAGCAGGTGGCTCTTACATTGTTTTTAAAACAGCATGTTTCTGATTCATTCCTGATTTTCTTTCACAGAGCGCGAAGGAAACGTAGTCGACAATCAGTTGGTACCGATCATGAACACTATGATGGATTATCCAGTGATGATGAAGTTCCAGACAGTGAAACTGCAAGATTTCTTGCAGAAACAGGTAAATGTCAACCCAGCCATTCCCAGCATCCTTCTTTGTAGGTTCAACCATGCTGTTTACAGTTTTAGAGCCAAAGTCAATTTTTATCACCTTTAAGAAATATAACAGACAGTTTTTTCAGATCCAGAAAATTTCTTTTCAGATTTGCCAAGATTTTGACAAAAAACTGTAGCCAATAAAATTTATGTCTCTTTGGTCCAAATTTCCAAAATAATTATAGAAATTTTGATGAAAAGTGGTTAAATGTTGCACTTGCATTTAGGTGGGAAAAAATTACATCACTCAAAGGGTTAACAACAATGAGATGGAAATAAAATTTGGTAATGATGTCTGTTTATTGTGGTGGAAGAAGCGAAATCAATGAAACTTGTCATTGCAAGATAACATAAGTAGTGTTTTCAATATATATCTTTCATTTCACACTTGGCAGATACTTTGCAAAACTCACTACATCCCCAAAAAGTTGGAAAATATTCTCCATGAAACATTTTGAGCGGATGCCTTGTGTCTAAAATTATATACTTACTCATGTCAATGGCATTTTGTCTAAGTGGTATACAGGAGACTCTGTCAGTAGAGATAAGACTATTGAGGATGCGAGTGATTACATTTATCAAAGATGGACAAAGTGAGGCTATCGCAAAGCTGCAAATCGCCAAAACCAGGATAGTTAAATATTTCCAAAGTATATTATCTAGAATAGATTTATATTTTCAACCTTGACAAAGTTTAAAGAGAACTTGACTTTACTCGTCATCTTGTTGCTTTCAGAGAGAATTACGGAAAGTGCTGCAAATCTTTTTGAGGATGTTATAGAAGAGTTTTCATCCTTTCGTGGTATCAAGCCACACTTTGAGAGATGGAAATATCACTTCTCAGAAACCTACACCGAAGCCTACATATCATTGTGTTTGCCAAAATTATTTTCACCATTTGTAAGGTTGCAATTAATAGGCTGGAATCCATTAGATGTAAGTCAATCAATATTCTTTGTTTATTCATGTAATTGTTCTTTTTTATTAGCTAAGCATATAATTCTATTATATAGATTGTAAATCATATATTTTTAACAGGTATGATTGTGGTAACACTGTAACAGTAGGTTACTATGGGAGTAGACCTGTGACCACAATTGTATTGCATGTGTGTCTGGTAACATCTTCATTGTTTGTCCTTCATTTGGTGCAAACACATTTCCGTTTCAATAAATGAGTGCTCTTATTTGTTCAAGAATGACATGATAAAAAACATGTTTTCTCTGAAAAATGATTTGTGCATCAGAAGACTTGGCAAAATCTTTGCTATGACACTTGTCTTTTCCCAGGGGGCCTCTCTAATCACTATTGTTAAACAACTAGACCCCCTAACATTGTGTTGACTTCTACAATTGTAAGCATTGGCCCAGTATTGGTGCAACATGATGAATGAGAAATATCTGACTTAGTCATCCCTCTATGTCATGTACGGCGGAAGGAGCGATTAGGATGCTGGGTTTGGAAAGTCTGGCATATATTTCTTCTCTATATGTATGGGTTGTCTGTCATTCTGTCACAAATATTTGAGACATACAGCACAAAGTGTTGTTTTAACTGATGGACACTCAGACTGTTAGCTGTGAGCTGAAGATGTACATCGGTTAGAATAGACAGTCAACCTGAACCTAAGACTTGAGTAAGTAAATGAATAAAAAATAAACAAATAAATATATAAATGGTTCATTCATTCACCGACTTTTATATTGATTGCTGAATCTACATTTCCTTGCAGGAAAACGCTGCTGATTTTGAACAAATGGAATGGTTTGAAACATTGATGTATTACGGATTCAGAGAAGGAGAAGGAATTGAAAGGAGTGACCCCGATGTGAAACTGATGCCTGGCCTGGTGGAAAAAGTAGTTCTACCAAAGATAACGTGTAAGTAGTTTCATGTCTGTGAGTGAAGTAACGAGGGAGGGTGGGAATAGCCATGGAACACAGACACAGCAGAGGGAGAGAGACACTGGAGGAGAGGGGACACAGAGGAGTATGAAAGAGGGGAAAGAGGACAAAAATTTCAGGATGGTATAGAACATACGAAAAACGTGCTCCTTCATAAGCAGGCTAAGTTCATTGGCATTATGTTCAACAGGATAACTTTACTTGGAGACATAGAATGTTAATGAGGGGATGAGCATTAACCCTTTGAACTCTGGCCCCCTGGTGACCTTTGACATCATGAGGAGATAACGGCTTAAGAAGGTGTGAAAGGTTGACAGATGAAGGTTTGACACAGTTGCCTATGTCAAAGTAACGGAGACTCCTATGGATAGAAAGACAGGCAGACAGGAACACAGAGAGATACAAACATACAAAAACAGACACACAATATAGGTTGAATATATAATGGAAGATTTTCTGGAAATTAAAGTTTTCAATCAGCGTGTACACACTTGCCATGATTAAACGATTTACTATTTTCTTACAGATTTAGTAGAGAATGTATGGGATCCAATGTCATCCACACAAACACACAGGCTGGTAGAGTTCATCCATAAAATAGCTGACGACTACCCGACGGTGTCTGCAGATAATAAACACACACAGGTAAGATAATTTGATCATCATAAACGTCACTTCATTGTCACTGTGAAGGTATAATGCACCTTGCTGGGAACTGATTTTAGGACTCAATTTTGCAATACATCGCCAGTCTACTGCTAGAGGAAACTAAGTATGAAACGCTGTGGAGTAGCTTAAATGTTCACTGTCTTGTTTTTTTTGTGAAAATTGAAAATTAAATGTTTCTCCATGGAGTTAAAACAGGGATGTCAGCTGGAAAATTTATGTAATTTGTCTCTCTAGTTCTGCAAGATAGTACCAAAGTCTGCACGCTTACCACTTATTATTGATTTTGAAAGAGAATGGTTTAAAGTTTTCTTGAGGAAAGTTTGAACAAAAGAATAATCTGTTAGCTTACAGGTGTACACTACCTTAAGGTGAAAACTTTTCTATTGTCAATTTCTGTCATCGCATATAAAGATGATAGCGAGAAATGTTTCGCAGATATTTAATTTATTGTCACCCTTTTTTGTAGAAACTTTGTTTCATTAGTATATTTAGGTGATGTTTCATGTTCATACACTGAAGTTACAACTCTGTTATCCTAGATGTTTGTGTGTATTACACTGACTGTTTTTCTCTGTTACAGAACTTACTCAAAGCTATTGTTGACAGAATGAGGAAAACACTTGATGATGATGTCTATGTTCCTCTTTTCCCCAAAACGTAAGTACATGTACCATGAGTAAGTTGTCTATATTGATTGTCTCTGAAACCATCTTTTCCAGTTTATAAATACACCAGCATGTATACACGTATTTGTATGAACTATGGCTTATTGAGAAGACCGTAGTATTGAAGTTAGTTTTGAGAAAAGCTTTGACCAAGTTGTGATCCTGAAAGCTTTCATAGAAAGTCTGAAAACAGTGCATGCATGTAGCATAGGTGTTTCCAAGTTGATACAGTGCATGCATGTAGCATAGGCATTTCCAATTGATATAGAGCAGCATTTGACAGAGGTTGATAATGTATAATGAAATTATGATGAGCTGGTCCTTCCATGGTCAGGTGTTTTGTAATCAGTGAATAGCTGCAGCCTTCAGGTGTGCTTCTGTCAGAAAAGTGCTGCATCCAGGATAACTGGATGAGTGCATCATACATAATACATTGAATAGCTTTAGACCTCAGTTGGTTTGGTCAGAAAAGTATTGCATCGGGGGTGGCTGGACCAGTGCAATCATATATAACTCAGTGAACAGCTTCAGACTTCAGGTGCGTTTTAGTCAGAAAAGTGTCACATGTAGGGTATTGTAACTGGATGAGTGCATCCTGTATAACTGGATGGTAAAATCAGTGTTGATTTTTCACTGGCTGATAGATCAACCACATTGTCACTGCTTATATCCATGATATTTTCAATAAAAGCGTGACCTTCCTCAACTTTCAGGTTACTAGACAACAGAGCCTCAGGGGCCAATGCTTTCTTGCAGAGACAGTTCTGGTCCTGTGTGAAGGTAGGTATTTGCTTCATTTGTCATAATAAACCTTTCTCTACACACTACCTTCCACATTTCAGTTATTTTTACACTGGAACTTCTTTGTACACATCCACTCTTCATTCTTATACTCAACAAGTTGACACAGAAAATTTTCTATGATTTGATTGCAAGTCAGCCAGATAAGGGATAGTTATAACTTGTTTTGTAAGTTCTGAATTTGATGGATATTGACCACACACTAATGTATTGGCCCAAACACATTGTTATCAATGTCGAGTGCGGACCTGTTTAAGTGATATATGGGAGGACGGGTTAAATGTTTCTGCTTGAAAGTAGGAGATAACGTGACAAAATCGGGATGCTTTCTGAGTTCACCATTCAAAGTCTAAATAACCAACCATTCTCACAACACATTTCTCATCATCTGTAGTGTGTAAACTTTAGATCAGATCCCAAAACAAGCTGTACTCAAATTATTTTTTTAAGCATGTCCAGTGCATTTGTAGCACTTCAATATTTCCATTCGTGTCTTACAGCTTCTTGGTAATATCTTGTCATGGAATGGTATAGTATCATCTGGAGTCCTGCAGGAATTAGCGCTAGATGGACTGCTCAACAGATATCTGTTACTGTCACTTCAGAACACTGATGTCACCGATGACAGTATAGTCAAGTGTCAAAGGGTAAGGGCAATAGTCTGCTAAGCTATTTCACTGTATTCAACAGATATATGTTACTGTCACTTCAAAACACTGATGTCACTGATGACAGTATAGTCAAGTGTCAAAGGGTAAGGGCAATAGTCTGCTAAGCTATTTCACTGTATTCAACAGATATATGTTACTGTCACTTCAAAACACTGATGTCACTGATGACAGTATAGTCAAGTGTCAAAGGGTAAGGGCAATAGTCTGCCAAACTATTTCACTGTGATCAGATGTGTCTGCTGGTCATGTTATATTACAAAGTCTTGATATCTTAAGTTAACCGTCTGAGCGCCAAAGTCAATTTTGTCGCCTCTATAAAATGCACTCCAGTCAATTTTTCTCTGATTTTTGCCACAATTTTGATTAAAAACTGTAGCCAATGAAATTTTATGTCCATTTGGTCAAAAATTATCAAAAAATTACAGAAAAATTCATAAAAATTAGTAAAATGTTGGACTAAAATTTTGGTGGGGAAAAAAATTACAGCACTCAAAGGGTTATAGAGAATATCAGTTGCACCAAACTGGAGCTGAATTGCATGGACAATTGAACGAAAGGCTTTTGCTTGTCTGTTGAGTGTCTGTCAGTTTTGTCACCTCTATGAAATATAACCACCCTGATAATTTTTTTCCAGATCTAGACAATTTCTTTTTTCAGATTTTCCCAAAAATTTTGATCAAAACCTGTAGCCAATAAAAAGTTTTGTCCACTCAGTCTAAAATTATCGAAAAATTAAAGAAATTTCATAAAAATTGGCAAATGTCGCACTAAAATTTTTGTGGGAAAAATTACAGCACTCAAAGGGTAAAAACAATTGAGGGGTTGGTGGGGACCCATATGAAACACTTGTTGACAGAACAGATACCTGCATTTTCATAGCTCTGTGCATTTTTAGAGTTTTCATGTGACTGTACAATTGTTCAAAATGCTCTTTTCAAGCCATCGTCTGCACAGAAAAAGTATCCCAAGGGGCAGAAATCGTGTACTAGACCATTGACCAAGCACAGATTGAATACATCAAGCAAAAGTCTCTGTCTATATATTCAACCTATAATTTCCTTTCTACAGATTATATCAACATTTCCAAAGCAGTGGTTTTCTGACCTTAAAGGTGACTCAACGGTGAGACAGCTGGAGAATCTGTGTAGATATTTACGCCATGCTGTCAGTGTAATACATGCAAATGCAATGGCTGCTTCTGATACAGAAAAGAGGAAAACACTGTAAGTTATGATATTCATCTCTTTAATCCACATTTAACATAGAATGGTTATATAGCTGTCAGGATATGAGAAATCAGCTGGCAAAAAACAACTGGCTGTCAGTTTAAGTTTGTCAGCTGTGGAAATTTTTAATTTAGTAAAAAATCAGGACATTTTGCACAAACTTTATGTGCTCACATACTTGTAACTGCCAATACTTTAATTTTTGCCACCTGTAACCAAAATATTCTACACTCCTGGAAATCATTAAACAGTTCTTTCATGCATTGTTTACATACACCAAAATAATCAGTCAATAATGGCTGCCTTTGTAAATATCAGAAATCTCAGAAATTTGGTAACAAATGATTTTCCAGTACACTGTTTGTCCAAAATTAGGGCACGTAAAATCTGTTGGGTATTCAGCATGTTAAAAAGTGGCCGATGGAATTGGTTCTCATTGTGTATTCAAGTAATGTGGTACACTTCACTCTGAACAAACAATACGTCTCTATTGTGCTTTATTGCTGTTTAGTCCAATTAATATGTGCTTTTCAGTGAAAATGCTTATATCTTCCAAAAGATTTCTGGCTTGTGTAGACAGTTTACATTTTCAAAATTGGCATGAATAATTTTACTAACCAAAAAAAGATGCAGTGCCTGTCCTTTGTTGGTGGACTAAATAATGGGAAAGGAATTTCACTATGTATAATTAGGCCCTAGGATTGAAAAAAAGACATACAAATTTCTACTCTGTGTTCGAAAGATCTATTAATTTAACTTGAACTTCAATGGAAATAATAGCCAGCTTTTCTTTTCATTGTGTATTTATTCCAAATTGATAGGGAAATCTACTTAGAAATCCATCAGCTACCTGTAGAGGAAGAAAGTGACACTTTCGTTTGTATTTATTTGTTTTCAGGAGCAGCATGAAAGCAGTCATAAAGGTTTTAGTGAAAATACATGCCATGGACCACGCCCTCGCAGTCGCAGGGGAGTACAGCCTCCGAGACATGCAAAATATACTGAAAAATGACTGATGCCAGTACCAACCTCTGTCTTCAATCTCAGCCCCTATCCACCATGTGTACCTCGAGAGATGCTCTATTTGTGCAGCTAAAATAAATATTTGGAACAATCTTGTCAGGAAACTTCTTTGAGCTGATGAACACCGTTGTTCAAGAGGGAGAAAGAGCTAGTGAGATAGAGAGATGTTATGATTGTAGGCAGCGTTGGTTTCTCAGAAACTCAACCATAGAATGACAGCTGCAGAGGACACAGGCTCAAAGTTGCAAAGGCCCTTCAGAGAGACAACATTATTGTGAACTGGGACAGTGTATTTTGTGCCGATATGCCAGTGATTGCATCAGGAAGGGCAAGCAGACAAACTGCAAAAGTATTACAAAGGATATCAGTGCCACGTTTTTGCCCTGGAACAACAGAAAGGATTAAATGGGCATGCAAAGGAAATATCACATCATTTTGTTTGTGTGAGCTTGCAATTTAGAGAACCAACATTGAAACATAGTCACATAAACATTAATCTAAGTTTGACACTCCATAGTGACTTACTTGTAATAAGAGCTGACTTTCATTGTACAGAAATGACCAAGCAACTGAACCACATTACTTGTTTTATTGTTATGTATTCTGAACAAGGCAACTGGAGGGTATGGTTCTGCTAAGTCCCATCTGGCAAGATTGAAGAATAATGGGCTCATGCCATGCTGCAGTACAATTCAACACTGTCCGAGGGGGTATGTTTGTATACATGTATCATTACAGGTGCCCCTGGACATGGACAAGTATTGTCACGGTCCCTCCACAAAAGGACCGTGGTACTGACTATCACAAAGAGAATGTAACCCATTGTTCTTTCTCATCGTAGACTGATTCATACACACATGAATATATGCAAGTGGTGTAGTTGACTGTCAAGACATTTGATATTCAAAATGGCCGCCATCCCCGCGTTAACTCTGTGGAGAAAAATAAAAATTTCATCTGAATCTGAATATCAGTCTCCGAGGCACATTCTACCTTAACCCTTTCACCACCATGGTTTGTCCCAAATCCATTGTTTTCTATGGTAAAGTTGGACCTGTATACAGGGAACTGGGGGTGTAAAACTGTAAAGAAAGACTTCCTCACAGTGTTTAGTGTTTCTCATCTGAACACAGTGAAGGATGCTAGAACACTAATAACCATTTCCCAAACAATTGACAAATGTTAAATAAGACCTCAGAACATCATAGCTGTGCATGCTGAAGTTATCCCAATCTTCACTGTAAGGCCGAGCTCAGGTTTATTTTACAGGGAGCATGTTATTAGCAGCAGCAGGTAATTGGCACTTATTTGATGAAACTTCCTGAAAGATAAACTTTAATAATTTAAGGAAAAAATTTCACTTGTACAGAAATTCTTGGAAAATAAAAAGCAAAGGCTGGCATTGATATTGTAGATCTATACTTTTGCAAGAATGAGATGCTACAAAAGGCTGATCCAGTGTACGTGGATTGCAGTCTTGGTGTGAATGTGTCAATGTTTTGTACTTAAATCAATGTAAACCACGTCTTTCAAATCTTTGAAAATCAAAGGTCTGTAAATATCAGGCACAATCTATAAGTAATGGCAATTATGTTGTATTGTACTTTTTTGTTAGTTTTTAATACTCCCAACTCATGTTTAGTTTGTAGAGAATCAAGTTATGTGACTGATCTGAAGGATCGTGATCTCGGTTTAAATTTTCCTTCAGATTTCCTTACTACTGCCAAAGCTATTTTTAATTTTTTGGGGTTTATTCTCATCATAAAATTTTCTTTTTGAAGAATTATGATTGTCCATGTGTGACATGAATAAACTGAGATGAAATTACAAGGCAAATGTGTGACTAAAAAAATTGCCATTGTTGTACTCCTATTAAGTTATGAGACGCCATTACCTTTTGGGGTAGACTCGCTAAAACCCATTGGCTGTATCTTTTTGCATTTTGTATACCCCCCAAAAAACCATCCAATCCTTGGAGAGATGTCTTGTCTTCCAGATATTAGGCCATATTGTCTTTGAAAATGTCAACATTTCAACCCTTTGTGATGGATTTGGTGAATTAAATTCAGGCGCTTGTGCATATATTTACAGCTGTGTTTGAGTTACAACTCCAACATTATTTAGTTGTTAAAATGTAAGTTGTGTTTTTGTTGCCAATAATTGAGAGCAATCTGTAGTCATGCCTCAGCAAGCATTTTTATGTAATTTGTATTTGATTTCAAACCATCATAGTTTTTAAAAGCAAAACGATACAACTGATGGGCCAATAAGTTGTGTATGCAACAATGAAGCAAAAGCTGACGTACATTATGATCACATCCATCACAAATCTATGGTAACGGAGAAAAACCCTGTGTGTTGATTCTTATTCTGAAGTGATCATTCCATCGAAAAGTAGTCAAAACTACATGAGGGCAGACGTTTGAAACTGGCATCAATGTAATCTTGTCCCAGTAAACGTCAATACCTACTAGCACAGTCAGCTCAGTTGTTGCAATGCACATACCTGGCTCCACTCTTCTCATATAGTCAAGCCATTTCTCAAAAGCACAGCATCTCTATTCTACATTTGTCAGTGATAGTGTATTCTTCTTGCATCTTAAGTACTCCAATCAATTATAGCCTAAATTCAGTCAAAACAAAATGCTTGTCAGCCCTTGAAGTTTAGAAATGTAGCTGTGATGTGGCATTTTTCTTGGTTCCTTCAAAAATTATATTGACTAGAACAATCCAGGTTGGAAACAGGCATGTTCTTTTGTTTTGAATTTCACGACCAGAAACAAAACTTTTTTCATCATAAGACTACAAAAGTTGTCCAATTGTCCTTCCCTCCAGGGTGGATTACTTCCCATTGCTTACAACCCTAATGCATCTTCAGTGGCTATAGGGAAATGGAATTTGCGCCCTCAACGGCCAGACAAGAAAGATCTATATTCTTCTCTGTAGCTACTTCACTAATGCATAGGTGAGGTGCAGGTTTTCACAATTATTCCCAAAAGTTTTGAAAATGTGCTTTGTATTTTAGAAAAGCATAAACATAAACAATAACAAACAAACATGTGCAGCTTTCTATTGAAGCGTATGTTTGATGAAATGCAAATCACAAACTCACATGGTATGCATACACATACAAAAGTAACCTAAAAGAGGTTTAGAACTGAAAGATAGGTGCTGAAGTTCCTTGCTTCACAATCATTACCGGTATTTGACAAGAAATGTACCATTTTCTCAAGAAATATTTGGAAGGCCTGAAATTTAAAATATCGTAGGAACCAAATAATTATAAATAAGGAAAGCATGATCAAAAGTAGCTGCTATTATTATAGCCTCGGTGGGCTGGGCTGTGCTGCTTGGGCTTCCGTTGTGCGACTTATGCGATGCCTAGCCATTGTGCAAGCCGCATGACAGAAGCCAAAGCCAAGCCCACCAAGGCTACAATTATTTCAGCTAGTCAAAAGGTGACCCAAAAATGTCAAAAAGTGACCTTATTTGTACCAAAACCACGTAACTTTGTAAATTTCAAATTAAGAAAACCACTGAACACTCAATGTCAAGTGTAAAAAGATATTTATTGTCATAAATATTAAGTACAAACAGGAAACATCAAAGCAAACGTTAAATTAATGACATGTATCCATTGAAAATTTGATACAGCCCTGAGGATACTGGCAGTGTCTAAAACTTCAAGTGCCTAAATTATTGAGAATCATAACTTTCACCATTACACTTGGCCCAAGCCTGTTGATTTTAGCACGGATATAGACCTACATACAGGGTATAGACATGAATAGTTTATGAGGTTTCCCCAGTGCTTAATTTTTCCTTAACCATTTCACCACTAAGGTTTTGCTCAGACCCATTGTTATCAATGGTGAGTGTGGACCTGTTTGCAGGGAATTGGGAATGAGCAAGGTTAACTTTTCCGTAGAAATGCACCTCTGGAACAGATATTCACACTCCAAATTTTTCAAATGCACCACCAGGTCACAGCTTGTTTTGAAACTGGTTGAGCAGATGAAGTTTTCAGCATATATTTGTGAAAATTGAAAGTCAGTTTTCCCCATAGAGTTAACACTGCTTTGGTTGCCATTTCGAATTTCAAATATTGGTAAACATTAGGTAATTAATTTCTTTAGTACCAAGTATGTTTACATGCCAATATAAATTACTTCAAAATTTCCAATGTATAGAGTCTTCTTGAAGGAACACCATCTTTACTGGCAAGCTTTTTCCTGATAATTCTGTTTAACTTTTCCATGCATATACACTTGTTTCCTTTTTTCAGTTCAAAACCTAAATTCACAGTGTATCAAGGCAGGCTATACGAATTCCATTTTCATGAAGTCAAATGCGTGCCTACTGACTTTTTTACTTAATAACTGAGAGTGTCATGTTTACAACAATAAACATGTGAAGGAAACAATGAGGCTTTACCAAAAGGGTGATCGTGAAAGGATGTCCAACTTTTTTCAGTGAAATGTTACTCCTGAAGTAGGGCAAGAAAAGATTACATGGAACTTTCAAAATGGTCTATCTTAAAACATTCCCAGAACCCTTATCACCCCTTCCAAAGTACATAGATCTGGCCACTCAGCTGAAAACAATGGGACTCGCTCACAGTCTGGTTCTGACTGAGACTCAAACTCCTGTGATAGCATTTGTAATTTACATGTAAACCCATACGATTTTCCTTTCAGGCTTTTTATATAAAGAATAAAATGCTGTTTGATGATCGTGTTCAAACACAAAAGATCAATAGATCATTGTTTCCTTGGCAGCACTGAAGATTCAACAATGAATAATAAATTTAAAGTATGAATATAAAGCCTTTCACCTCCATTTCCTTGTACACAGGTCCAGTCCCACCAATGAAAACAATGGGTGAGGGTCAAACCATTGTGGAGAAAGGGTTACAACCTGACAGTTCTTTATCAACAGTCATCAAGTCAAACTCTCTCTTCCTGAACATTTTTCACAAGCAGTTTTCAATGTCGTGGTTGGATTGAACAACATGGTGGCAACGTCAAGACAAACTAAGCTGACCCCTTTTTCACCATTCATGGACCAATCACAGTCATCAAACACACGGGGAAGTATAAGTCATTGTGGTAATAGATTAACAGAGATTGTAATGAACATCTCATCATGCAAGCGTGCTAAATTCACTCGCTAAACTCTGTTCAAACCTTAATCATGCACCATGGCACAGGAGATATAATTCTCTACCGGGTTAAACCACATTATAGTTTACAATCAATACACTTTTCTCAGTCTTTTTTCAGGCATGTCCCACGACTGTTTTCAGTGACTTGGTCGCATCTTAACCACAGCAAAAATGGTTCCAAAGCCTCAGCCTTTTGTACTGTACATAGCAAAGTTTGAAAAAGACACTGCCATAAAATATACTGAAAAGTTAAACTGGCAATGAATTCAGATTTACCCTCAAATAATATTGATGAAATTTGAATCTGAATCTGAACTCATATTGTAGCAAGCATTTGCTTACTTCCTGACAAGCAATATTAGATACTGACCAGATTCAGAAAATTCCTGAAAGTTAAATTCTGCCCAGGTACTGAATCTGCTTTTGACCTGGCCCTGGATTCAGTAAATTCACAACAGTTAGAATCCGACTCTGAACTTGTCACTGGATCCCTGAAAGTTAGAATCTGATTCCGACCTGGCACTCGATTCTGGATAATCAGACAGTGAGATCTGATTGTGACAGTCAGAATCTGATCCTAAATCGGTGAATAACAGCTCACCAAAAGCAGATGACAACACGAAGAATGCAGAACTACTGTAGTTAAAACCTTGGACTCCATCTGTTGACTGCTGACAGCCATCTTTTCTAAGAGCACTGCTTATCATATCACATGCACTTTTAAAACTCAGCATAAAATGTATGCCTACCATACAGATTGGAACGTTGCATCATACAACATCAGATTGTCTTGTTGTAATGGTAAAACCCTGGGCACACACTATCATCAAATGTGCAGAAGTGGAAAATCCCCCCAAAAGGATTTCAACTTCTGTAAATAATACTTACCTTATTCAAGATAGATAGCCTATTTCCTACCTAGCTAAGGAATCCACATAGAAGAATCTTCCCTTAAGGTAGAATGCACTTCACGGACAGATATTTGGGCTCTCAAATTTTATCAATACATTTCTGGTCTAACACTTGTGGGGGACTCCTTTTAAAGCTCTTGGGGTTAGAAAAACTTTCACTCTCTTATTTTTTCAAAAATAAAAAATAATGTTTTTTTTTCCCCAATAATGTTAACCCTGGGATTGCAGCCATTTTGAAATTCTACTATTGAGAAATCTTGCTTAATCTCTCTAGTACAAAATTTTGCACCCCTGATTTTCATTTTCGATTTGGTAAGAGAATGGTTGAATGTTTCATTGAGGAAAATTTCAGCAAAAGTGTAAGTTTTTCAGTTTCAAGGTGCATACTACCTTAGAAGGGGCTGCATATCATAGTTGTGACATCACAGGCCCTTAGAGAAGGGATGATTCTTCTATGTAGCTTCCCTAACTACGTGAGAAGGAGGTCTATATTGTCTTTGGAATAAGGGCCTGTATTATGAGATAACATGTATGTAATTCAAGGAATTACAAATTACTGCTTCATATATTAACATTGCAATATTTCTTTGGACAACGCTGTGAGGTAATGGATGAAGTTCAAATCACAAATACTTTAAGAATGAAAAGACTTTTCGAAGTTGTCAGTAAATCCGAGAAATTCAACAACACTGTTCAATCAGAAATATAAACAGAGAGTTCTAGCACATGTCCCTGGTTTACATTAGTATCTTTCTTACACTTTTTTCTCCCATGTCAAATCTCCGAAATGACTTATAAAAACTTGGATAACTTTAATAATGCCATTTTTTTAGAAAATGAAATGCTAATTCTATGAAATTCTATGATCAAAGGTAAGTACAGACTATTTCGGTTGAAAAAACTTTATGGACGCAAACTTTAATAATTTGTGAAAAAATTTCCTGTCAACATTTTAGGCGGGAAAATGGCACAAGTGATAACTGGTAATAAAGTCAAGTCAACACTTTATCTACTGATACCTTGGACTTTCTACAAATCATTATGTGTTAATCTTCTGAAGGTTTCCTGCAAGGTAAAAAGGAAGAAGAGAATACACAAAATTTTCAAAACTGAAGTTTGTTTCACATCACAGAAAATGCTTGTACTGTTCCATGATTATCTGATGAATTTTATGCAGAAACAAAATTACCATTTTCTTCAAATTTCATAGACATTATGTAGTACTCTGACATTTTGGTGACAAAAATTACACACTACATGTGTCCGTCATCCAAGTACTAAAGCAGAAATTTGTTTCCATGCAATTATTTATATCAATATTCTATGGAAAATTTTGTGTGTACATACAGAACACATTAGATTTCCCTCCTGCATAGTTTGATGCTATATCCACTTTGGCAAATTTTCTAAAATTAGTTGTATTTAACACAGAATGCAAACAGGGATACTTTACCTGAGACAGTTGTCAGTAAACTTTCAATATATTCACCATCATTGTGGTTCTTTCTATGGCTGGGTTCAATTTCTAACTGGTAGTCAGAACCATACTCTGTGAAGTACTGGGAAAAATCATGAGAAAAAGAAGACATCCACAAATTTAGACAACTTTATTTACTTTCAAAGATATGTGTGGCGGTCTTTACTCTAAATGTGTGGTCTTTCTGGACATATCATGGATTGTGCAAGGCCTGATAAAAAGGTTATCTGTCTGAACATACGGTACTGAAAACAGCTGGCGACAAAAAATTACTTACAGAAAGAAGTGATACAGAAACTAATTCTTGCTTGATATTAGGATGTCTACCCCTGTTCATGTACCATCCAGACATTTTCCATCTATGCGTTGTGTCCAGGGTTAGGGTAAGTGTCCAGTGGGTATGTTCAGGGGGTGACTGTCCTAGAATGTCTTACACGGTGACTGGTAGACATCTGCAGTATATGCTGAAGGCTGACAACTGTTCTCGGTGACTGTATGTACCCTACTTGTACGATACGCATTGTTTTCTTTGGCACCATATCAAGCATGTTCAACATTAATTTAGTTCATAATGAAACTTTATAATGTATTTCACAATGTTAGTGAACAGTGCAAAGAAGCACTTTCTGTTCATTTTATCTGATATTTTGCAAAAACAATACACTGTCATGGAGAAAAAACATATATTACACTGTAATTTTTCACGCACATATATAGTTTTCTGATATTCATAGGAGATTTTTTCACTCACTTCATGTTCTGGTATTTCAGAAGGAATTTCTTGTCCTACTATTATTGAGGTCAGGTAGGCCCAGCATCTTGCGGTATTTGGTATGTTATAGCCACCTTCAAGAAAACACAAAATAATGGACATTTCAAAACAGCTTCGAGTTCAACACAACTAACCTACCAAACCATACCAAAACAACAATGCTGAGAACAATGTTCACTTTGAAAAATTAAACTACTTTGTTCATAAAAAGGTCTAGTGTAACCCTTATCCTGCCAAGTTCATGGTTCAATTAGGACGAGTTAGTTAAAACCAGTGATCGAGGCATAATCTGTCCTGAATGTTGCATTTTACTGGAGGCTTGAACACTGGAAGACCCCTGTATGAAAACATAAATATTGTAGAAATGATGTTTACTGACTTGACCAAACATGATACACACATACCCAGTAGGTCAATTATGCGAAGGTTTTGGTTCAATACTACTTATTTTGACTTTGCAGTCTGGGAAGAGACAGGCCTGGGATGATATACATCAGTTCTGAAATAGCCCAGCAAAGCACCTCTACCGGGTAAATACCATTCAGTGCATGTGTCACATACGTAAACTGTTACAGTACTGTATTTGAATTTGCATGGCTGTAAGAGCTGAAGTGACAAAAAATTTATGTTGACACTCACCACCTCCGACAATCAAAGTTGGTAATTTCCAGTCAAGTACAGTCTTGAGACATTTACCAATACCATGAGGAGTTAGATTAAATGAGCACATTGGATCACCACTCAGTGTGTCAACTCCACATTGAAAGACAATGACTTCAGGCTTGTAAAATTCCTTGGCTTCATCTACGATACTGAAATTGAAGACACAAATGTTGTTTTTAATTCTCAAGAAAAAAAAAGCAAATTCAGAAATCTAGATTTAAGATGGGTCATCCATACGAGGTACCAAAAATGTTCTTTAAATTTACCCATTGTGTTGCTAAACTTAATTCAATCGCCATCATTCTGTTCATGCCTAATTCAATGTAAACTGGTCCACACTCACCATTGAAAACTATAGGGTGTGGGCAAAACCATGGTGGCAAAAGATTGAAATTGTATTCAATAGATATGGACAACAGAGGAAAATAGGGTGACATGCTAAAGGTCATAGTGGAAATACAGGACGATTTGAGTACTGCCACAATTAAGGTTTGATGGTTAAATTCCACAACTACAAAAATCATCAATATTTACCAGAAATTGTGGTAAAAAGTATGTTGCAAGAGTTCTTAACCATTCAGTGGGATGGCTGTAAAAATTTTTTTGTAACGTTTATTTCTCTTGAAAATTAATTCAAAAATTTAGTTGTGTACTACATTCGTATCTCCTACATGGACACCTTTGAAAGAACATTCACATAATTTACTCACCGATAAAATATATCACAGTATTGTTCGTCCTGAATTCCATCATAGAGTGGTACATTAACACTGTAGTATCTGCCTTTGCCGATACCAATATCATTGGAGTTCCCTGTACCTGTGAATTGTCCAGACAGATTCTTCTGTTATGCATGAACATTTCCTTTCAATAGCATCACTCTGAAAATGTTTTTAGATTATATTCATTTTATCATAAACTATACTCTGTTCTTCCACATGCTATATGATACCTTGAACTGCCAATGTCTTCTACAGATACTACTAGTAATACTGGATGACCAGAATACTCTCATCTGAAAGCTAAAACAGATCACTAGCCAAGCCTCAGTTTCACTGGTCCACTGGTCTATATTATAGTCACCAGTTGAATAGTTTACTAATCTGTTGGGCTTGTAGTACTAGATGCAAAAACTACCAGCCCTGCCATAGAAACTACCAGCCCTTGAACTATGAGTACTGACTAGTGGATTTGCTGACCTCTGTGAAAGTTTTTTCCGGACAACCTTCATCATTATGATCTTACTATGCAGTATCAGATGTAAAAATACTATTTAACTACGTTTTTGCCAATAGTACAACAGTGAGATATGAGGCAACAATTCCTCAGACTTGTAAAAATGGGCCTAGCAGTAAAAATATCAACATTTTGATAATGCAGTAACTTTGAGTTGCTGATACATGATGTACTTACAGGAAGCAAAGAACTGTGATGTACTCTACCAGTATGTTTCATGCACACTTCCATAAATATCACCCCCTACAACTATATTTTATTACATATCGCAATTAATTGCCACATATTATTTTCCCCATTTGTGAAATTAGAAAGAAAATTTAGCTTACTTGGAAAGAAGCCAGGTGCATATTTGTGAAGAGACACTGTCATCACCTTGGAGGTAAATGAAAAGGCATCTTCCACTCCTGAAAAAGAGTCAAAGTGCTTGTATTATCAGAAGGATGAAAATTATTATAAACTCGAAAATCGGTGAAACCCTTCATTTCATCACAACTTAGACATGTTCAATATTTTCCTCCTTTTACACATATCCTTTTTTTTCAATATTGCCCAATATCACAGCCATTGTACTGTGAGGAAGTGTTTGATGACCCTGCTTGCTTACATTCAATCATGGATATTGGAGAGAGAGTTTGACACTACTGTTAATACCAGTCTGAAGGATCCAGCCCTTTGGGTATGGTAATTCATTTGCATAAAAGCATAGCGAGCAAATGGTAAATATTGAAACTGTCTTTTACCGGTATTTTATTGTGTAGTGTGGGTCAACTAAACATTGGTGATCTGTGAATTTTGGTAGAAATTGGGTAAATATCTCAAAAATGAGTGACAATATCACTGTCGCTCCCATATAGTTATGAAAACAAATTGACAAATGTAAGAAACATAGTTGAATGACATTTTGCCCACATTGTTTGTCTGGTTTTTTACTAAAGTGCATTGTAATTGTAAACTTCTGTGCAAAGGATATATGCCAGGGTGAATTTTCCTGATATGGAGATTTCAGTTTGAAATAAAGATGTATAATAATAATAAAAAAACAATAATAATTGATAGACTGACATACACAGACTGGAGTAGAGCGATGACATGGACATGGAGAGTGACAGCTGGATGTAATGATAAAAGAGTTAATTATACTGGCACCCAGAGTGAATATGTTTTAGGTATGTGATAATTGCAGACAATCAAATGCACACAACAAAGTTTTCCTTTTCATGACATTGACTGAAATACATAAGATTCAACCAATGTTACATTTACACTAGATACATGGAGATATAAATGTACACCCATTAATTACAGGGATAAGTAATCATTGTTTTTTTCCAGTACATCTGATGGGTTCACTTTTGTAACAACTTACAAAACTTACTTGCACAAGCATGATGGTATTGAGATCAACCTAACAATTTAAACTGTCGTGAACTTTTTTTCAGATCATGACCTAACTTGACATCTTCAATTGAGATACACTGCACTGTTAGTAATTGTATTATTTCAGGGGTGGACCATTTGAAATTAGGGGGTGTCCTGGAAGATTGATGAGCTAGCGCATTATGTTATTACTCGATTTATCGTTTTTTTCAGTCTGTTCCTTTTTTTTGTAAAGCCTTTTCTGGCTGTTTTTTTCTTCAGTGAAATTTGATGATATCTTTATTTTCCCCAAATATTTTCTTTCCCTATTCTTGTGTACCTAAGGTGGAGCTGTACCAATACAGTTATTTTCAGATGCTCACTATTTCATGGTAATGTAAAAATCAACATAAAAGACCTTCCTTTATTGTTGAGTATTTAATGAAGAATGGAAAGGTGGGTAGGACTGTGGACATGTTGGTTGATTTGGTGTAGGTAAACTTTATATATTTAAGAAATATATATAATGCATTCTAATTTATACACACATACACAACCACACACAAATTATGAAGCAGTAATGGAATGTAATACATTTATTTAAACAATGCAATTGAATAACTGTGAATTATCAAAAGAACGTTGGCTAGAAGTTGTACGGCTTCACATAAAAACACTTGTATAAAGATAAATATATAATGGCAAAAATAACAATAAATATAATGTAAAAATAATCTGTAAATACTAAGTACACAAAACTATTTAGTTATACACTGTAACAAATATTAAATAGAGCATCAATTTTAGCACATCAATTTTTTTGTTCTGGAATTTAAGATTTTTAAGAGATTAAATTGCTATTATTGGAAACTCCAATTTTGAAGTCATGCGTGCTGTATAAAACTTTCACAGTGCCCAGACCTGTAAGTCATTGGGAGAAGCCCTGTTCGGTTTTGTGAAAAGTAAATCTGGTAACTTGTTAAAATTTCAAGAATTTGGTTCACCACCTCTCATCGCCTCTAAACACTCTGCTACATTGAGAAGTGTACATACAGTTTTTTTTAGATGTGGGCTGGCAAACAATAGAAAGAAGAATAATAAAGAAAGAAAGAAAGAAAGAAAGAAATAGATTTTCTCAAAACTAATAGGGGGCTAGCGTATGGGCTTTGATGTGTAACTATTGAAAGTACAATAATACTCACTGTGAGGATATGTAAGGACTATTATATAAAATAAATGAACTTGTCTTCAAATGCATCAACAATGATTGTAATAGTGACTATTTGAATTTGAATTGGTGTTTGTGTCTTATAGAAAATATTGGATGTTTTCATGCTTATGTAGATTCTATGCTCTTAATGGCAACGATGGTGTTAGCCTTGAAATTAATTCTCGGCCATCACAAAATGCTGCTACTTCTTGTTGTTGTAGTTGGGATTCGGTGTTATTGAAAGGGTCGATTTTGAGTTTTCTTAATAGGATCTTTGCCTGTATGGGTATATCTTGTAGGTGGTTGAGGACATGTCATTCTCCAGTGAGAGATAAAGAATTACACCTTTTCGTGATGATGGGCCTTGCCGCTGTTTGCAAAATGTGCATCTGAAATGAGAAGAGATATTAAAAACAGTTAGTTAAAGTTACAATTAAATGTGGATGTTGGGTGGACTTAATTATCAAATATGAAGTGGGTGTGGGTAAATATTCAGAGTAATTTAACAGGAAATGTATGGTGGGATATGTTTGTTATATCTAGAGGGTGCTAAAAACTGAAAAATGTTCAGTTCATTTGTCAATGACAACATTAGCGCCTATCTATTTACAGTGCTATTAAAGTGTATTCAAACACGCTGTAGGTAGTGGACCAAGAAACAGTGGTTGACACATGACAAAAATTGCTTAAATAGCTTAATTTTTAGGTTTATTAAGGTCATACACTAAGACATTTGTTCCACCAAAACAACCAAAATGCGGGTTTGATAAAGGTAAATTATGGTCACACACGTTTCATAATTCAAAGTGCAGGTTTCCTCCAGTATGAATTACAACTAAAAATGTGGCTATAAACTATTT
Source organism: Ptychodera flava (assembly GCF_041260155.1). Lineage (NCBI taxonomy): Eukaryota > Metazoa > Hemichordata > Enteropneusta > Ptychoderidae > Ptychodera > Ptychodera flava. The sequence continues at coordinate 18,070,549 of NC_091937.1, forward strand.
GCTGATTGACATTTTTTCATCACTAGTACACACTTAGGGAAAATACTATACTTTGTCAGAACAAGAACAACCATCTTTTCACAAAAATTTTGGAGAATGAAACACGGTCCCTCGGGGACCGTAAATGAAACAATAAACTAAACTTGTTCACACCAAACTTGATAATGAAAGAATTTACCAACAACAGCTACGTAACCCCCCCCCAAAAAAAAACCCAAAAAAAAACAAACGAATTTCGAACCCTCCATTACATTATTACAGACCAACAAGTCATGTACCTTTCATTGCATGATCTGATGCCACAAACTGGTGCTACAATACCCGGGTACAATACACGTACGTGCGAGCTAGGTGGTACCGATCGACTACACACGACTGACTTGTGTGCCGATATTCAACGACGCGACATCGACACATAAACACTATTACTGCCCGTCACTGCCCGTCAGGAAATTAGCCTTCCAATTACTGTAATCTGTCGATATATCAATACCAAAGACCACTTATATAATAGAAAGCTACAAAATAAGAGTCTGTTTTACTCCAAATGCCCGAGTCCTGTCTCAGAACTAACGTGAATATTGGAGCGCTAAGTTCTCTACTCAACGGGCAGTGATGATAGGCAGTGTTCGGACATCGATTACGATCAGCGTTGCCACTCGTTCGCAAATCAACGTTGTTGGGGTCTGGGACGACAATTTTGTTTGGTTGTATAGTAAGTAATGTTTTTGATATGAGATATCAACTGATTACAGTCGTTGAAAGGTAAATTCCCCGACGGCAGTGACGGGCAGTGGTCGGACGTCGACGGGCAGTATGTATGGCCAATGGTACGATCACACGATTAGCGTTGCTACTCGTTCGAAAATCAACATTTTTCGGATCTTGGAATATTATTTCGTTCGTTTTTACAAAGAGTAGTGGTCTTTGGTATTGAAATATCGACTGATTACAGTAATTGGAAGGCTAATTTCCTGACGGGCAGTGACGGGCAGTAATTAGTAGGACCCCCTGCTTCGTCCTAATCATATGCACTCTATTTATATAGCGCAGTCGCGAGCATCGAAACTTGAAAACCGAAGTGGCGAAAGAGTACCTTGATTAGTAAAGGCAACAATTTTTTTTTATCTAGACAAAGTAGAAAAACAAGAGAAAAACACTGGTTCGTTTTAGACATTCGCCAACCGGTAGCTCAATGACCCGCTAAAACTACATGTACTTCCGGATTTACTGCAGCTTGCACCAAACACCTATTCTCGCGAGAGTTTTGACGTCACACGTGTAGACAGTCTTGATCTCGCAAGAATTATAACTGGCTTTCTTGTCATCAGCTGCAGGACAATGCCGACCGCCCGTCGCAGCAGCGAAATTGAATCGTCGTGGTTTAGTTGCTGGTCTCGGCCAGTATTTCTTTCTCAATCGAAAATTGCTAAGTTTAGGCGGATTCAAGCTGCGAAACATCAGCTAAAAAATCTACTAAAATATAATCGAGATATTCGTGATACCAAGCTGATATAATGTTGCGCGGATGACCGCACCGTGCGTAAACACTGTAAACCTACGCAGAAAATAAAATCACACCGGCCCTTTCAAAAGCGACTTTACTGATGAAAATCACACAGAATCAGTCAGTCATCAAAATGAAAATGGTCGACATGCGGATTGGACGTAATCTCAAAATAACCTCACAACAAGTAATCCGCCCCGTCATTTTGGGACATTTACTGATGAAAATCACGCTACTTCAAAAGCGAGTTTACCGACGATAGACGTACCACAAAACGCCTCCCAACTGAACAGACAGACATACATTCAAAGCTACTCGCTAGGGCTTACGGGTATAACAGACGTCATCAGTCTGACATCAATAATCGACATGCCGTTTTGACTTTATAAATCAAATTCAAATTCACATCAAAATACATGCTACACAGTTCACTAGATGTAACCTCACAACAAGTAATCCGCTTTGTCATTTAGGAACATCTTGACACGGCAATGCCGTTTTGAACAATTTCACAGACGCTAGCCGCACAAACAACAGAGATTCAGCAAGTACCCGTATACGGGCCACAATAATCATTCACAAATTACAATCCACCACTTCTAAATGTACAAATATGATAGACCATACATCCGAAAACAGCTATAATAGACATACAGATTAGCTTACCTCCTCAATCGTAAAGTATGCGCCAGCGGCAGGAAAAAATCCGGATTCCTCAGTCGACTTTGACACACTCGTCTCGTCGTCGTTCACTTTGTTAAGACAATGGTCCATACGCTGGCAAATTGGCTATTACATTAATTGTTACTATTCCCTCCTTACATGTATCGTTTCACCATGCAACAATAGGGTCCTACACTATCATCGTAACAGCAATTACGCAATACAACATAGGCTGAACTTGCATAAGCAGCAATGACGCAGTTAAAAATAAATTGATCAAGAAAATTGACTTTCCAAATTTAAACTTTTTTTCCTTTGCGTATTTCTTCCCTTTTAGAAGTACACTCTCCATGTAATTTACCCACAAATAGTTAACAAAGAGCAATCCCACTGGCAAGAAGGTATAACAATTCAGTTGTTCAACCATAAATGAAAAAAAAAATCTTAAAAATACAAAAATTAAAGATATCCCTGTAAAAATTAACATTTTTGTAAACGATTGGTGCTACCTACCTATGCACAAAATATCAACACATTCTGCCTGCTGGTTCCTGAGTTGCAGCAGCTCAATGGATTTTCACATTTTTGTACCTCATTTGCATATTTTTGATCCAAACATTTTGATTTGAACAAATTCACATCTCCAACCTAGGATGCCCCTTTGTACCAAATATGAAGACGGTAGGTATTGCGGTTTTCGTGTTTTTGATAAGGACGGACATACATACATACATACATACATACATACATACGTACATACATACATACATACAGACAACCATTTTCCCACCTTATACGAATAGCTCCCATTTGCATATATGCTAATATGGGAGCTAAAAATGCTTGACAAGTTTATATTTTCAGATTTAAGTTTTGTTGTCTGCCATATTGGACATCCCTGAGAACTGGTTAGTTTCATTAATTTTTTCTGCTTTCGCTGGAAGCAATCATGGTTGCAAAGCCAGTGTGATTGAACAAATCCAAGATTACTGTAATCCCCATTATTCTAATACTGTGCTACATCTAAACTTGTAATGAATCAAGGATTAACGATTTAATTCCCACACAGAATGAGACTATCGTCTGCAAAGCTGAAAATCTATGCAACAAAATTACTTACTTTCAAGGGGACAAGGTTTGATATTTGGCTACTCTTTGGAGCTTTATCAAAGTAAGATTTAAGATTTGATTCTTCTATGCATAATGTAAGCTGCACTGTAATTATGCTTTGTACAGGAATTATTATTTAACAAATTTACTTTATCAGTGCACAAGCCTGATCACTTTTAGGAAATAGTCAACCCTCATACTTGATTGACTAAGTTTTCAAAACTCCAAGAATTTCATGAAATCCAAATATTATTTTAATATAAAAATTCAACATGAACAGTAGATATTAGAAAAAGTTGATGATTAAAAATAGACTTGTGTATTATTATTATTATTAAAATACTATTATTGATGTACCGGTAGTCTGTACAGGACAAAGTACAAATATTGATGATGTAATCATTAAACACCTGTGACATGCAAAGTCTATTATGTCTTGTCCATGCGGGGAATTCCAAAGACCAGTGTCATCAATATTTATGTAGAGGAATCACTAACGGGATGTGAGCATGTTTTTTTCAATTGTTGGCCTCGGATTACTTGAAGTAACTAACTGCAGATCAATTTTCTGATGCTATTGTTAGGAAATGATATTACCGATGCTCCTATTTTAGTCTATGACTTCAAACAAATTTCATTGTTTATAAATCAGTCTACATTCCCCTCACTGAGACAGTAACACTGCTCTTATGTGTCAAGCTGGGACGATTTTTTTCTGCGAAGCAATATCCAAAAAGATAATCATGTTTGAGATTTTTTTTGTGCCTGTAAAGATGTATATATGTGTGTAGATGTGTTTCTTGAAGTTGCAGAAGTCAAGAGATGTGTTTTGATACTTCTTCTTGTAAATTTTTCAGTATTTAAAGCCCCATTATCTGTTTCTTTTCACATTTTTCTGATAAGATGGTTTGAAATCAAATTCAACCTCTGTAAAGATGCTTAACTGAAATGTGACCACAGAACATTTTTCAAGGATTGGCAATGAACGCACCACTTGTGTTTCAATAACTAAATAATTTTCGATTTGCAACTCATCTATGGCTGCTGCTAATGTATGCCTAAGCACCTGAATTTAATGGACCAAATCCAGTGGCAAGGATTGAAATAATGACATTAAATATTATAATGACAATATGGCTTAATGAATGGAATCCAAAACATCTCTTCCTAAGATTGGATGGTGTTTTGTGTTAAGTAAAATGCAAAGAAATACAGATAATGGGGTTTAATATCTGAAAGAAGTAAATTATGGCCAACAACTCAATCAATCATTTAATCAAACTATCTCTAATGATCACCAATGACTTTACTGGTTGTATATGCAAATATCCTAGAATGTCCACAGTAAGATACATTAATGATAGGCTGTTTGTCAGTCCTTGAATTTGGCTGCATGTATTTTTCAGAAAATTTGTAGTTTTGCCTGGGAAAAAGAGTCTGAATGTCCAGATATGAGCAATGTCTTTTAGGCAGACACATCAAGTTCCTGTGTCATCATTTCTGTTAATGTTATCGTGTTTGTTTATTTTGACGAAAAAAGATGAATAAACTTACCATCTCCTTGATGTAGGTCAACATCAATATACATAATCCTGTTGAATTTCTCAGTCAGTTTAAGTATTCCTAGCATGATATCGTTGACATACCCTGCTGCTTCATCTCTGTAAACAAAAGTCAAATCTTTTGTTACACAAGATTCAAGATCAAAGGAACCACATCTCTGATTTGATATCGCTGCAGGTATTACTTTTTGTTGGTTTAACTTCATCTCCATTATCCTCTAAAATTTTGTCCTCAATGCCGGCAATTTTTTTCTCTCACAACTTACAGGGATAACAAACTCTAACAGGGTATTTTCGATAGTAATTTGCTATTGCAGTTTTTTACTCATAATTTAAATGACTTTTTTGCATTTACTGAGCATGCAATGAGTATAAGTACTGTAAAATGGGTCTTCTTAGCTAGCATCTCTTTTAGCAAATTTAACGAAGTTGAAGAATTCACACATTTAAGATGCCACCACTTTTCTGTATCTTTTCTACGGTTAACCCTGTGAGTGCTGTAAGTTTTCCCACCAAAAATTTTGATGCAACATATTTTACCAATTTTTATGAGGTTTCCTGTGATTTTTTTATGATTTTGCACCAAATTGAAATCACATTTCATTGGCTACAGTTTTTATCAAAATTTTGGCAAAAGTCTGAAAAAAATTTACTGGTTTCTTTATGAAAGCATCAAAAATAAACTTTGGCACTTGGTTAAGATATCTTTTTAGCTAAGTCAAACACCTGCTGATTGCAATGAAAATCCAAACACCTTGAAAAGCATGCAGCTTATTCAAAGTGTTTTACAGTATGCCGTCTGTACTGTGTAACAAATTATGCCAAACTAACCCAAAAAAGTTCTCCTTGATGTACAGAAATTGTATACATGTAGTAAACTGGTTAAGAACTGACGCTATGAAATTTCAGGAAATTTACTCAAGTTGAGAATTGTTATCAATTCAAGAACATATGATCTCTCTGTGTTTTCTAAAGGTAATTCTGATTCCATAGTAACAAAGTGGACTTATGTTCTTAAAATTGTAATTTTTGTGTTTATGTGACCTGGTAATTTTATTACCTTGTATGATTTGGATTATTGAGTTTGCTTTGACGTCATGTTGACTGAACAAACTGAAGTTTTCACTGGTGTACAAGGTCTTGCAATGTGATTCATGCAATCTTTGAAGCGAGAGCTAGGTATCGTTTGATGCAAAGTCAGATTGATTCATAATCACCCACTGAACTGTAAAGTGCCATGATGAATATGCTTGAAACACTTCAACAAATGCATCCATCCCTAACTCCACCCCAAACTTCTGGGGCATGAAGGAAAACCCTCTCTTCACATCCTATCCAGTCCAGTATTACCTTCTAGTATGGTGCCAGCCTCCACACCAATTGATGGCCACGGTAGCTGTACCATTCAATAGACACTTTGCTGCCTGTAGTGTTGCACCGGCAACTGCCCCTACCAAGTCATACACTCCTGGCATAGATGGGCAGTCATATCCTGTAAAGGCAATAGAATAGGTTTCAATGAACATAAGTGGACACAAATCTTTGGGTACGAACTAAAAGGGTTTTCCTGGGGGGCCTCTGGCTACTTACTCTATTTCTAACCAGACTTTTATGACTCCCTAAGTTATGATTGATTATTGCAAAATGATGTCTACTCCAATACAGTAGTCTTCATTCTTGCTGAGGTACTATTTATGAATAATATATCTTCACTGATTTTGCTAATGTTTTGTTTACACAGTGTCAAATAATGTGTAAATATTCACTATGCGGCAATCTTGCAAAAAACACACAAGGTCCTTTATCAAAACTGTACTCTACTGTATAAACTGAAATCACCCTCTCTCATCTCAGTGAAGAATATTCTGCACAGTACTAGATATTGCCCATAATGCATCATGATTTGTACCAACGTAGATTCCCTATGTGCAGTCTACCATGTCTCCCATGTGTAGACAAATACCTGGACTAGTTTAAAATTTCTGAAAACGTACTTTTAAGTACACCTTTCTTCTAAATTCCCATTTTAAAGGATTACAAAAATTGTGCTTGATTGAGAGAGGAGATAGCATTTTTGTAAATTTTCCACTGATTGTGTCCTCAGCCATACAGAATAAAGTGGCTGAAAGTAGGGAGACTAGTTGCACCTGTTTTATGAAACAAAAGGTATTGATTTTTTCCAAATAGAAAAGACAAAAGAAATTTACATGCTAACTTTTTTCAGAGAATGACCCCTTCAGTTGGTCATAACTTGCTTCCCAAAACTGTGACATTTGTAGTACCTGCAGAATGTGACTTTTATCGTTATCTGACGGTTTCTTTGAAATTTATACTACAATATTTCAACGTACTTTTAATAAATATAATTTATCAATTATCTTGAGACTGCACATTATTGCTTTTATGCAGAACTGAAAAAGTTATAAGAAAACTAACGTCGTTGGTACAAATCGAACAGGATTGTGGGTAATTTATTGTACTGTGTACTGATGTACATATATAGGGATGAGCGTTGCACTGCAATGGCAATACTTGGTACTCTGTTACAAAGAGAGAAATCAACTAAACAATTATTTGAAATACCAAACACTGTCACTCAGGTAACCCCCACCACTCTGAGTGTTTCAAATACAGCCATGTAAGCATTTTCAATGATCAACTGAAACACAAAAGCTGCAGAAAAATTGACCTTTCACCCCTGATTCCTTAGTACAAAGGTCTGTAAGTAACCTAAACTAAAGGTTATAAATAAAAAATATGTTGCTATAGCCTCACAGCAATAAACTGCGAAATAAATGATGAGGACCCACAATAAATATTTGTACAAAAATAACCACCCTACAAAATATCTGTGACTGCAGAAGTATTTTGTCCAATCTTTATCTTATTTTATATCAGTTGTAGTTTAACCCTGTAATTGCTGTAATTTTTCTACCCAAAGTTTTATTGCAACATTTTACCAGTTTTTATGAGTTTTCTGTTTTGATAATTTTGGACCCAATGGACATCACATTTTGTTGGCTACAGTTTTTTATCACAATTTTGGCAAAAATCTGAAAAAAATTGACTGGGCTACATTTTATAAAGGCAACAAAAATTGGCGCTAAGATGGTTAATATATATGGAGATGACAGTTGAAAACAGAAAGGCTTGCTTCTCAATTCTTGCCTATATTAGTGGCCAGACGCACTGATTTGAAGCACTTGTTCCACACTGACATATTTATCATGTGAATTGATCTCCTGCCATAACAACATCAGATCATATTCTAACCACTATTGTTTCATGATACAGAGTGGAGTGCCCTTTGATCAAATTGAAGAGCAATAGTGACCACACGTTTCAACTAATAACCAGCCAATATGTTGCAAGAATCCACACAAACTGAAAAAGACACATGCAAAGTGCAGTGACACATAGAATCTATCTCGGTCACTAGAAGAACTTTTCCGATTCTTTTATTCAACTTTTAGAGCTGTTTCGAGGCACAAGAGAAGAAAGTTTGGTTGTGAAGAAAAAACGGTGAGATATAAAAGTGACATTTAGACAGTGGATTGAATCATCTCTTCATGATTTTTGTATGTCTTATAGTGATATCTTACCCATTCCATATTCCTGTGACGTTTCATCCACTTTCTCGCTGTCATCTTCATCATTTATCTTCTGTAAGTACTCTACATAGTCTGTTGTATGGAAGGCCATGAGCTCATGCACTGATGCTCTCCTGGAGGGCACTACTCTCATCTTGTCAAGTAAACCATAGGCTTCAAGTAGACTGTGGACCATACTGGCCTGAAGAAATTAGTGATAGCAAGGGAAATGTTTCACATTGAATGTGGAATTGCCACTGGTTACTGACTTCTAAGAAATTGGTTCAGGCGTGTCGAAATCTGCATTTTAGCTTTGTACATGAAAATATCTGACGTATGATATGACAGATAGGAGCAATTGTACCGACCAAAACGATAAACTGTGATCATACTGGAAAGCTAAAGCCATAGTCCTTGATGCTTTTGCACATGTATACTACCACAGTAGGACATGCTGGAAAACAATGTAGCTTGTTGCTACATACTTAGAAGTCCCTGTCTAAAGCATTGCAACCAAAGTAATATCTAGAACCAATGTTGTATAAGTAACCAAGATACAGCTACTACTTTTCTGCAAGCCATATACACATCTTGGCTGGCAGAAGCATAATCTAAAATCAGTCAGGTTGTTCAGAAGCCCTGTGAACTAACAACGACTTTGTGTCGATACCTAAGTAACTGCCTATTTGCACTGGGACAAACTCCGACCATGATGACATGCTAGTGAAAGTTTGTCATTCAGTACTACAATGGCACTGCATGCCGCCATGATCACTAAATTTCTGACAATCACTGTAGGTAATAATGTGTCATCATAACATCGCTCTTGGAGTTCTATTAGTACAAGATGCGAGGTATAATGATATTCAAATATGCAGATTACATTAATGAGCATTGTTTCAGTATTAAAATTCTGTGCTAATGACCCTTAATCAATGTGGATATTCATGTACCTCGGATGTTGCATTGTATGGTGGAGTTCTATGCAATTCAATGTTTCTCTTCATGTTTTGATATCAAAGGCAGGACACTAAATGCTATATTTTGGAGTGTTGAGCCACAAAATATTTGGGAGGCAAGATTCTAGAGCAGCATGCCCATGAGCTAGTCCGCTATCCACTGTACCCAGGGCACGGTCCCTCCACAAAATTGTGGAGGGACCGTGTTTGTGGAGGGACCGTGGCCAGGGGCTAATATTCGCTGTTTGCTGATGATACCCTGTGAGGTTATAGGGCCATAGGGGTTCAGTGGTTGACAATACTTCAGCAGTAAAGGAGTATTTAACAACAGCTGCTGTTGATTCATTTCAGAAAATTATTCTTATTTTGACAATGGTGGTACTTCACAACACTTAGTTGTCAATGATGCTATTGGTCAATGATGCTATTGACACTTGGGTAGAAATGGCCTTGTAGCGATTGCTTTATAGTCAAAACTTGGGAGGTACATGCTAGTAACGCCTGCACTGTCAATAGAAGAATAATTTTCCGAAGCAAATTAGAATAATCTTGAGCAACATTCGTGACTGTTGCTATTTTCTTTGTGCTTTGTCAAACAATGGAGGGTGAAGTGAGACCTCCATGGTTAAATACTTATTTGTTGTCAGCCAGTTTCCATTTCTAGGGTCATGCTCAAGTACAATTGATTACAATACGATATGTCAGTTTTTTACGCTATCGTTTTTTCTGCAGTCTCCCTTCACTACTGCATAAAAATTAAGACTGGCCCACTTGGCATCTGATTTTAATAAGATTGACTATAGTATTTACTTGTGACCATTCACATTTTCAGTCAGAGATAGTTTGCCCAACCCTTTACTTTTTAAACCACAATTAATAAATTAAATTGCGACTAAAAGGTGAAATTGCGGACTCTATCAACAAGTTTTAAAGTGAGAGAGCACAGGAACATCATTTGAAACTAGGCAAAGTTGTAGTCATTATCACCACGGAGGTAGCAAACTGAACTCCATTCTATTACATTGGGGTTGTGGAACTGGTGGAAGTGAATGACCTCAGACTATAATAACACCATACTATTTTCATCTACCAAGGTTACTCTACCCCAAATAACCATGCATCTACTGAAGAGTTAGTAGTCTCTCCTATAAGTTCTGGTCTGTGGTCCCCATGCCCGACGGCTAGTTCACAAAAATTGCGGTGGGAGTATCTGTGTTTAGTTTATAGTAAAACATTATTATGAATATTTCTCACCCGCTTTGGTATCTTTGGTAACTTATCACACAGTTGGATGCACTCTTTGCTGCACACATAGCATGTTTTTGACCTTGCAGAGTTATCAATACCCTGCTGAAATTGCACTTGAGGTAGATTAAGATTGAAATTCCATGGGCAGCTTCTTGTATCATGTCCCTGGAATCTCACTATCCTTTCATCTTTCAATGGCGATGGTGCCGGTCTCTTCGCGGCCACCCTCTTGTGTTTCTGTTCAACGTTCGGTTTGTTTTCCTTTTTTGATGGGCTGAGGGGATTTGTATTTGGACAGCGTTTTGTTCTACACTGAGTGTGGGGATTGTAGCTGACGTTCTCTTTCAGTTCGGAGATGACCGACTGCTTCGGTGAAGAGGCTCGCGGAGAAACTTTCGGCGAGTCGTCAACATGTACAGTTGTCGTGATTGTGTCCGGAGAAGGAGACCGACTGATACTTTTTCGTTCATTTTCTCCAAGACGACCTGTGTTAATCGTCGAAAATGGCACCTCTCTCTTCCCTTGCTGATCCATGTCTATGGAAGCGGTGGCATTAGTATTAATGGCATATATTCTTATTTACGTGTCATTTCTACTGAAGAGGACACTTTCGGAACTCCGTGACTGTCTAGCTCCTTTGTCTCCGCCATTTTGAATAATGCGCCCTCAACCGGTTGCCCATGACGTCACAAGGTTGTGTGTCCTCGCATGATCATATCGTGGAGGTAGTCATGTGAATCATCTTTAGGAAAGGTATACACCCAAAGATCTAGATCGAAGGGACTGTTCACTGTTCCCGTCAACACAATATTTAAAATACAAAACGGAGAATACAGTTCATCCATGACGACGGTGCAAACAAAGGAAATAAAATGCAGTGTACTGTGTCGTCCTTGGGGTTTCGTCCACAGTTGACAGGTGGCGGTGCCCTGGTTAGCCTGCTAGATTTGGTACATTGATCGATTTTGTGCTCGAATTATCGATCCCGTACTCGATCTGCCCGCCACTGCAACCTAAATACTCAGTGACCGGCAGATCAAGTGCGGGACCGTTAATTCGAGCACAAAATCGATCCATGGAGCAGACTACCCAGGGCATGGGCGCCTGTGGTTGCTTCACAGGCACTCAACACATTTCTGGGATAATAATCGTATTTAGTATGTAGAATTGTAGAACATCTATACGACTTGATTATTCAATAAAGAGGAACCATAAAGAATCACGGCACAATATATTAGGGAGACTTCAGTAATTACAAGGGGATGGGCCAGAGAAATTCAGTGCATACCTGTACTGTAAAATGAGACACCTAGCTCCCCTATCCTAAAGTGTGCCCCCCCCCCCGTCCAACATTCTAAAACTTGACCCTCCCCCAACCATTGTATCAGTTAAGTTACATAACAGTGAGGTGCATTGTTATGTAGTTTAGGGACAGAAAATACTGGGGGAGAGCTGGCCTTTTGGGAGGGAGGGTCGCAATTTATCATGCGAGCATTTTTGAAGGGGCATGATAAGTTCATGTATAAGTTTGTGGGAGGGTCAGCATATTGTGTGCAATGAAAAGAAGGCCAGGTATGCATGGCTTATATAGCGCTTCACCCAACAATATCAAATCATTTTAAAACATGGGAGTACTATCAGGTAACTAGTTTTTCCACACAAAGCAAGCTATATCTTCAAGCTATATATTTATATATTTTATGTTTGCTAATATATGTAACAATGACAGTTAGAATAGGGTGGTTACAAGTGCATATGTGTACAAGAAATTTGATTTTGGAATTTCATTGAAATGTTGATTCACTATACATTTAGTCTATGAGGGATCAATATTTTTTTCCAAGTACAAAACTAGCTAAATTTCTGTATTTATATTCATATTGATGTTTGATCATTCATTTTAATGTACCTGATTAGACTAGGGTGGTGACCAGTGCATGTGTATTTGATTCTGAATTTCACTGAAATGTTGATTCACTATATACACTGTAGTCTATGAGGAAATTTTGAAGAATGTTTTTTTCCAATACAAAACTAGCTAAATCTTTGTATTTATAGACGTTTGATAATTCATTTCAATGTACTTAATTAGACTAGGGTGGTTACAAGGGCATATATGTATGCAAAAAAATTGATTTTGGAATTTCATCAAAATGTCATGGTTGATTCACTTTTCATGGTAGTCTATGATAGCACTATAGTAAACAATTGTTTCCAATATAAAGCTAACAATATCTGTGCATTTATAGATGTTTGATAATTGATATACACTTTGCCACCTGTTCTATATGTTTTTGTCTCTTGTCTTCCATCAGTTTTAACTGTTCAAGGTGATACATGTAGGATACCACTGCATCTTCTTTGCTTGTGAAGCTTATGGATAATGTGTATGTATTTAGGGGTGGACCATTTGATGTCCTGGGCGGGCTTGGAAGATTTGGGGGAAAAAAGATGCCAGGTGGAGTTGCTCGAAAAAAAATCTGGCTTTAAGTGGCTGATGGAAAACAATTATGGACCATTGCGACTCGGAAAAAAAAACCTTGGCAATTGTTCGATGCACACTGTAGCATCAATAAAAATCAAGCAGTAGCTCTGGAGTTTTATATAGCATAAACCATTTCAAGCTTGAGGAACAATAACTTAGAATTTATTAAACGAGGAACTGAAATAAATACACAAACAAAAACACTGAAAAATTGTCAAAAGTTACAGCTACTATCACTGTAGCTTTCAGCAACTGAAATCAAGAACTCGTCTGAAGTGGTCTCATTGAGGAAGATTTTCACACTATTTCAGACGGCTTTTCTCTCAGTCATCTCCTTTATATTCTAAATCACTGAATATGAACAATTGTACAGTATACACGACCTTCTGATTAGAGGAAGTATGCTGAAATTGAAATTGCTCACCAGTGTTTTCGAGAAATGTGTAAATCTGAATGTATGGATTTTGTCAAAATACCCAGAAGAGAGACAGCCTGCCATGAACTGGGTCAAGTGGACTCAGTCAGTCAAGTGGACTGTTCAACTTGCAAACTAGGACACTTGTCAGACAATGACATAGTTTTTTCAAGCACAAGTAAATGCCATAAATGTACATGATTTTACAAATATATGTAGGATACCATCATCTCTTCTGATGACACCAGTGATGTTCTCAGAAAAGTTTCACTGTAAGTTTGTTAATGCTTAAGTAGAACTCAGTAATCATGATCAGGTTGTTTGATTTGTGTTTTCAGTGTGTTACCCATGGTATAAATAAGATCTATAAACTGATATTTTGTAAAGTGAATAAAAAATGTACATGTATTTACATATTAGTTTCTTGAATATAGTCTGTGTGCGATAGAACAGCATCTTGTTACTGGGTGTGAAAAACCAAGCAAACAAACATTGCACCGAAATTTGGTAAAAAAAAATATATCTCGAAGAAGGAAAGTGAAAAAAAAAGTTGCCAGCATATGCCCTGTAGAAAAAAATAATTCATGGTGAAGCAGGTGGGGAAAAAAATAATGGCTCTCCACCAATCTTCCAAGCCCCCCCCCAGGATATCAAATGGTCCACCCCTTACAATGTAAAAGGATTGGTGTATGTCGTTGGTGATTTTCTATTCAGGAAATATCACATGGACAATCAAAGGCTAGGCTGTAAAATCTGCTTCTGTTAAAGTGACCCTCCCCCTCCCGACCAAGATAGGTTAAAAAGTGACCCTTTAATTTGACAGTTTAATAAAAAAGACCCTCCCTTAAATTCCCTCGGCCCCTGTAATTCCTGAAGGCTCCCTATACATGTACGGCTAACATAGCCATAGACAGAAGAGAAACTATACTGTCTAAGGCATAACCAAGTGGCTATGGCTGCCGGGCTTTGACTCGGCGAATAGTCATAGTCCACTGCTGCAAAGAAGAAAACCTAAAAAGTGTGAAATTGGGTGGTAAATAAAAAGCTTTCACACCTTTGGTTTTATTCTGTGCAGCAGTGAACTACGTGCGTTTTTGCCGGGTCCAAGCCCGGCAGCATATAGCCCCTCATTTTAAGGCTAGCCGACACGTAAAGTAAAGTAAGCCTTTATTGAAATCGTATCCCAGTTGGGATCTTGATCATAAAGTACAATAAAGGTTTTGCAAAAACAACAATGAAAGAGTATATATATATATATATATATATATATATATATATATATATATATATATATATATATATATATATATATGAGGTCAACATATTACAGGTTCATAAATAGTTTACTTTGTTTTTTTTATTTTGTCTTGTCTGAGTTTAAAACATGTATGTATGTATCCCAATTCACATAGTGATGCTTTATCTGTCCTTGAAAAGATGCTTATAAGGTCTTGTGTGCCTCTGAATGCATTTTACACATGTTTAGTTTACTGAAAAAATCATGTCTAATGTCTGCGTAGCCTTTGCAATGAAAAAGAAAATGTATCTCATCTTCTACTTGTTTGTTTTGGCAAATTGGGCATGCTCTGTCTATGACATCAAGGTTTCTATATCTACCTGTTTCTATGTGTAGTATGTGTGCACTAATTCGTAACTTGCACAGGGTTGATCTGTGATCTGGGTTTTTTATAACATGAAGGTAGCTTTCGAGAGAGAAATCTTTTTTCAACTCTCTGTATGCATATGCAAAGTTTATTTTTATGGTGCCCTTGTCTGGTGTCATCATGAATCAATTCAAATGCACATTTTTCCACATTTTTCAAATAGCTGTTTAACTTTAACATCGAAATTAGTTTTAAACTGTTTGTCATTTTCTATTTTACATTCATGGCATCTCTAATATTTACGAGCAGCAACGATTGTTTAATGCCTAATACCCAATTTTCTGTATGTGCAATTGTCCAGTTGACAGCCCAGTTCATATGCTTCACGAGTCAGTGTTGTATCTGCTTTCTTACTTATTTTTAACCAATATTTGACCATTTGTGTTATGCTTGAAACAATTAGAGGATTTTTACCCAGTTCCATTAAACATGCTATGTTGGATGCTTTGTTATTCACTTTAAGTATGTGTTTGCAAAATTTAATGTGCAACTTTTCAATTGTGTTTGTTAAGTTTGTGAGTATGGTTTTTGCATTTGTGCATAATGTCCGCAGTCAATACTTCTGTACGGTATAGCAGAATAGGTTTTATCATGGCATCAAACATCTGTAAATGGACCTTAATTAGAATATTTGATTCTGCAAAGAGTAACTGTCTCAATTTAAAACATGCCTTCATAGCTCTGTTTTTCAAATCAATTTGTGCTCTATTTAGTTTTCCTGTAATATTTAACTTTATGCCAAGGTAAGTATATGTTGACACATTTTCCAACTCATTACCATGTATTGTAAATTTAAATTTGTTGAAAATTTCCCCGATTTGTTGAAAACCATGATATAGTAATAGCCGTGATTCTTTGTTGAATAATCAAGTCGTATACACATTCCACATGCGAATGTTATCCCAGAAAATGTGTCAAGCGCCTGTGCATGTGGGTTTCGTCGACCAGCGTAATTGATGATGGAGGTACTAGGTGAGCGCATTTTTCAAAGTATGGAGTGGTATGTGTAGTAGTATTAAATAGAAAAAATGTTCTATAACAGGTAAATATCTTGAACTTTTGAGAGGGCGATTCAATTACTGTCGGAAAATAGTCTAAAATTGATGCCTGCCGCAAAGAATAAGATTTTACTACAGCGTCATCGATGGATCACCCTTCCTGCGCAATGGTATCGACCACGACATCCGATCAAACCCCGAGATCGCGAACGGATTGTTTGGCGCCAGAACATGTTCGCCAACTGACTTGTTCCCATCCTCGAAACCTCTTCTTGACGACGGACCCGACTAGGTATGTTGTCACTTTGGTGTGGTTCTAAATGACACTTAACTAAATTTCACAGAGAGGTCACGTCTTTTGAATCAAACTCGATTTTATCCCGAAGCCTGGCGTGATGTGAAATCGCCGGCGAATAATACTCGACCTTGAAGAGCAGTGCATATGTGACAATGGTATACAGTGGACACAAAAAATCCACACCAACCAGCAGCTGGAAAAGTGAATCGATTAGAAGCAGTTGTTCGGTTCACAGTTTGGATCCTCATTGTATGAAGTTTTTCAGTGAAAATCCGAAGTTTATCTCCACTACCTCCGTGATACTTCACAAAGGTCGACTGAACATCCGGTGACAAATGCTACACCGGGCCCAAGGAAGCATTTTGTAAAGACAGCTTTGAACACGCTTACTGAGAAAAACTGGTTTGAACTTTATCTTTTTGAGACGGTTTGGAACCATTATGTTTCTTGTCATACCTGAGGGGAAAATCGAACGGAAAAGGCAGTTGAAACATTATAGCATTACACAGTCTGTGAAGGCCATTGTTTGAATTTAGCGCCAAAATTCATGCCGAAACACAAAGAGGCCGTGCCTGGGCAGTTATCGGCCCTATAGTATCAATCACGACTTGCAGGTTGTGGGAACACAACCCCCCCCCCCCGCCTCCAACACACACATACGCGCAGCACACAACCAACTGTACCTCTGGACTATTGCAAGCTTCCCTCACTTTTATAGCAAACTAATTTTGACTGCACTGTTGCTTTATCACAATATCCTGCATGTGATCATCTATTTTCTACATCCAATCCACTTCCTGCATAAAGCTATACAATGATATTGTCTGTACATCACATGGTCACACCTGCAAAAAAGGCAATGTCATGTCAACTGGCCAGTTGTTCAAAATTTACGTGAGGCTGAAGACATAGATCTACAATCGTACTTTTACTTTTTACACTGTTTATTATGTATCTCGTTCCAAAAATAACGTAAAGACTAAAGTGTCATTGAACTGTAATTGTTTTCATCCACAGAGTAGAGTTTGAATCAACAATCTGGCGTCCATTGGAAAGATAGCTATGAAGTACATACTTGTATCAGGTGGTGTGATCAGTGGGATTGGCAAGGGTGTAATAGCAAGCAGTGTCGGAACCCTACTCAAATCATGTGGACTTAGAGTAACTTCTATCAAGATTGATCCCTATCTCAATATCGATGCTGGAACATTTTCTCCGTATGAACATGGTAAGTCTAGTGTTTTAGCCATATTGAATGTGGTAAATATTGCTATTGAGTGCATGGCATCTTTAAGATGATGATGAATTTAGTTAAGATCTCCTGTGTAATTTTGATATTCCAAAAAAATAATGCTAATTTTGAATATTAATGCCACTTAACCCTTTGAACCCGGCTCGGACATGTCCGATGAAGTCATAGAGTACCAGGTGGTCAGGGTGCAAAGGATTAACAGGTACTATAAGGCATAAACTCATGATAGTTTTTTTTGCAACTTCTTTGAAAAATCAAATTAATGGCAGACCAGAACTGCATGGGAGAAAAGATGAAATTGTCTGTGTAGAAAGGCTTTTTATGAATGATTCAAACCATGGTAAGTCCATGATTTCTGCAGAAGTGAGTGAGATGCGATTGTTGACTGATATGTAATCCTTTTTACAGGAGTGAGCAGTTCATTACACTTGAAAACTGGGTCTAAAGGTTAAAAATTGTAAATCGTGCACACACAACCAACTGCAACCAGTTTTCAGTGAAGTAGCATACTGATACATTGTCCTGACTTATTACTGTTCCGCACAGTATGTTAGCTCTATTGCTGCCACTATTATAAAACATCAAAGTACATTCAGATGAATTTAAACATTTTCACTGTTCCATTTGCAAGTTCTAATTAAATCAATTGTAGAATTTCCAGTCAAGCAGTCGGGGAAAATTCTGGTTTAGCAGCACGTCCCCGCTCACTCTGTTGAATATAAAGACGCTATTATCTTTTTGTGTCATGCACAATGATATATTACAGTACAGGTTTCAAATGTGTGGACTCTGTAAATGATCAAACAAACAGGGAAATTCCCTATATCCACACCACCGTGTGACTACTTCCCAATTCTGTTACGATTCAAAACTTTGTGTACCACACTACATACCCTTGTACAGACCAGTGTTTCAGTTAAATGGCAAGTAGCTGAAACTTTCGATGATTTTTTTCATTTATTTTTGTTTCGTTTGTCGATTGCATGAGCTTGTTCTACTGCCCTCAGTATGTTGCGACACACCCACTATTTAGCTTTACATGGCGTTTCTACATGTAAAATGCAAGTTGTTTACATTTGAATTCTAATACAGACCATAGTTCACTTGTCAACAATAACAGTGCAGTCTGCACATGAAGAGGCGCAAAAGTATTGTCTCACACAAATTGTGGAATAGAACAAGAAATTTTAGGTGGAAAAATCTTCAAAATTTGTTTCTAGTGGCCCCTTCAGGGTGTTATCTGGTAAATTTACTTGGATTCCCCTGTCATGTTATGGAGTTGCAGTGTGCATTTTAGTGAAATCTTAAGTATAAGGGCACGAGAAATGGCACTTTGGTTTGCAAACCATTTACCTGTGTACCCAAACGAAAATATCGGAAGACTCTGTTCAAACCTGTACGTATGTGTTACATTTACAAAATGTAGTATATAACAATTTGAAAAGAGTTGCAGTCATGTGAGATTTTCAGATTACCACACTGATCAATCAGGTGCCAGTGCAAATTATCCCAACTTTACCATTTCAATGTGTGTCATCGTATGACAGTGAATAAATATGTTTTGAATATCAAAAGTACGTTTTATAAACTTGAACTTATAATATTTTGGAAGTGTAAATTTCAACTCTATAAAAAGATGATTGAATGATACAGGGAAAATGTCTGATACTATAGACCCAAGAGAAAGACTATGCTGAAATAAACATGTTACATTTCTTTGTAACCCTTTGAGTGCCAAAGTCAATTTTTGACACCTTCATAAAATGTACCCCAGTAAAATTTTTTCAGAATTTTGCTAAAATTTTGATGAAAAACTGTAGCCAATGAAATGTGATGTCTGTTTGGTCCAAAACTATCAAAAAAAATTACAGAAAAATTCATAAAAATTGATAAAATGTTGCACTAAAATTTTAAAAGGGAAAAATTACAGCACTCAAAAGGATAAAATACAAAAGTCAGTGTGTGGAAAAACAGGAGCCTGTGTTCATATTTACTTTGATTCCATTTTGCGTTCTACAGGTGAAGTCTTTGTATTAGATGATGGTGGTGAGGTCGATTTGGACCTGGGAAATTATGAAAGATTTTTAGACGTGACACTGCACAGAGATAACAACATCACAACAGGCAAGATTTACCAGCATGTCATCAACAAAGAAAGGAAAGGAGACTACCTCGGCAAAACAGTTCAAGGTAAGCATAATAACCCCCCTACCCCACCCCCAAACACATACATATTGAATTTGCTAACCTTTGCAAGCATTGGTTTTTGTGTATGTAGCTCTGCACATGCCATAATGCATATGCAGTTAGGTTGCCAAGTTATAAGAGCTTTATGATTTTGTATCAATATTTTATTATTATTATTATTATTAAAACCGTTTTGAAATGCACTGCACACACATGTCAGCACATTGTACAACAGAATAAAATGTAAATAATAAAAGTACAACCACACGCGAAGCTAAAAAGAAAAAACTCACTAGATAAAAAACAATAATTAACCCTTTGAGCGCCAAAGTCTATTTTTGTCACCTTTATAAAATAAACCCCAGTCAATTTTTCTCAGATTTTTGCCAAAATTTTGAGAAAAAACTGTAGCCAATGAAATTGATGTCCATTTGCTCCAAAATTATCAAAAAAATTACAGAAAAATTCATAAAAATTGGTAAAATTTTGTCGGGAGAAAATGACAGCACTCAAAGGGTTAACCCAACAAAGCCTTTTAAAAATTACAATAAACTTAAGTAAAAAGGTAAGCTTTCAAGTTGCACTTAAAATTGTCAACAGTACTTGATTTCCAAAGGCAAATCATTCACAGTGTGAGCGTGAAAACAGAAGATGCCAGGACTGTATATCTTATTGAAATATAACCATGAAGTGGTGTTAAATGTAATTTCTCACTTGATTGCTAGTCTCTTGCTGGTACATATAATTTAACCTTTTCTCTCAAATAAACAGGGTATTTCCATGAACAATTTTGAAGGCAAACAAGAGTATTTTAAATTTAATGCGGGCATCTACCGGAAGTAAATG
Organism: Ptychodera flava; assembly: GCF_041260155.1. NCBI lineage: Eukaryota > Metazoa > Hemichordata > Enteropneusta > Ptychoderidae > Ptychodera > Ptychodera flava. Next base: position 18,091,333 of record NC_091937.1, read on the forward strand.
AAGATCTTTAAGTATTGGTGTGATATGGTCAAATTTACATGTACGAGAAACTAATCTTGCTGCAGCATTTTAGAGAGACTGCAGTCGAGAGAGTTGCCCGTTGGGAATACAAATCAAAAGACTGTTACTGTAGTTGGGGGATAACACAAATGCACGGACTAGTTTTCCAATTGTAGGTCTAGCAAGTAGTTTACGGATCTTAGCTAGTTAGTCCATGCAAAGAAAAGAAACTTTCTGAAAAACACATTAACATGGTCAGACATGCAACCATCCCGTAGTCAATCCTGTAGCGAACTGGTAACCAATGAAAAAATCGAAGAACTGGAGTTATTTGTAATATGTCATCCCTGTAATCCATTTTACAGTAATCCCGCTGACAAATCAGCTTGCTCATTTCTGTCTGTGAGAAATTTCTGAGTCAAATGGCTGTAACTGTTCTTCAAACTGTTAATGTTCTTTCAGTGAGAGATGACAGTCCCCACCCCTACAAATTTTTTAAAGTTTTAATTGAAAGTCAGCCAATTCACTTTCGGTCTAAACTTCACTGTCACACTGTCAGTTAGTGACCTACCCCACTAGTTATTGGTTTTGTAAATATCAGTATCTGTTTTTTCAAGCAGCATTTCATGAATATTGATGTATCTCCAATACAAGAAGATTTAAATATCAACAGCTATTTTTTAACATCATTATGTGCAAATCACTATGTCAGTGTCAAATTTTAAAAACAATATCTTGCTATAGTTTTGAACTTGAGTTTGCAATGTTTTTGTAGTCATATTATACTTTTTAGTGTATTGCTAAGTGTTCAAAAGAAATTAACTCGGCCTGGGGATGATTATTCATCACATAATCAGGGTTCGCGCTAACGTTCGCCACAGTCGCAAATTGCGAATAAAAGTCCGATGTGGCGAAAAAAAATTGCTACGCCTTCGCCACGCGTGGCGAAAGCTCGTGACCGGGTGCCGTGTTGACCCTAGACGCCTTCGAAAGTCACGTCAGTCCTGCGATCCCAGACTGACGGTTTTCCAGAAGGACCGATAATTTTGACATGCGGGTGTTCATTGTGATCGATCCAAAATATGTACTGGATTATTTATGTAGCCTACTATTCTAACAACTAGTCGTTTTTACAAATAAGTCTACGTTATTTTCTGCAATCCAAATTTTCCAGCACAAACTCTGCAAGCATCGTACGAAACATTTGACCACGTACGTCGCGTCAGGATGCAAGTACTGAAGGGTAATTTGAGTTCACGTCGGCCAGTATACAGTCCAGCTCAGAACTCACTTTCCGACCTCGTTAACGCGAGGCTAACGCAGAGCTAACGCAGCGTTAGCGAGCTCTGTGACCATGCGTTAACGCCTATTGTTAAGCCAAACAAAAGAAGCTAACGCGCGCTAACGCACAACAATGGCTGGTGCCCTACCCAGAATATTCATGATTAAATGGTTGACACAATAGCTAGTGGCGCATGAGATTTTCAAACTCAAAATAAAATGTTGTAGTTGGTGAAAAACTGGATGAAATCGAATTCCAAGCATAAACAGTGGGAAACATTGCATGCTCTAAAGGGGGTATATCTCAGAAGTACGTAAACTCTTTAATAATTTCACATGCCGATTTTAACTTCACGTAGGCGACCTAAAGCATGGACGTAAAGTCATGTACAAAGGTTGGAAAATGAACAAATTACTTCAATAGTTGCAATTGTCGTTGTTCAAAACACAGTGAACGTTTTGTTTCTCCATGTCGATTTTGGTACGTAGCAAAACATCAGTAAGAAAGTGTCATTGACATTACTTCTACCAGCGGTCCTCCAAATTATTATTATTATACAGGGCTCGAAATTAACGGTTGTCAGCTTGCCCGGGACAACTGAAAGTTGATTCCGGGCAGGTTAAATGTCACCCTTGGCTGCCCGATCGGGCAAGTGAAGTTTGCTGTTGAGCGGTAATGATTTTATGATTGAGTAAATAAACATTCACTGCGTCCCAGTGTCTGGCTGTCTCATGTGTCTGGGACTAGTGCGTTCAAAAGGTCAAAAGGTCATGAGGAGCTGACATTCAGTCATCCGCATTGATCATGTCAATGCATACATGGTGTGTGGTAATGGGAACTACCGGTAAATGGAAGAGCCAGTATCAAACGATAGAATGGTCTTGAAACATAGGAAATCACTCCCTCTGGAGAAAAATCAATGTGTGCTCACTGCCTTTCAAACAGGGTTTTTAAAGCCTGTCACAAGGGGCGTAATGAGCAATGAATAGAGCAGCTCTCTAGTTCCTCGTAACTTCGCTGTCTCTGTCGAGTTAATCAGCGGCTGTTCACAATGGCAAAACAAATGACCTTGATCTCATTCAAATTTCACAAAAGTCGTGAAAAGGATGACAGGAACTCAGTTGAAAATACTGTGGAAGCGAGAAACACTAAAGGAGATCGTAGTGGTGGTGATGAACAAAGACAAATTCCGGGAAAAGGCAAGGAGATCACTGAGGACGCCACTCGGAGTACCGATACTGCAGATTTTTCTATGGGCAAGTTAAAAGTAACTTGCACTTGCCCGAAGGGCAGGTGCTCAGGAAAGTTAATTTCGAGCCCTGGAATATATTGATATCGTTATTGTCCACTGAAGACTTTCTAAAAGTTTTAAAATAAAATTAATACTCTGAATAACTGCTGTTCAGATTTTTTAAATATTTTTTTTTTTTGGAAAAGGGGAGGGGAATAAAGAAATTATCGGAAATCATTGTATCGGAGTCATTATTTACTTCAAAACCATTTCGCGAACTTTACTTCTTTCCATATCTGTTGGATTACGAAAATTACTTTATCAATTCGTTTTTGTTTCTTCAAGGTGTGTTTCATTGCCGAAAGTATTTTATCATTGACTGAGGCTGACACGAACCTCGGAGACATGAAAAAGATTTGTTTTTTAGTTCACGTAGGCCTAATCACGCACGATCCCTTTTGTACAGGGACCGTGACGTAAATATACACAACGCTGATTGTAAATCCATGCCCAAGGCCGATGACAGGTTATGTTAATCTCAAGAAAATTGTACATTCAAGTTTTTATACAGAAAAGAGATTCGTGAATTTCAGTGCCAGACTTGTGCAGTGCATCTGTCTTCATAACTTGTGTCGTTCTCTCATGACGACGACAATTAAAGTACGGTAGCATCGGAGAAGGAGCCAGCACCACTTCGTCGTCCTCAGGCAGCGTGATTGATTCATCCACCTTACAAACCGTTAGCTTATTCGAAGTATGAAGTTCGTCGTTACTTGCATTTATTAAGTTCACGGAATTATTTTTTTACCTTTCAGTTCGTTTAAATTTTCAAATGTAATGCTAAAGTTAAAAAATTACGTCAAGTGGCAAAATAATTGCAATTGTTAAAAAAAAAACTGACACGAATTTGCACTGAAAATTGTCGCATACTCAATCGAGATGGCCTTTGACACATCACCTGATCAGTGCCATGTCGCCACTGTAGATGTATATTGAATAGGCTGCGATTCCTGATTGGATAGGGGAGGTCATGAACTGACGTGATTTCAGTGTTGGAATACAATAGATTTTTGATCGGATTTTGGCACCCTGTATAGTTCACTCGCAGTCACATACTCGCACTCATACATCGCACACAAAACTTTGTCAGAGTTGTGAATAGGGTCTACGTCGCGTCGTAAGTTTTGATTTATATGGGAACAGTTCTAAAATGTCTGACCGTATTGGGTATTGACCGACATGCAAACAGACGCAAATATAACTACACGGACGGCAAGACGTAACATGAAGTTAGCTTTATTGCAAAATATAGGACAGCACGAAAAGAACATAAAAACTGTAGTTTCTAGCTTCATGAATAGTATTTAATCTTTCCTTGCAAGTAAGAAATTACAATACGAAGTCTCAAGTCTAAAACAAAAAATTCTTTCAAGTTAAACTGATGTTTTCACGTACATTACAACGATCTCCTAATACTTCCGCAGAGCCTTATCAATGTCTACAGTACAGCGTTTCCAAACACTAGCGCGGTCGGCAAGGGCAACTGGTTGCGGATAGTACGTGAACACAGCTTGGTATATAGCGTCTCTCCGTCGCGGACTCAACGCCTCCTTCTGCAGGCCTGACAACTATTAACGCTTACCGTTCTGTTAACCCTCTCTTTGGGTTTATACACAAGGTACACAAGGCGCTTCGCGAAGTTACCTATCGAAGAGGCACCCGAAAGTGCCTTCTGAACCTTATCCAAAGGTACGGTAACTTCAGGAAGCGTCTCTCTTGAAGAGAGGGCTACAGGCACAGGAAGATGAGAAACGTGTTGGGGTGGCATCGATGGAGTGACGACTGGTTGACTGTGAAACTGTAACCGGCGTGGTGCTGGGACGGAGGACGGTGCGGTCGGCGACGTAGGTTGGCATGGGAGGGGACTGCTGTACTAATTGGAGCGGGAGTTTCCTGGGAAGATCTATCTAGTAAGCACTGGAGCATCTGCATCAACTCGTCCTGCTTCTTCTCTAGCCGCTCCAATCTTTCGGACACATCTAGGCTCTCCTGATTCTGACGGTTGACTGTCTGCGTTGCCTTGTCGGAAATGTCGGTGTCCGTCTGGGTACTTGTGGACTTCAGTATGTTATGTTGCCTGCCGTACTCTTCTACCTCCCGCTGCCATGGACTGCTTCCATTTCCTCACCAGTTAAAATGAAACGGGAACGTTGGTATGGAATGTGGGTACGATGAAGGGTTTCATCGGAAGATTGGCCTGGATCGCCGTCCGCCTCAATCCTGAAGGTCTGAAAAATAAAATTCGTGTTGAACAGTGTAACATTGATGAACACGCAAATACATCAAGATCGTTTCTTAGCTTACTTATCGGATCGCGTTTCAGATGTGTAGACATAACGACGTTTTTATCTCTCTGTTGTTTGCTCTTCTAATTACTTTTACGAATTTGGTTTTGAATGTGAGTTATACCATACTGAAAATACATCTTTAGCTGACCTGGATTTCTTCTGCCTTGAACTGCTAGTAGTATCACTACGTGACTGTTGATCAAAAAAAAAAAATACAAATTACATTTTTACCAGTAACGGTACCAATATTTAATTTGCAACCCGGCCGATATCGCAACGTAATGAAATGGAATCCAATACTAAGGTAAGATGGCGTATGTCCTTTTAACGTGTTTCAGCCGAAATATGGGTAGATGCGCGTTGGAAAAAATAGGCTGACGTGACTTATGGATTATCTCTGTTGGTAAATAATATCACGAATAATGCAGCGTGCCGACTTACCCTTTTGCTGCCTGTCTTTGTTTTACGTCTCGTAGTTTCATCAGACATCTGTGGGCATAAACATCAAGAGTTAGTATGAAACAACACAAAAACGCCGTCTAAAACTTGACCCGACTTAACAATTGGAGCAAGAATTTCGTTCGGAGTCTATGACATTTGCTGGGATACCGTACCCGCTCATCGTGAATAAAGGCTACTTCGATTTCATAATGAGACTAATCACGGTGGAGGGACCGTGGACTAACTTACTCTTTTCGGTGATTCGCTAGACGGAGCTGTTTCTGGGGCTCATCGGTTGAAGGACCTGCCTCTGCCAACATATTACCAAATTCTGCCTCTTTTGTTCCGAGATCTTCTTTGTCATCTGTAAAAAAGGAAACTGACAAGATTAATACAAGCAACACTACTATGTTTGATCTAAAAGTTGAAACATTGAATGCATATCAACCGAGGCTAAAAAAGCCATATCAGTAATAGGCATGTTAATGCATACAACATACCTGACAGTGCTAAGATTTTAGCATCGAGCTTCTTGATCTATTTCCCTCCTTCCACACAACCTTGACCTTGTAGTCGGCATCAACTGTACCATCAATCTTCGTAACAGGCACGATGCTCGTCTTTCAATTAATGTCGAACAGGACAAGAGCATACCTTTGTAACCGGGAAACGGTGCGAGCAGTCATGTTCGGTGCAGTGTAGAATGTATCGAACTGTGTTGTAGAGTCGTGTAAGTCGTAATTTATAGAGTTTCAAAATAGGTGTGAAAAGGCGGGGATGCTTTTATTGCCCAAAAAGGGATATACTCAAACGTTGATCAACAATGCGTTCAAAGTGACTTAATTTACATAAAACAAAAGTCTGCATGACTTTGATCTGGGGCCGTCATTCGTTGGTGATCTGACGGATTAGAATTTTTATTTTTTGTACTGCACATAATGTTCAAGGGTATGCTTCAGAAAAATATCCTGTTGTTTGTAGTACTATCAAGAAGAATGCTATAAGTTCCAATATTGTAACCTATGAGCGTTGCGCGAGTTGATACGCAATGCTATATTTGCTACCGCATATTTATGTGTAAGTTCCACACTTGGCCGGGACGCGTGTACACATCCGGACTTCTGAAGTTTTAGAGCGTTCTTTTGACCCTCCACTTATGAGGGCTCATTTTGAAGCCTATGGAGTAAATAAAGGTTTAGCCAACCTGAAGTATTGTGGAAATCGGGAGTTTTACCCAAAAGAGATAACACCGTGATGGCGGTGATTTTTATTTTAAAAATATCTCCTTGCCCTTCTTGTACCAGATTTGCACGGTAACCCGATTTTCATTCTCTATTCGAAAGAGTGTCATGGTAAGTTTGCTTCAAACTTTCTCTGAAGTTTGTCTTCTTTCTATTTCTTGGCGCGAACTGACATAATAGTGGCGTGGTATATTATTGTCGAGGCTGTGGCACGCGACCCGACACTTCACAGTTTACATCCTTTGTCGGCGTAATTTAAATGGGCGGGAAGATCATCAAAGTTAATTGAAGGCATTTAGAGCTCGTTTAATGTGATACACACTCAATGCAAACAAGTTGCATTATTGATAGATGCGTTAAAACATCATCACCAGAGAAGAGGGCCGGTCATTATAAAAGAGATCATGACGTCATCATTTGTCTTGTGTCGTTTATGGTAAGCCGGTTTCTTTCACATTTTGATGAAAGACAACTTTAAGTCGAGTCCAGGATGTGAAGTACCATGTCAAACAAGTCCGTGTAACCCGATTTTCAGTCTTTATACAAAAGAGCATCGTAAGCTTAAGATTGCTTGGGCAAGGAACATTTCAATCTGATTAAAAACATATGTAAAGTATGGTGACGTCTATACTTACGCGTTATTGTCTTACTGCCACCTTCGACAGCACGAGAATACCGGGTAAGTATTCACGTCGCCGTAATTTACATCTGGTTTAATCAGATCGGGAACATTTCAGCAAAACTTGAGTCATTCGTGGCGCGAAATAACATAATAGTTGCGTGGTATATTATTGTCGAGGCTGTGGCACGCGACCCGACACTTCACAGTTTACATCCTTTGTCGGCGTAATTTAAATGGGCGGGATGGTCATCAAAGCTAATTGAAGGCATTTAGAGTTCGTTAAATGTAAGAAGAGGGCCGGTCATCCAGGATGCTACGTTAACAAAGTACATGCTTGGCGGAAAGGCCTCTTTTTTGTGAATCAGGAAAGTAAACTAACGTAACTAAAGGAGCGAAAGAAATTAGTTTGTTGTTATCAAAATAGAGTTATCCATGTTAAATTTTTTCGAATAGTTTTCCAGCTTGAGCATGAGTAGGTACGCTGCAGTGAAGATCGATCTCAATCGCAATGAAACGCTCAAAATTTGTATCAAAACATGTTCAATGGAATAAAGTCGTTTAATTCTTTGTCGGGGAAACCTGTGGGTGACAAATCGACAGAAGATGGAGAGCAACCCCGTTCGATGACAATGCACAGAAAACACATCATTAATAAATTATACTTTTCAGTTCATCTATTGTCCTTGTGTCTGAGATTGAAAGCCCACAAACGTGATTGGTTGACTAAGTGCGAAGTATCGTCAAGAAATTAAACAGTAAGCAATAATCAGTACAAATCACTCTCAGCTTCCTAAGCGAACGAGATACACGATGGATGTCACTAGGCCAGCCAAAATCAAGAAATTGCGAGTTGACATACGTCAGGAATTGTCAATCTTAAACGCCTTCGTCGTCCAACTCGATACATCGTGAAGTGTTTGGAGGAAGAAGAAAACATTATTGTTTCTCGACAGACCGTTAACCAGGTTTTCAAGCGATTTCTCACGAGGGGTCACGTTCATGACTTCCTACGACCAGGCCGTCCAAGAAACTATCAACTGAGACATTTGAATTTCATCGACACGCAGATGTATGCGAACCGAGAATTGACAGCGATCGAACTCAGACGAAGGTACTGTGAGGAGTTCCCCGACGCGCCGATGTCTGTAGCATCGATCAAGCGACTCCGTCGGAAGCTCGGATGGCGACGTGTACAAACGCGTTACGCCCAGCTTGTGCGCGTTGCTAACCGGCCTGTGAGAAAAGAATGGTGCCAGCGGATGATGGGACAGACGAGTCATTCGACGATGTAATTTTTACTGACGAAAGTAAAGTGGAGATTCAACAACACATGACGACGTCATTGCAAAAGTAGGAGAGCCGATCCAGAAGAAAGCAAGACCAAAACATCCATTTTCCGTGAGTACAATTTAACTTATTGTGAACCACTGTGTAATTTACCATTTACAGTGTATTACCGAACAGAACGGAGAAACGGAGACTCAACAATTGTTTAATGGTCGCTTGCTTGCCTATGACATGGCCATAATGGACAAGGCGCAACTATTACTTAGAGCCGGGCTTAGAGCACGTTTATATATTTATTTTCTGCAGTTATTCGTGTGGGCTGGTATATCCAGACGAGGAGCTACCAAGATTGGCATATTTAGTGGGATAATGAACAGTGAGAAGTACCAGGATCTGCTGAGGAGTATTTCATACCATTCGTGGAAACCACCTACCCCGAAGGTCATCGTCTGTTTCAGGACAATGACCCGAAGCACGTGAGTAGGTCTACAAGGGCATGGTACGAAGCCAACAACGTTAATCATTGGAAATCGCCAGCCGAATCACCGGTGAGTTTTTATGCTCAACTTTTCGTCGCGGATAATTAACCTTCATTTGACAACATTCCAATCGTCGTTTGCAAAAATTCGTTAAAATTTATATAGCATAGTAAAAGTCGCAAATTTGGCATAGTACGATAATACAATTACATCGTCAAAGGTTCGTTGTAAATTATTCACAGAAGTGTCAAAGGGTTCCACCTATGCAAATAATCACTATCACCTATCGTAGGCTTGCGGTACTGGACCGTTCCCTTTAATCGTGCTATACAATGTTGTTAACTAGAGTTGACTGGAAATGTTACATAAACATCTTCCCTTTTTTTGCAGGATCTTAACCCAATTGAGAATCTGTGGGGAACGATGAAAGGATATCTACGCCAGAAAGTGAAGCCATCAAACAAAGAAGAACTGATTGCCGTCATTCGCCAGTTTTGGTCCACTGTCACCCGGAGATGTGCAGCCGTTACATCAATCACATATACAGAGTGATGCCAGTGGTGATTGCGCGAGATGGACAAGCTTCGGGGTTGTAAAAGCTTTCGTTTTCAAGAATTTTGTTTGTGTTGTTTTATACGCTTTTCTGTAAGTAATACGCTGTATGTTTTCTTTGAAATAAAAGTATGCAATTGCTAATATTACTTACCTCAAGTTTTCTATCAAATGTTAGTCTGAGTGTCCATGTCCTGTTCCACAGCACAGAAATAATTTTTATTAACGTCGAACTTTATTGGTTTTGACACACATAAAGAATTACAAAAGCGTATTTTTTCTATGTCAACAACTTCCAAGGGTGACCGATTTTCTTCTATTGTAATTGGGCCTAAAACACTAGAAACGAAAGCTCCTTTATGTTTCCGCCTTTAGAACTTCAGGATGGGAACAGTTTTTAATGAGAGACTTTATAGACATACATGACGCCACTCAGAGCAAATGTACGTAAACAGCAGACATTGTCCTCGGCCTATTATTCATTAGCGATAGCGTCTACGCACTAATCAGGCGATGGGTCACAAAGGTCATCGAAGTATGCAACAATTTACAGTAAAGATTCGCGTCGGCATGATTGTTTAAATAATTGCGATCACGTTGCTGGTGTATACTATCAAGTTCGGAAACACTTTTAAAGTAATAAAAATATTTTTTTTACAAAAATAATTCCGTAATTTTTTGAAGGAATCATAAATCCATGAACTTAACGTTTCGAATCTGCAACTGGGTTATTGTTTAGATGAACTCAACCACGCTGAAACGGGGTACTGTTAACATTGGCGGCATTTTCCCCACTGCCAACTTCAGTCATAACTTCAGTGCAATAGGTAGGCTTAACGAAAGAACGATGTCGCTTCTAGCATCAACGTGTCAGCCGTGATCCACGGATACATCAGCACCGGTCAACAGTCAATGGTCTAAACGTCGCATGGTCGCTATGGAAACCAGCAGTTTCCAAGAATAGCAGGCGAATTCCTCGAAGCATTATGCTCCCATGGGACTTTGTCGGACCACGGTCCCACAGAGGGCTTTCAATTCGACAAAATGGAATTATTCACGTTTTTTATCTGTCACTTCTGAATGTCAAATACATGTTGACTACGAAATTAGTTCAGTCAAGTCACGTCAATTTGTAAATTTTGGTACATTTACATTTCAATGTATGTTTGACTCGTCATGAAACAAAGGTCGCAGTTCTGGTCCAAGGACGTTCACGGAGGAGACACTTTCGACTGGAGTCTACCCCGAAAATGTTTAATATTTTTTAGAGCCGATAGACGCAAGTTGCTGTGAAGACCAGCAGCCCAAAACTGACAGAAATAGTCTGAGATTTAGTTCTTTAGTATGTATCGCATCGATATAACTTTCAAAAAAAAAAATGTTATGCTTTTAACTTTCTACAAACTGTGCAGGGACGGTACATCGTAATACAATACAGGACCTGTATAAATGTTTAGAACTTCTGTCGTCATATTTCCCGGTCGGATAAAGCCGCCTGCTTTAATTCACTGAAACCTAGAATTGTATTTTACACGATGACTACAGAGGCAGATTCGGGCTTAGCGGTAGCCATATTTGCTTGGAAATGCCCGATCGGACAGGGCATGCAGTTTGCAATCTGGATACTTTCGCGACTTATAGGTCATTTTGGAACTGGGTTTTCTCGTTTCACATTCTGGCATCTCAGTGCCCACTTTAGTCGTAGAGTGTACTACTGACCCTCTTTAAACACAGTGCATGCGTGATGGCTCAGATATTTTTGAAAACAGACACGCACCGGACAGACCGCGGATGTATTTTTGTACATCAATGGACCACGGTCCCTCTACAAAACTCGGACTTGGCATCTCAGCAAAATGGTTCGCCGATTCGGCTACCTTCGAAACTTCAGTCCGATTTTTTTTTTGCGACAAACACGGCAGAATTAGCACGAAAAATCAGTAAGCCAATGAAAACACTTGCATTTTCCTACGACATCACCGCTGACTTTACTTCAGTATGATAGTGACTCGATATTGCTAACTGCAGTGTCTACTATAGACAGTCGGATCCAGAGCAAAGTCGTTCGTGTAATCGTAAAAAGTTCAGAACAAAAAATACAAGCTGTTGATTTCAAAAACACATTTTATTTCGATGCTAGTTGTTACTTCCTGGTCGCTCTCGTTTCCTTACCTGTGTAAAAAGGATGCGTTGTTTTAAATACAACAAATTGACCGGGCAACAATGCAAAACTTGTTATTCTTCACCCTCCCTAATATAAAATAGTTTACAATACGGTGCTTCTATGTATCAGGTTTCGTCATCATGCTTTCATGTACGATGTCTACTCTACGGCAAATGACGGACGAATTCATTCAGAAAATTCCCCTGGCATATTGCATAACAATGTGGTCTGTGCCTGTGATATTACTAATACTGTGTCATGAACTTTATTTATTGTAAATGGCCACAATAATGTTCACTTGTTGCAATTTTTCACAAAGCACGTCCAACCATAGTCTACACGTCCGCCCGTCCGTGTTCCAACCTTAGACCACGATCCGTCAAATGCCAGCACAATGACAGGTTCTGCGTGGACTGTACTGTATGTGTTACCGGCTATTGTTCTATGCTCCGCGCCGTGCGTTAGACTAATGAGGTCCGTTCTGCGCCACTGTGCGCCACAATGCGTTACTGTGCGTTGGCGACCAATTCACACCTTTCAGAACGCGGCGTTAACCCTGCGTTGGTGCTGCGTTAGCGCTGCGTTCGCGAATCGGAAAGTGAGTTTTAAGGTGGACTGTAGCAGCCACAACGTATTCAAAACAGCGTGCACCATCGTTAATCACGCCGGTTCTGTCACTTTTAACGTATTAAAATAACCCTTAGATCGGTCAGACTATCGAAGTATTCAGTCATTTAAATATCTAGCCTTTAAACAAAATAATTCGTTGCTTTGTCGTAAGTCAACCGATGATCGACGGCCGAGTTCCTGGGCATGCAACTGACAGACTAAAATGATGGCGTTGGACTTTGCCCAGAGCTTGAATGAGCATGCGTGAAAAAGTTTCAAGATCCCCAGTTTGTATACTCCGGTCCGTGTATGGTTTGGGTAGTTTCGAGACACCCAAACAATGCAAATGTGTTACGACGGTACGATGCGATGCGGCTTGCGGGCAGCTACGATTGCCAACTACAAATAGTTTACTGATTGTTCTCAGCTGGGAAAGAAACTAGGTTTAAAATATCTTATGAAAAAAAAGGAAATAAGGAAACCACCGAGAAGAGAACAAAGACAGACGAACCACGGTCTAGACCATGGTCGAACAAATATCAGCAAGGTTTTTGTCTGTGCATGGAAGTATAAAATGTGAGACTACAGATAAGTCGGTTGATCATAGATTTGTCTTATCGACGAACTGCTCTTTTGATTTTTCACTGAGTTTGCGAATTTAACTAATTTTCAAAACCTAAGCAATTTTTTAATACCAATAGTTTTCTTTGATACTTTATGGACAATGCTTTGCATAGTCAGGCAATCACTGTAATTTTATCCAGATCACCAGATAACGGTATAAAGCAGTTTTTAAATCATGTAAAAAATAAAAAAGAGGAACAATTATGGACAATGGTTAGACTTTGATGATTTTTTCATAACATGTTGTGCAAGTTTTGTTTCAAGAACTCTATTTGTTGTTTGTGTCATAATAAAGGTTAAAAATAAACAAAAGTTTTTTGTCCCTGTCTATAAAGAGAGGGGTCAATTTATTCACCAGTATTCATGAAATTTGGATCTGAACGGAGTTAAGACCAATTTTTGTTTAATAAATATTTTTTTAATTGAAGGACAGACAACTTTCACAAAGGACCTAGAGTTTTACCGTGCTCCTGGTCATTATTATCTGCAGCTATAAAATTGGCAGAAAATGTGCTCAGCAGTTTATCTGTCAAGGAATTAAAGTGTATGTACAACAGCCCTGGCCCGGCCCTGGCCAAACATTAATATAATAAAGTACAAACGTTATTGAAAATAGGGTTTGTGCAATTTGTATGTGAAATTGATTTGTTGGGTGTGGCTAATAAAAATTGCTTGTGGCTAAAAAAAATTTGATCATTTTAGCCACATTAACAGACTGTGGCTACAATGAAAAAATTCGCAGCGCCAACACTGCATAGGGGCAGTAAATGATTGTATTGTGATTCCTTTTATTGGTACCAACAAATGATATAACAGTGTTCTCCCTAGGATCAAGGGCAAGCATGTCGGAAATTTGCATAAAATTTACATGATAATTTGCATACATTAACATATATTTGAATACATACACACACATAAACAGTCACTGCAAATTCATGAAATTGTAGTCATTTAACATGCGTTTTATTTACTTACACACACTGCTGCATGAACATACATATCAGGGGAATAAACAATTACAACTGCAATAAATTCATGCATGAATTCAATTTACTTGGATTTTAATATCCATTTGATGGTGTTCAGTTTTGGACATGTTGTTCTTTCATCTGAAATGTACCATACCACACTCTCTGTCAGTGTGTGTTGAGTAATAAAAGATTGATTGATTGATTGATTGAAAACTGAACGGTCACATGTTGGTTTCTTCAGCAATCAACTTCAGTTGTAAAAATTCAACTCGTACGCTCATTGCATGGAGAAACGTTTGCGATGAAACATTGCGTCACTTGTTTACGAAATTATACAGAGCAACGAAAGCCATACAATCAGGGCTGTGTACCCCAGCAAGTTTTTGAGCACATGATTAGGGTCACGGTCCCAATGATAGAGGGACTGTTACGGTTTACCATAACAGAAAATTCAGACGTATTTACAAGAATGATAGTCACCAAAATTTATGAAACCCCTGTCGTTTTAGTAACTTGCCTCCTTAGCGAACCTGAAACGAGACCTGCACTTGAAAACAGCACGAAACGCTCAAAGCCCACACATCGACCGCCATCTTGGAAATCGCCTGACCTGTTTACGTCACATGGCACTGTAGACATCATTTCGCGACTAAAATGTTAATCCAAACTCATATTTTTAAAAACTTTGCGCGAAATAAAAAAAAGATTACAAGAATGCAAAAGAACGATTGCACGGTTAGCCAAAAAACTTGTAAAATTACAGTGACCCCAACATCGAGAAACTAGGTCAAGTCAGCGCAGCGTAATATGACGCACACGTAACATGTGCAGCCCACGGACTCTACCGTTCTCCTGCTCTGATACTTTCACCGTTTGTCTCAACAACAAGAACAGAAAAATAATTAAAATACAAATGCACATTCGTAATACTGCCATGGAGAGTTCATGTAGACTAACCGTCATCAGGTATAGACGCCTTATAAACCTTTCTTGAGGGTCGCAATTTTGACCGATAGCTTTGACCACCAGCATTTTCACGGCGTCGACGTCACTGTTATCCCCCCACGTAACTTGATAAACGGCCATTGACACGACGCTCGATCAACATGATCAAAGTCGCGGCCACACCGATGTGCCGCTCGGCCGGTGTTTTTCAACACCTTTGTACGTGTCAATTGATTTAATGTAAACTCGTCAATCAACACGAAAAAGTCTATTCAGGACTAAAAACGATGTTGATAAGGCTAGTTTTGGAAGATGTCCCATGCCAATGAATACACTGAGCCG
This sequence comes from Ptychodera flava, assembly GCF_041260155.1. Classification (NCBI taxonomy): domain Eukaryota; kingdom Metazoa; phylum Hemichordata; class Enteropneusta; family Ptychoderidae; genus Ptychodera; species Ptychodera flava. Next base: position 18,106,471 of record NC_091937.1, read on the forward strand.
TCAAGTGGGGCTGTCAATCAAGGGTGTCGGAAAAAATCTGAAGCGTCACGGCATTGTAGCAAGCGTCACGGCGATCAAGGCAAGCGTCACGGAGACGTGATGCTTGAAGGGCCTAGGGAGAACACTGATATATACCAACTGAACAAAAAAATAGACTGAAGAGATACAAAACCATTATGGACCAACTGATATAACTCCTTTCACAAGCCATAAATTTATCTGCAGTTCAGACACTAAAATATGGCGTCAGAATTCTTAAATAGCTGTGTGATGTGCCTAGAATAATTACGGCTAGTCTGATGTCTGACACAAATTTAAGCCCTATTACAAAATGTCTCCTATGACTTAAAGACACTTGAAATGTCAAATACTATGTCAATACTGCAATATTATATATATAGCCCAAACATGGGACTATGTGCCCGAGGGTAGGTGACCATTTGCCCGACGTAAGGAGGGCAAATGGTCTCCTGCCCCGAGGGTACATAGTCCCTTGTTTGGGCTATAATATTTTTATTACATGCCTCTCTTACTCAGTTTGCACCAAAAATATTTACGTTTATTGGCAAATCATAGTCAAATGCTTTATTTTCATTTTAGACGAAAAACGGTTAAAAATAGAACGATTTTCATCATCAAATGGCGCATTGATATATTTAAACTACTGTTATGCGGTTTATCAATATTTTATGCGAAATTTTCCAAAAACCGGATTTTCTGTGCAAAACATACAATTTCAAGACTTTATGTCGAAAAGTTTCAAATTGAAAATAGTTCCGGTTCACTTTCAGTCCAGTGATGACTATGCGGCCCGCGACGTCATCGGCGAGTTACCATTGAATCCTATGGAGGCGCGCGACGTCGGATATACGAGGCATGTAATAATGTATGATATTGGAGTTTTTACTTCCAAGTTCAGGGTAAAAGATAGTGGATGAAATGGACAGAAACTATAGAAAAGACCTGTATATATACATGTACACCACGCTTATTTTTTCAGGGTGAAAGTTTAACTACCTTTTGTCATTATTTTTGTCAGTGTTGCATAAAATGACAGTTTGGATGTAATTCCTATTTCCTTGAAATACCTCAATCAATTTGTCAACAAAGCAATAACATTACTGTAATCGAGAAAAGCATGATTTCTGATGTCTACGAAAAGAATATTCTAACATCAATCATGAACTTTGGTGTATACAGTATTAGTATAGCCAAGTTGTGCATAACATTCCTCATACTAAAACTTGACAATGTCCTTTAGTTCATGTGAATTTAAGAATGTATTTAACTTTATTATTGTCCGAAGAAATTCCCAGTGTCATGCCAAGTGCTTAAAAACGTACTGAATTTTGGAGAATTAATCATATTGATAGAGGAAAACGGCGCGTCTTAGATCAGTTATGTGTGTTTTATAATCGTTCCTTTTCAATATTTTCATAGAACAGATAAAGATATACTATAATTTAAGCAGTGTTCTCCCCCGAAATTTCTGAAACAGGGTCGACAAACTTGCATAACAATAACTATGTAAATTTTATGTTAATTATGCAATACACATGTCACTCCATAGCATCAGAAAAAATCCCACAATAAAAGGATAAAGTAAAATCTTTTGTGCACTTTAAGCACTTCATATATTACATCCATATTTTCATTCAAAGTCTTCCAGTTCTCTCTAGAATAACATTCAAAATCAGACGTTTTATGTGATCCTCTGTTACGACCGGTACGTGTTTGTCTGTAGCCAGATTGCGTCCATGGCAAAACAGTTCGTTACACGGACAAGTTCATACGGGACTGAATATTAGTCAGAGGAGCATGCCTGCAGAGAAATATGTTGACTTTAAAACTCAATTCATAATAAAGAGAAGCCCGAAAATATTGATACCGGGTATTTTCAAGAACAAGATTTGAAATTGCATCGACTTCTACTTCGACAAACGTACGAAACTTCGACAACTGCGCGGCGTCGGCCGTAGCCATGCATTGTGTGTGTGGAGCACGCTTGAACACACGCGACCTTTGAACCTATACTGTATATCCTAACCGTACATACATAGCTGCTGTATTCAGATGATCACACGAATGATTATTTTAACTCATGTAGTTCCTTTTTATTTCATTTCATGGTGCCCTGAATATTGTAAAACGGGTCGTGGGTTTTGAAACTGGATCAAGTGAAATTGTTTCTCAAAGTCAATCGAACGAATCCATGCAAGTTACGAATGCGTGACACGAGGTGACACACATGGCTTCAACGTCATGTGGACGTACACAGATCTGGAAATGGCTAACTCGGACACGCAACGATATGAACACGCGGCAGTACCATACATTTTTGCATCTGAATTTTGTCTCAACCAATCGTACGATTTCAGCCACTTCTGATCGAAATCACTTTCCTGACCTTCGGATTCTTACCAGAGCGAGACATGGGTGGCAACAGCAGTTCAACCATATTGCCTAGTATAGATGCTTTGACTGAGTGCCCGCTGGCAAAGATGTAACACCGAGCCTTTCGTAGAGTCATGGATGTAATTTTCAATTTGTACATCCATGGTTGAGTATACTCCATGTCCGTTATGTTATATAAAATGGCCGTTGTCTGTACGATTGGCAGCGTAACACATTTCATGCTTTTTGAATTTAAGTTTCATCCGTCTTAGCCAATGTTCATTTGCACTACGGCCGCCCCATTTATTCTCCTCACAGACAAGCGCGACTTTGGGTGCTTTGCACCCGATAACCCTGCCTCATTGTGTGTAAAACACCTAAAGCATCGACATGAAAGGAGAACAGTCTAACCATTTCACACATTTTGGCAATGGAATAAACCTTTTAATCATCTGGCACGTCGTGTTATCGCCACATTAGAACCGTTTCACACTTGAACTCGTTTCACACAAAATCGCCGCCGAGAAACAATAGATCTTCAGCCACATTGAAAGAGAATCGGCGGACACGAAACAGGATCGGCTTGAAAAAATAAAGGATCGGGCGAAAAAATAAAGGATCGGGGCGATCCTGTTAAACTGATTTAAGAGATGGTACTATATCCTCTCATATTAACCTTTTTACTTCTAGTTCCCTGTGAACAGATCTACATTCACCATTGATAACATGATGGTAAAAGGGTCAAAGACATTTCATAGTGAATGATCACCTGTATTTTCATCTGATGGGATCCACTTCAGCAGAAGAAAGCAGTTGTTGTTTGAAATCTATTATGGATAACGTTATGCAATCCCTGTGCAAGGTTGTTGCTATAATGCATCTAGGTCATCAATATGGAGCATGGCTACATGTATTTAATGTTGTGGCTGTCAAAACAAGCTTGTGTTGCTGTGACCTTGAATCATTCACTGTTTCTACTCCACTCTGTGTGTCGGAAATTCCATTTGATTTTATTAGTCCTCTTGAATGCCTATAATGAATCTGAATTGGGTATTTCCTGAGAAGTTGAATTTCCCACCATTTCAGTTATATCTTTGGTAGGTCAACAAAATTCAACTGACAAAGAAAAACTGAGAAAGTCTGATACAGATTCAGATTCAGAAAACTTTATCATCTCCTCTAGAGAAATTTACATGTGGTTCTTAACACCAAATACACAACACACAATAAATACACTTACACACAAAGGTAAAGAACTGAGACTGGACATACCCTAATTTGACTTAAATTGAAATTGAATTCGGAATAAAACTCAGCTTCGTTCTCACAGCTTGACACTTTGGATCGGAACTGAACTGTAATTCAGAGCCACTGATGACCTACTTTCCAGAGTATGGGTGTGGGCCAATTTAAGTCAACAAATCTGTTTTTGTGTCCATTATATATAGTACATTTGAGTCATTGACCCTACAACCTTTTTAAACCATTGAAATATGCTGTCATAGCAAGCCTCTTTGAAAGGATGGTCAGTGTTTTTGCTAAGGGCAGTAAGCAGGTAAATATTACTGGGATTCCCCAGTCATTTTACCAGGGTTCCGCTTGGTATACCAATGCAGTCATGTATGAAACAGCAGAAATGTTGCCAGGGTTTGAAAGCCATATACTGGCGTGTTCCCCAACCTTCGCAAAAACACCAACGGTATTATCTAAAATTGTACAACCATCTCAGAGAAGTAATTCCATTTTTTTATGGTTAAACAAACTAACATAAATTATCTGTCATAGAGTTTTTAGCCTTTTGAGTGCTGTAATTTTTCCCGCCAAAATTCTAATGCAACATTTGACCAATGTTTATGAATTTTTCAGCAATTCTTATGATGATTTTGGACTAAATGGACATAACTCTTACATGTAAATAGCTACAGCTTTTGAGCAAAATTTTTGTTAAAGTCTGAAAAATTGTCTGGATTTGCAAAAAGCATTGCATGTCTAGGTTTATATTCTATAAAGGCGTCAAAAATTGACTTTGGCACTCAAAGGGTTAAAGGGGAAATTTACCCAGACTTTCTTAGGTAATCAGGTCGTTATTTAGTGAAAAATAAACAAAATAGCGTTGGTTTCATTCACTTTCACTTGCGCGTATTAGCGCAGTGGCCACAAGCTGAACGCACGGAAACCGGAAGTGACGTATCAAACTTACTAGTCACAGCGGGTTCAAAGCGAGGTCACTTATGACCAAGCTCTTCTACGCGCTTCTACGCCAAGTAGAGTACGCGTACGCTGTACGCAAACCTCAGCGCTCGACTAATGGCGAAGATAATTGGTAATAACTTCAAACCTGAACGAGCAATCGATGATCCAAGACTGACATCGTCAGAAAGTTACAGCGACTCGAGTTCGGAAAAGTGACTATTCTAGCTCCGATGACGAAGTTCAAATTACTCTCGGCGATCAATCATGCTGTCATTGTCAGCCCAATTGCTGTGAAATCATGCCGACACCAAAGTAATGCCAATGCTCTAAAGAGATCGACATTTATTCTAAAAGTGCGAGCATTTTTAATGTGTTACAGAACACCTCGATGTAGCCATGATAAGTCTAGAACCAGCGGTCCTGTCTACAGCGTTCCGTCTCTAGTGCCTAAGCGTACGCACAGTCCACAAGCAAAGCACTTGGGGCTGGATATGCCCCGGGCAGTTTTCTTTTAGGCTATTAGTTCAGTAGTTGGACTTGCAACTTTCGGTATAAGCAGTCCTTCTCAAAGTGGTATTCGCTGAAAACTTTATTTCTGCTCGACTTTAACATCGACACCGAGTGCTTGGCCCCTATATTCTGTAGCCATTCTATACACTGTAAGTGTGCAGCTTACAGTTACACACGTCGACTGCTTCAATGACCAAGTTTACGACGTCACTTCCGGTATTTTAGTACACCGCTGTTTGTTAGCCAGTGAGTGAAAGTGAATAAAATCGACTCGAAAGCCTTTCAATGACCATATCAGTTTAATGTGCAAAATTAATTTTCAGGGTAAATTTCCCCTTTAAGGACTACAGAGGATCTGACATAACCATTTTCTCCTGGTTTCTCACACAAAGGGGGAATGCTATGCTATGCTCCTCTCCTTGAAAATTTAGAGGGAGTAGGCTCTGGGGGGTTTAGATTCTGGTGGAAACACTGCCTAATTGGGTAGTTTTCATGTAAAATAAGTGGTTAAGCTGGTTAAGCTTGATAGTTTTTGCATTGTTGTTAGACTCCTGACCTTTGACCTTTACATTGCAGTTGTACCGCACATCACAGATGCCATACAAGAATGGGTAGAAAGGGTTGCCAAGATTCCAGTGGATGGAGATAATTATGAACCTGAAGTCTGTATCATTGAGGTTAGTCATTGAAAAACAGACCCATTCTTTCAGTCCCATGGTGACTTGCAATCATTAAGTATTAGTTGATTTTACGTGCATTGATTGTATTTCTGTACCTCTGTCGAATATTGATCAGAATGACAAATTAGTAAAGATTTCCAAATAATAATATACACATTTTTTTAACAAAAAGAAAGAAACAATTAATGATGTATTGATTGATGGCTTGATTGATCAATTTACATTCACTCTATTTATACAGTTTTTACTGGTATGTTAAGAACTGTACAAAATAAAATATTTTCACAACAGAAGAATATGCAAATTATATATTGTTATGTAAATTGACCACCTTTGTTTTTTCACAACTCTGGAGAACACTGTACAACGAATAAAAGTCCTCTGTACATGCTTTGGAGACTATTTGTAAGCCCTTTTCCATTTTAGCTTGGTGGAACAATTGGAGATATCGAGGGTATGCCCTTTGTTGAAGCCTTCAGACAGTTCCAGTTCAGGGTGAAAAGAGAAAACTTTTGTTGCATCCACGTCAGCTTGGTGCCACAGCCTAGCTCCACTGGAGAACAGAAAACCAAACCAACACAAGCCAGCGTCAGAGAACTCCGAGGGCTTGGTCTGTCACCGGATCTGGTGTGTATTTTATCCCTTTCCTTGAATGCATACCTTCAGTCAAAATTTTTCCGCGCAATTTATGTAACAAAGTCACAAGTTTGTAAACCTTATACTTATTTAACAGAAGTCATTTGTTTTTGCGAGGAATTCTTTCAAACAGACATAATATCTTGGGAAAAAGAAGAAGTGACATTTAATAAAAATACTATAAAACATTTATAGATCTTCAATATTGATTTTCTTCAATATATCACAATGGAGTTCCTCAAGGCTCTGTTCTTGGGCCTATCTTGTTCACAATTTATAAATCACCACTTTGCAGCATCATTCGAAGATATAACATAGTTTCATCTCTGTGCAGATGACTCCCAGCTATATCTTTCTTTCAGACTACAGAATATCAATATGAGCACATTAAAAATGGAAAATGCGATCGCAGAATGGATAAGATGGAATTAGTCTTTTTCGTTTCGCAAGCAAACCTTCGCAAATGAACATACCATCGTTGCGAATAGACGGCTGTACGATCGTTCCGACAACATGTGCCAGGAACCTTGGCGCTCTCTTTGACATCACAAAGAGTATGAACAACCACGTAATTGCAGTTTGTAAATCATCAGCGCCATACAGAAATATTTAACAGAAGACGCAACAAAGCAGTTAGTTCATGCATTCGTAATATCCAGACTGGATTACGCTGACAGTCTACTTTATGGTATGACCAAGTTAAATATGCAGAAGCTTCAACTCGCCCAGAACACTGCAGCTCGTGTGATTACAAAAGTAAAAAAAAAACTGACCACATTACTGATGCTGTTATCAAACTTCACTGGCTGCCTGTCCATAAACACATTGAATTTAAATTGCAGTACCACACGCGTTTCAGATCCTGCGCAGTGCTGCTCCATTATACCTCTGCAATCTAATTACATGCTACAAACCTAATCACTGTCTTCGTTCCTAAAGTTTTATCCAAGTCCTCTGGAAATCGAGCCTTCTGTTCTGCTGCCCTATCCTATGGAACGAGCTTCCACTTGCAATTAAAACCTGCAAGTCGCTTGACATTTTTAACAAGAAGTTAAAAACTCACATTTTTAGGCGTGCTTATAGCCTGTGATGTTTTTGTATACTGTGTACCAGTTTTTTAGCTGATATTTGGTATGTATATAAATACCAAAAAGAGCTTATATGGTGAGTCGGTGGCATCTGTATGTCTGTCTGTATGTATGTATATGTGTGTGGATGTATGTCCATCACACGCAAAAGCTCCCAAACAGCTGCACCTACCATCACAGTGTTTGGTGTACAGGTAGATCCAGGGGTTGAGATATATTACGTTGTTGAAATGAGCATGTCAGTGTCAAAAATATGCAAATGAGGTAAGAAAAAGGGGGAAATCCTGCAAATGTGCAGGAGTGGTGGCATTAACTGAAACAGCCCACACAGCTGAATTGGACATTCTGTAATCTCTAACCTATTTTTATGCAGTGTACCTATTATGTGTAGGAGTGGTGGCAGTGACTGAAACAGGCTACTTCACTGACCTTGAATCCTTTCCTGTCATTGTTCATGAACTGATACATATCGGCAGACCTGCTGAAACCATGAAGGACTGTGTTGAAACATTCCTCTGCTAAGCCTGTTCCTAAAGTTGACATCCAATACCTAAAGTTTCAGACCTTATTTACTTTTGTCATTCTTGTTCTTGATGGACCAATTCAAACCAAATATCAGCACACTGTCCTTGACGGTACAGTATTTTTATTTGTTTTTATTAGTGTTGTTATTTTTTTCCCCACAATTTTTAGCTTGGTTACATTCTTTTTTTTCCTTTTATGCGTTTATCCTTTTATCAATTTTAATGATCTTTTATTTTTTTTGTTTTTATTGTTTTCTATCACGCGCCTATGAGCACTCTTGTGGATATATGGCGCTATATAAGTACTTAATTATTATTATTATTATTATAATTATTATTATTATTCGGTCACTATATATTGAAAGTGGAGAGCACTCATGCAAATTAGGAGCAGAAAATGCCAGTAAATAGGCTGAGCACATTATAATAAACAACGGTACACCAAAGTTTGCAGCATGGGTACTGTTTTCAGTAACCTGTGCCACGACGAAAATGGTAAAGATGGTTTCAAATTGCAAAGTTTTGACTGTATTCAACCCAACTGGTGACTTTCTAGGAACTTGCCAAGTTACCACAGGGATTCAGGTCTTAAAGGCATAGAGGATTTGAAGTTCAACTGCTCTACGCACCAAACACATTGTCCTCAAACTCTTGAATATTTTAATCAGTTTAGAATTTCTTAAAAATTGCATACAAAAATTTTTAGATAGCAAGAATAAAAACGGAACTGCCGTCAGTTTCTGTTGTAGATTTGTAAAAGTATTTCTTTTCTTGTGCTGTTCTGCCCAGATTGTCTGCAGAAGCCAAAATCCTGTCGCAAAGACTGTCAAAGAGAAGATCTCACTGTTTTGCCATGTGGATCCAGAACAGGTCATCTGTATCCATGACTGCACGTCAATCTACCGTGTACCCATGATGCTCTTTGAGCAGAACGTGCTACCTTTCTTCAACCAGAGGCTGAACCTAAATTACCCAGAGAAGCCAAGGCGTACACTTGCAAAATGGAAAGAACTGGCTGAAAGGTAAGGGCTTCAACAGTCAAATTTCTAGTCTGTTGCCAATCATGGTACAAACCTATTGTTTTCTGTGGAAAATGTACTTGTGCAGTGAAAAATAGGTGTGAAAGGATAAACCCTTCACCTGCCACAGTGTAGACCAAAGCCATTGTTTTCTACATCTAGGTTGGACATTGGTACATGGGTAGTTCACCCAAGTACACTGTAAACAGGTCAACATTCCCCATTGATATTAACTAGTTTGAACCAAGCTGTTGTGGTGAAGAGGGTAAAGAATGCATTTGGCCTGAAAATATGCTTCCAGGTTTCCAGTGAAATTGTTTATCTTTTCATATTAACTAGGGGATTTTTGGAAGAATTTGTGTTTAGCCTAAAAAAGTGACTTTGTATGATTTAGCTGTTTTGACTGTATTACTATTTGAGAACAGTTACTGTATAATATACTGTGCTGCTAGATTGCTGTCAAAATCATGTAGACTGAAATGTGCAATTTAAACGGCCAGAATAAGAGTGAATATTGTCATAACACAGTCAAAGATCACAGCTGATTTTCTTTTTGCAAGAAAAGGAATGGCACTGTGAAGAAGAATATTTCTCTGCATAATTTATCAATTACATTTTGTTTTTTTTTCAGACATGACAGAATGTTAAAAGAAGTGACCATTGCGCTGGTTGGCAAGTACACCAAGTTAGAAGACTCATACATCTCTGTCATCAAAGCGTTGAAACATTCTGCCATCGCCTGCAACCACAGATTGAATCTTAAGGTGTGTAATATGGTTGTTCAATGAACGATTTTGCAACTAATACACTTATGGGGGGGGGGGGGGGGGGGGGGGGGTGGCAACAGGGGAAATTGATCGCAAATCATATCTTGGGACATGACAATTTGACCACTATGATACACGTCTTGTGTAGAATTTTGACTGATACCAAGTCCTAAATTGTCTACATGTAACCTCTATTTTCCCACATCTTGGGTATTTGACATATTTTTGTAGCCTGTGGGTGGGGGATTTGACATGGCTGGTGAAAACTTGTCAGATTCACCTGTTAGGCCCGCACTCCCTGGTGGAAAAAATCGATAGGCGCATAAGCATTTTCATGAAGAAATGGATGAGTAAAAAGCTCTCAAATATTAGGTAGGTCACTGTTAAGTCTGACTTTGTGTATGACTTTGTGTCAGTTTGTTTGTAAATTTTTTTCGAAACTACCATTTTTTGGTCGTTTTACTTTTCATGGCAAAAATTTGACCTAACATTAACTAAGAAAGTGACAAACTGAAGTACAGTGCATATCAACTTAAGATGTATGATGTGTAGGCAGATGTGATTAGTATCTCATTTTCTTCAAATTTCTGTTGATTTTTTCAGTATATTGAAGCAGCTGATCTGGAGAAGTGCACACAAGAGACAGATCCGGTCAGATATCACGAAGCATGGCAACAACTGTGTAGCAGCAAGTAAGTCTCCATGGCAAAGCATAGTAATGACTTTTAATTCTAACCAAATATAGGAAACTTTTCAGGGACTCCGTTATTTTTATCACCATTTTCAAACACCATGTGGACTGCATTTGATGACACAGTGTGTGTGACTGGTTGACCTTATTGCCTAACGGATCAATAACCTCAACCCTGTATGGAAAAATTCACTTGGTTTTCAGTTAACAGTAATTCTGCGTAGATGTTATTTTGCAATTGTTTTAATCTTCTTATAGGAAAAATTAAGATAACTGACTCATATTTCACATTTTTTGTTATCTGAACATGACCAAGCTCGTTTCCAGTGTATGTACAACCGAAAAGGAATTATGAAGCTGCATACCACTTCTATTCTTTAAAATCCTATGCATACATATTGCTGCGTGGATCTCTGTGAAATTTGTAGTAGTTTATCAGTTTTCTGTTTGACTGTAACTGTCCCATGTTCAGAATCTATATTCCTGGTTTGTGTATTCCTACTTTCAGCGGAGTACTTGTTCCCGGTGGATTTGGTGTGCGTGGTACGGAGGGCAAAGTAGCAGCAGCACACTGGGCAAGGGTCAACAAGAAACCATACCTAGGTAAAATGTAAAGTATTTCTCTCATGAAACTATGGCCTTGCAGAGATAATATCAGGCTGAATAAAGTATTGTGCACCCACAGACACCCCACTTCAAATTTGTTTGTCCAGTATTCAGTATCACTTCCCCATTAGCCAAGTAATCAGTAAAAAGCAGTTTTGAGCCAAAACTATATGTAATTTAACCCACCTAGATTGGTCTGTCATAGCAGCTATAAAAAATCATGCTTACGGTGTCTCTGTTTTCAGGGGCCTTCAAATGTTCAATATTTGTTAAAATGCACCATGTGGGACATATTATACTTCACTAGTTCAAGGCAACTTGACCAGATTGTGGCATGCAAACTTGGCAGGGGTTAAAACTGTTGCTGTGACTACGATTGCAGTGAAACTATAATCTAAGAACTATCAAACCCAGGTCTAGATTCAAGCAACAATGTATAGTTTTCTGTGGAATTACAGGTGTTTGTTTAGGACTCCAGACAGCTGTGATAGAGTTTTCAAGGCATGTCCTTGGATGGGAAGGTGCTCACTCCACAGAATTTGAACCTGACACAAAACATCCAGTGGTAAGTCAACTTGATTTCCTAAGTTGTAATTGCAACAATGATGAGAAAAGCAGTTGGATCTTTAAATTTCATTGCATATTTTCAGAACACTAAAAGCAAGTATTTCAAAGGTGTGTTTCAGGCGTCAGATTGTCTTGCCAGGAAATTTACTTACTAGATTACAATTTCAATGGAAAACATATGGATATGACACCTTCATAATGCTCTTATAGACGAGAACAAACTTGATCCCTTAGATCGATTCCCCTACCTTTAAGTGCTGCTACCTTTTCCTTAACATATTTTCAGTGTTTAAATTTTAGCAGAAGGAATAACATAGTGTTGATTTTCCCTCTCAGATCATTGAGATGCCGGAACACAATCCGGGACAGATGGGTGGAACAATGAGACTCGGCAAAAGGAGAACCATCTTTAAAGACAAACTTTCTGTTCTCAGTAAGTGACTCAGAAAAGTAAACAAAAATGTGCTACAATAAATGGTGATCGGTGTTTTGAAACATTCAGTCCAAGTAAAAAAAAATTGTAACTTTGTTTCCAGTTTTGAATCACTTGTCTCTTTATAAGCGATTTGTATATCTTTTGTCATTGTACATTATCAAAAGCAGTCGCTTGATGTACTTCCTGAAAGCATGTTGGACAATCCAGCGTTTGGCTAATGAATCAGAGCATGTGTGTCAGAGGTACATTGTTATCATTGGTAGTTGAACTTTCAAGTCTTGATAAGAATCCAGTCACCAATAATTATAACATCTCATTGATTCACTCACAAAAGCTAAATACTGTGCTGTGAGGTGACGACCATGAAACTAGTTAATGCAGAGAACTAAAACTGAAATGAAATATCAAGAGTTTATGTTTGCTTGGCTGAAAGTGAATAAAACGTTCACTGAATCATTTATTCTCTGACATTTCAATCCTCTTTGCATTCACTGTATTGCAGAGCGTCTCTATGGAAATCCAGAGTATGTTGAAGAAAGGCATAGACACAGATATGAGGTGAGTGATAACAATGTGAAATTTCAGATTTGCAGTTATACCGAGATAAAAATGACAAGTTTTATCATAGCTGTTGTTGATGTGCATTCTAAAACCCCACGACATTGCTCTTTTCCATGGTTTGTTGTGGCGCTATCAAGAATGCTAGAGTAAATTGTGGATATCTAATGTACTAGGTGTAAACACGTAGCCTCGTGCAATTTCACCCCTCAAACATAATTGGTTCTAGTGACATCAAACCATGTTTTGTTACTTTGTATGGACTTACCTGTATTATAACATCTAATAATCAGTGACATCTGAAACATACTTTTCACGTCTTCCATGAAAAAAGATGCTGTGTAGATGAATGAAGTAAACTCTGCTAAGCTGGTTTGATATTTTCCCTATTTCCCATTTCCAATTTTGGCCAGCTATCACAAAAAAGTTTTATATGAGATCCATAAACAAGCTGAGAATTGCCAGTTAAATAGACTTTAATTTTGGTGAATTGTTACTGTAATAATGAACACTTTGTTGAGTTCAGATTATTATGAGATCATGACTTTAAAATATATGGAAATGGTGGTCTGTCCTTATGAAGCTTTGTAACCATAATGCAATACTCAAGAACCAAGCAATGCTGGTATGTCATGCGTCTTCTGTCCAACAGGTGAATCCAAAGCTAGTGAGTCAGTTTGAAGAAAAGGGGATGAAGTTTGTCGGCCATGATGTAGAAGGTGAAAGAATGGAAATCATGGAGCTGAATGGTGAGTCTTTGTTTTCCCATGATGCAACATTCAAGATGGTTCTCTCAGTGATTTGTTCCCTCTTTCAATCAGTAATAAACTCACCTTAGTGCTCTTCATGTATACACAAACTTATAAATAATAAGGTGTAAGTTCTTAGACATATCCCTGCACCTGAATCCAGCAGAGCACACAAATTATGATAAAATCACAAAACAACTGTGCTGACATTGTCTATTTAATTGTGTTGTGTTTTCTAGTCTATTTCATTGTTGTGTTTTCTCAACAATTCGGCTACAAACTGATGATGATTGAAAGGAATAGCAAAGATATCAGGAAACCAGGATAAAATCATCGTAATAATAGTATGGCGTTTTGTTGAATTATTGGTGTCCAGGGCATTGATATTTCATAAAAGTCTTGCTAAAAATTCAAATATGTATTTTTGAATATTAATAATAGCTTGTTTAAAGCCCCCACTCAATTATCAGATTTATCTAATATAAATATTTCCTTGATAAAGTATTCAATGGAAAACAAAAGAATGACAGACTGTTAATGGGCTGTTGACACATTCGCTAATGCAAGAACCAGGGATTGAGAAGGGCGCCTTTAAGTAATTCATAATCAACCATATCGTAATATTGTAAACTTTCATTTCCAGATCATCCATATTTTGTTGGAGTTCAGTACCATCCAGAATACATCTCAAGACCAATGAAACCCTCCCCACCATACCTTGGTCTGATTCTAGCTTCCATCGGCAAACTTCATTCTTACATTTCGCGTGGTAACCGACTTTCTCCACGCAGTACGTTCAGTGAAACAGACTCTGAGGATGATGAAGTTTCTGAACTTGCTTCCAATCTGACGGATTGTGTCTTTGGCCGAGATACATAGAAATTTATGTACAAATGCAGCAAAAGTAAGCATCGTAAACACCTCACTGAACAATGGCAACTGTACCTTTCTTCACAATGTCAGTTAATATGAATATTCATACATATGGTGCAAGCTGTATTAATTATTTGAAAAGTTTTTCTTTGGACAACAACAAAACTAGCCACATTTGTATTCCAATGCTTGTTCTGCCAACTTGAAATATGGTGAAAAGTAACCCCATCATTAAAGCCAGTGTATGACCATGACATTAACACTACATTTTACTGTCTGTCTGGCAAAAGGAAGTGTTGTTCTCATTGTAAGTTCCTCAATAACTGATCAGGTAGAATGTACAGGATAAATAACCTTCTTTCTACCATCTGAAGAAACTGAGTTGCAAATGTTGATATTTGTCTGTCAGCCATACTGTGTTCACCGGGCATTGTTTGAAATGATACTTTGTATTATTCAGCACAAATTTTTTGTATGCAGTTTGTATCTGGCATGTGTATATTTTGGCAAAATTTATTTTTGTCTTTCACAAAACTAGAGGAGGATTGAAGTGGGTACTTGTCAGCCTTCCACATCTTAAGGAGATCACCCATTGACCATCGATTATTTTTATAATTTTCAAAGTGAGGCTATGGCCTATAGTTTTATGTTTAGAGCAATATTCTAACTAATAGGAGGAATGGAGGTGATAGAGCATCCAACAAAATGTGTAACAAAGGGTCAAAAGACAAAAAATAAATTGTTAAGAGAAGTTTACCAACTTTTCGCAACAACTGCATTATTAAATGAAATTTTTTTACAAAGAAATAAAGTATACAATTACTAGTGTCTCACATATTTTCAATGTTGCATTCTTTGAATTCTCTTTTTTGCAAGTAGTCATTTTTGAATTTCCATTGTTGTACATCAAAGTGTTTGAAAGAAACGCTCAAAGGAAAATGTAATTATCTTTGATTAACTTTGTAGTCATAATTTTTCAAAGATATTGTACCTTCTAACTTTAGTTGAACTCGTACAGTGTCCCCATTACATGTAAAATCATCACTTTCATACCAATTGGTTCATACTGTGAATTTCTTTTTGTGATCTGCACGACATTCTATCCAAATGTAATTACCTGTGATTTGAAGGGAACTGCCCAACTACTCTTATGAAACAATTATTTGAAAGTCATTGTTCCAGATTCTCAAATATCTGTCAGTAACTTGCAGGGTATTATATCAGTGTTTAATCTTTGATAAGAATGGCATTAGATGTGACTGCTCAAATTACTCTCAGTCACTTGTGGGATGTTGTACTTCAATGGGTTAATCTATGATTTGCAAGGCATTATATCAGAATGTTTAAATCACTTATTTGAAAGGGATTCAGAATGTTCAAATCAAAATTATTTGAAAGGTGCAATATCAAACTTTTCAAATCTAAAAGGCATTACACCTGATGGTTCAAATCATTGGTTAGAAAGGCATGTAGTCTTCATGTTCAATTAATTTCTGTAATTTCAAAGGCTATGTCATAGGATGTTCTAATCACTTTTAGTGACTTTTAAGGAAAGGCATTGGAATCAGAATAGTTTCATGTTGAGAAGTCAAACACAAATTTCCAAAAGCTTAACAGTGATGCTTTGGTAATTGGAATTTATTGTCAAAAAAAAGTTTTGATTATGTAAAACAATATCAGTTACCATTTATTTAGAAGCTTAAAAAAACAACCTATTTCATGTTTCTGAATAATAATTGCCTATAGGTCAGGTACACCAAATTAGTGAATGTATGTGATTATTTGAAAGAAAAATGAAATGGGCTGGTCAATAAAAAGTAGTGTTTCTCCGAAGATATTTATCAAAGCCACAAACAATGCAGCACAAAGATTTTCTGCTTCAAAAATATTTATTCCCCTTTGAGATGGTTTGTAACTTTTTAAATTTTTGACCATGTTTTTTCGCAGTATATGGAATTTTCATAGATTGCAGTATGTAATAAAATATGTTGTGCACTATGAATCCACTCTCTGTGACTGCTTATTCAAGTAAACAAATCTGATGTGACCATGACATCGGGTAAAACATGTGGTTCCAAAAACCCACTATCCAGAGGCTTGGGCTAAACCATGGTGGTGAAAGGGTTAAGCTTGAAATTCAGCATTTAGCTTTACTGATATCTGTAACTGGTACTTTTGCTCTTTATCAACCAGGTGATATTTTCGGTGGTAAATGAAATAAGTCCACATTTAGTGTTTTTGTTCCCAAGTTAAAAATTGTTTCAGTGTTTCTCAGCTTTCTTTGTTTTAGGCATGTGATGGGATTCTTTGTTTTGCAGAAATGAAAAATAAACACAAGCAACAGGACAACACTGAAAACTGCCTCAGAATATGAAAGTGTTCAACAGTGTTGGTTGTGTCAATCATGACAAAGTGTACGATGCATACTGAAACGGGCTTTGAGGAGAAAATTTGTTGACTATGTTCAGTGATAGATTAGCATGAGGATTTTGCGATATATCCTAAAGTCGTCTGATTTTGTGAAAGATATACACGCCGTACGTGTACCTGTGATGGAGACAAACATGGTTTGATGTGGCATCCATTTGTTAAAGTTTTAAGTCAAATCCATTGATCTATTTTACATCAGGAATATTACTGAATAGGGTAAGATATTTCTGTCAACATTTTGTTGGGCAAACTTAATCCATTGCATGTCCATGACAACTTTTTCTTCATATGGCATAACCCAAGCTGGGGATAGAGAGATCTGAGAGGACCCAAAAAAGGAAGTGCATATTATATATGCAATTTTATTTTCATAGATTCTAAATATGCAAATATGCATGAATATAAAAACTTACAAATTGTTTCAAAAATACATCCAATTGTTGGACCTATCTCCTACAATAGCTCTAATTATAGTGAATGCCAGACCGGCAATTTTCAATCTTGCTATCAAAATCATAGTTGTAGGATGTCCACTCTTATAAAATATCATAAGCGAGCAGAAAATATAATTTATAAAGCACAAACATGTATAAATGAAATTTTTTTATGTTTTTACTTGTTCATTTGTTGGTCAAAGTTGTGAACTTTAGACCAAAAAATTTCGAATCTGTACATTCGATTCAGCTAATTAGTTAATGTATTTTTTTCTTTCTTCTGTAATGTTTGTTTTAATTTTCTCCAGAAATGTTCCTCTTCATTGATTGTAACCCAACTTGGCCACCATTGTTCCTTCAATAACGTCTTCATTGTTCTCTTTAAGAAAGATTCTTTTCTGGTCTTTCTTGGGAACTCAAGGTAAGTAGTGGTGTTTATGTGACATTTCAACATATTCGACATTTCGTCCTCTGGAACATGCTCCAGTATCAAAAATATAAGTCGGCCATACTCACTGTCTGGCAACATACATTTGTCAAAAGCACATTTCATTTCATGGTCACACCACTTGCTCTTCACAAAATTTTTTGAAACCACAAAAACAAATTTTTGACTCCTTTCCATTTCATCTTCGATGTTGTCTAGTATCCCTTTACCAAGTTCAAAATCTCTGTCGTGGATACACAACTTTAGAGGAGGATCAGTTTCTTCCAAAGTTGGCACTAGATATTTATACACCCAGTCGCTGTCCTCGCTGCTAAAACACACAAATGCATCATATCGCAAATCCTGTTCCTCGCCAATTAAATGGTTTTGTTGGTAATATGGCCTTTGTTTTAACATCCTGATGTCATGTTTCGTTCGACAAAGAAAAATCAAAGCAAAGATTCCCAGCAAAATGACAGGTATAACAATATATGCATAGGAGAAAGTATAGTCAGTTAAGTTTAACATAAGAAGTGGCTTTCCTCTGATATTCTGTGGCACAGCACACTGGTAGGTCTGCCAAGGCAGAGAGCCATCACTTGTAAAAGATACATTTATGCTAGATTTCATAAAGTCTTGCATTTCTGATAAATATGTACAATCAAATGGATTGTTTTCAAGATAAAGTTTGACAAGATATGTCAGTTTGCTGAAGGTAGACAGCTCCAATCTAAAAATGGCATTGTTACTGAGGTCAATTAATGTCAGATGTTTGTTGTGATCAAACAAATGCCTACTTATTGATGAAGAAGCAAATATGCCGTCAAATTGTTAAACCAGTCGTCTGAAGTGGTTATCCTTAAAATTTTTAATTGTTTTAGGTTCATAAAAGTACCGGAGGGTATTGACCAGATGTTATTATGAGATAGATCCAATTCTTCAAGATTTTCCAGATGCTTGAAACTCTCATCAGAAATGTCGACAATGTTGTTGTTTCCAAGATTAAGTTTCTTTAATTTTGAAAGGTAGAGAAGGGATTTGCTGTAAGGGTTTGTATCCAGTTATTACTAAGGTCAAGAGCGACAGTTGAAGGAGGTAGAAATGTTGGTATTTTCGTCAATTTCAAATTCGAGCAGTCAAATTCTCCTTGTTGATTGCCAGGTTGAGTCTTGCAATATCTGTAATCTTCTAGTGAAGTTTCTTGTTGAATTGCTGCAGCTGGTAGTACAACAACGGTCAGTGTTAGAATGGCAAGAACATGAACCTCAAGTACTTGGTAGTATATAACCATAAGCACAGATCATATAAAAATATGATACAAAACTATTCAGAAATAAAAAAGTTTTAAAAATATTCAAATTACTTAAAGTAATTGAAAAAAATCAATGTCACCGTCAAATTGTTAAATTGTTGTAGGAGTTTTATTTAAAAGACAGTCATGAACACAATAGATTCTAAAATAAGGGACATGAAAAGTAAAAAAAAGATAACTGTTGTCACACTTACATGGTATCAATTTGATTTTTGTCAAAAGGCAGCCATGAACACAATTGATTATAATACGAGGGACATGAAACAATGCATATTTGAAAATTATAAAACTGTTTCTGTGTTGTCAGAAGGGCCCTAAAAATAAGTAATATTTACATTGTTTGTATTTACATAAAAGTACATAATCAGTTTCACAAATGTTCGAAAAGGTTCTGTAGTCATGATTCGTTACGCACTTTTACATTTGCTTTCAAACCATCTTATTGAAAAAATGCAAACAAGATACAGCTCATTATGCTTTAACACTTTAATAAATTTATTTTTCATTCATTTTTCCCTTTCTTCAACAGCGCTTTTTTTAATTTTCTAAATGAGCGTTCCTCTCCATTCTTCCTGACCTCATTTGGCCAGTCAAGGTAAGTACTTGTGTTAATGTAGAACTTTAACAAATCTGACATTTCTTTCTGTGGAACATCTTCCAATATCACAAACAAAAGAGTACTAATATCATCATTGCTGTCTAATAACATATGATATGCACTCTTCATTTCATAGTCACACCATGTGCTCTTCACAAAATCTTTTGAAATGATGAAAATTATTTTTTCACTCTTTACCATTCGCTCCATAATGTTATTCACAATGTACTTCCCAATTTCAAAATCTCTATCATGTATGCAAAGTTTTATACGTGGTTCTTGTTCTTCTAAAGCTGGTATTAGCTTTTCGTCAATCCAGTCACTGTTTTCACTACTGAAACAGACAAATGCATCATATGCGAAATTCTGTATTTCTCTCCTTGCATGGCTTAGTTGGTAGCACTGCCTAAATTTTGATATCCTCTTGTATGTATAGAATTTAATATACCACCACTTTTGCCGACAAACAAAACCTGGAGCACCTACAACCAGCATGAGGATTATAGCTATGACTAAATATGTATAGTCAGTCAAGTCTACCTGGAGGAGTGGCTTTCCTCTGAGATTCTGTGGCATAGCACATTGGTAGGTCTGCCAAGGTAGAGAACCGTCCTTTGTAAAAGATACGTTTATGCTACCTTTCATAAAGTACTGTATTTCTGATAAATATGTGCAATCTAATGGGTTGTTTTCAAAATAAAATTTGACAAGATATGTCAGTTTGCTGAAGGTAGACAGCTCCAATGTAAAAATGGCATTGCTACTGAGGTCAATTAATGTCAGATGTTTGTTGTGATCAAACAAATGCCTATTTATTGATGAAATCTCATTATTTGAAGCATCCATAGATGTCAGCATTGGTAACTTTTTAAAGTAAAAATAACACAAAGTCATTACACCGGAATGTGAAATATTCAAATACTCAAGGCTTGTAAAGTTTTCAAAGAATACACTTGCATGGTCTTTGCAGTGAATATTATTGAAAGCTGTGAAGCTAAGATCAACATAATTTAAATTCAGTGTCTCAAGAAAGTAAATGTTATGGTCATTCATAATGAGAGTTGATTTAGACAGATCAAGATAAGTCAATAATGGTACTATTAATTTACTTGGAATTCAGGATCGGGAAACGGTGGTACTCTTAATTTTACTTCGAAATAAGGCCATTCAATATTTGAGCAGTCATGTGAGTCAAGGATGGAAAAGAATGTACTACAACCTCAAACCTAACTGATGTATTTGACAAGTCAAGTACAACTAACTTTGTTGCATTACATTTATAAAAACTTATATAACTGCTTTTACTGTCAGTAAACTTTAAAACTTGCAAAACGTCAAGGTCAAAATCACTCACATATTTTGTGTCCATGTAGTAACATATGTTTTTAGCTGTAGCATGTATTACTTCTATATTGCTTCTTCGATGGTAACATTCTTTTGCCTTGCCTGAATAATACCTATTATAGAGTGGATTATCCCTCAAATCAAGTATGTGTAAGGGCGGTAAGGTAGGCGGACAATCCTTAGTTCACGAAGAAAATTTGCTGATAAATTCAATTCTTTCAAATTATGCAGGACCCAAAATGTCCCTATCTCAATATAATGTACCTTATGTTGCTGAGATCAAGTATCTCAAGGCTTTGAAGACTTGAAAATGCATCTCTCTCTAACCATGATAATTGAGGCACACTGTTGTTTAAATAAAGAGATTTCAAATCAATGAAACATGAAAACACATCATAGACCGTTTCATCAAAACCTCTATAGTGAAGTGATGGGATTCTGATGTACTTTCATTGTCTGCACATTGCGGCATTGTACCATGTGGCACTGTCAAGATTATGGAATGGATCACTACTTCCTGCCTGACACTTTTGAACCAACATATGTGATACTTGGCTTTTATCGAAGGTATATCGGATAGAGTTGATGCTTTATATATTTCAAGAAGTAACATGTTTGAATTCCATCACTATAACCAGTCATCATGAGTTTTCTTTGCACAAGTCCACAACCAATAGAACTCAACCAAATGACATAGTCACGGTCAAACTCGACACTGTCTTTTAAACTTCCATTTGGGTAAACAAGTTCGAATAATTCAGATGATTTTAAATCTGTTGACTCACAAGATGACTCATCATTGGCTAGATCATACCGGTGATTGTCATATCTATTTCAAAGTTAACCAAGTTGCGAAGGCCACTGACAAGTGTTAGGAGCAATGTTATTGATTCGAGTCTCAGATAAGTTGAGGTTTGCAGGTTTAACAATCCATGCAATGCATCTGAACTAATATGTGTAATTGCATTACCAGATAGATCCAAATACTTCAATTTTGAAAGCCCTAATAATCCCTGTAATGAAGCTATGTTCATAATTGCATTCTCAGATAGGTCCAAGTGCTCTAACTTTACAAGCCCTGATAAGCTTAGAGATTCAATTCTATTATTTGAAAGATCCAAATAAAGAAGATCTAAAAGTGATTTAAATGCGTGAAGTGCTATGTGTTGAATAAAATTCCTTTCCAACTTTAGCTGCAATAGGTTTGAAAACTCTGCAAATGAAGTGGAACTGATGTACACTAAGCTATTTCTTGAAACATCCAAGTATTGGAGCTTGTTCAAATGAATACTGAAATATGATTCCAACATCCTTATATAATTGTTAGAAAGGTTTAGGGAGACCACATTTTGGAATCCATAAAATGCATCTGAGTGAAGAACAGAAATCTTACTGCTCGAAAGATTAAGATGAAGAGGCTTGACATCCTGTTTAGCATTAAGTACAGCCACATTGAGAAATCACAAAGTATATATAATGTGCTATCTGATAAGTCTAAATGTGTCAGGTTTGGTGGATATGTGTACTTCCACGGGACACTTCCTTTAGGGGACAGTGCACTGTTATTTGCATTCTGAGAGTCTTAAGGCTGGATAACTCTCTAAACAAATCAATATCAGATACTGCTTCATTTACTGAGTGTGACCAGGGGTTAGTGAAATATTCGAACCCTTGTTGAGGTAGTACAACATAATTGCTTAAATCTAAGTTCATCAATTCAGACAAACCCGCAAATGCGCGAGTTTCCAAACTAAGCTTATTTTTAGATATAATATCTGATGTTGATATCTTTAAAATTTTCAATTGTTTAAGGTTCATAAAAGTATCAGAAGGTATTGACTGGATGTCATTATAAGACAGATCCAACTCTTCAAGATTCTCAAGATGCAAGAAACTCTTATCAGAGATGTTCTTAATCTTGTTTTTGGTAAGATTAAGTGTCTTCAAATGTGGAAGGGGAGAAAAGAATCTGCTGTAAGGGTTTGTATCCAGTTATCACTGAGGTCAAGGGCGACAGTCGAAGGAGGTAGAAACGTTGGTATTGCCATCAGTTGCAGATTTGAACAGTCAAAGTCGCCATGTTGATTACCAGGTTTCGCCTTGCAATATTTGTACGGTGCAGCTGGAGTATAAATGGGTTCAACTGCTGCTGCGACTGTGATAAACCTGGTAACTGCAAGGATCGTAAGAATACAGACCACACACAAACGGCGATATATCCCATCAACGTAAGTCACCATTATGGATTCACCGATGGACTGACGGAATAATGTATTTCAGGCATGTAATTATCTTGAATGTTGACATGCAGATTTTTTTTCCAGATTAACCTTGATAATCTTTGTGTCTTCTGTCCATGTATGTCAGACTGTGAAGTACAAATGACGTTGATGATACACAAATATATTTGAACTTTTCCTTGCTCATCCATTGTGATCAGTTTTCAAAACAAACATGCTTTTCAATTGCTAGAAATCTGTTGCTTATGACGATCTACGTGATGCCTTAAATTTCTGTAGGTTTTAGTTTTTGAGTCAGTTACCTTATGAACAACATTCTACTAAAATTAGGCTAATGGACATGAACAGCACATGCGTAAGCAGTGAAACATAGTCCACACAAGTCACAGAGTAAAACAATACGTGTATGTCTATTCATTTTTAATCGCATTTTGTTCTCGCATGCCCTTTGTTCTATGGCTTTAAACTTATAAGACTAAAACAGCCCTCGTTCGTTATTGATTCCTGTTGAGAACATTAAGGAGAACGATTACGTGTACATAGGCCTCACTGATAACATCTTCAAGACATGCTTTGCTTATCACATGCAGTCTTCCGTTAGAACAAGTATGAGAACAGTAATGTTCACTCGGTCTCTTAAGAACAAGACAAGGACTTTGTTGTATCATGGTCAATCATTGACAAAGCATTCAGGTACTCTGACATAAGCAAGTTAGGTAGTCTGTCAGAGAAGCATAATCAATGCTGACAAATCTACACTATTAATCAAATGGTCTGAGTTGATTTGAAAGTGTCGTCATAGACACGAATATTAGAGAGGTTAAGATTTCACCCGTAGCGAGAACGTAACGTAGAGTGGCTACGCGTTCCGTACGCGTAACGTTCTGCACAGATTCGGATTAAGACTTGACCGACCCCGTCACTTTGCTTTCCACGGCGGCAGTAAGTGGGTAGCCGAGCAAGGTTCACATGTCTGTGTTCACCTAACGATCTACGTAACAGCCTATCACTAATGCCACAGTCTACTGAAGTTTATACATTCAATTCGCTGTTTTGCTTTTTATATGCCCATAGATTTGAAGTAAGTCTAGATTAAGACGTGTGCGTGCCGACTCACACAGTCGAATCGTCGCATTGTCTATCGGATTTTGCTCTGATATCAGGTTAATAAAAACATAGAAAAAAATTGAAAATACTGAAATTTTACTTTGTGTTAGAAAAACCGTGTCAAAGCCACGGAAGTAAAACAAACGACAATGTTAATTTCAGTCTGTACCGTGGCCGAAAACGACACAGACCCTATTCAGTTTGTCATTGCGTCGTTCTGTTAGAGCTGCGTCGTTCTGTTTCGACCTGCGCTCTTCAGTTTGTAATTGCGTCGTTCTGTTTGAGCTGCGTCATTCTGTTTTGACCTGCGCTCTTCAGTTTGTAATTGCGTCGTTCTGTTAGAGCTGCATCGTTCTGTTTTGACCTGCGCTCTTCAGTTTGTAATTGCGTCGTTCTGTTAGAGCTGCGTCGTTCTGTTTTGACCTGCACTCTTCAGTTTGTAATTGCGTCGTACTGTTTGAGCTGCGTCGTTCTGTTTGATCGTCGCTCCTCAGTTTGTTTTGTTGTAATAAAGGGAAAGCAACTCCACACATCGTTCATATCTGAGTTGTTTGCATTTTGTGTATGATATTGTGTATATTGTGAGTGTGTATCATGTTTGATTGTTTTATGTGAGTATTGGTTAGCCATGGCGAGTGTAATAAAGGGAAAGCAACTCCTCACATCGTTCATATGTGAATTCTTTGCGTTTTGTGTATGATTCTATGTGTATGTATATCATGTTTAGCTGTTTTATGTAAAGGGTTGATTAGCCATGGCGAGACGTACCCGTATTTACGTGTCTTGCTGTTAACCAACATTGGAGCGGAGAGACTAGCGTTACACTGCGATCCTTTGAAGCTACGTTTCGAAAACAGAGTTTTCTTCATCAGTCACTTAAAATTCATTTTTGATTGGTGAGACATGTTGAATGATTGATTGATTTTATGTGTTAATATGTTGTTCCACTGAAGTTTGTTGTTCAATTACGGAAGCTATGTCTACGGTTTGGTCTTGTTGTGTTTGTGTATGCTCATGTGAATCGGAGTGCCATCTATTGTAGCTTTTGTGAAGTCTGGCATATGTAAGTGTATCGCATACTTCTGTTCCTCTGTATGCGATTATTGGTTGCTCGAAGGTTTGCAGCATGAAAAAATATTTGGACAAGATTTCACTGACGTTCTTGATCCAAAGCTTAAATAGTATAAAATCATGGACTTTTGTATGAAATACAGCAAAAACGGGCTAAGTGTCAAAGACACAAGGAAAAAAAGCTGGAGCAACAAAAAAGGACCTCGAAATTAAGAAAGTGAAATAGAAAAACATGAAAAGACATTGATGAAATTCAGAGAGCTTTAGATGATATTTACGAAGTCAAAACACAAGGTATTAGGCCTATTCAACATGCTAGAATAAGATGGCATGAGCTTGTTGAAAAAAGCAATGCTTATTTTTGAAGCTTGAAAAGAGAAATCATTACAAAATCACATTCGTAAACTTCAAGCATCTACAGATTTAAATGAAATTTTAAACACGCAGAAAGAATTCTATCGAAATTTATTACACATTGTTTTCCTGAAGAAAAACAAGAAGAGTTCACTGGCGATTTCCATTTTCCTTTACTGTCAGAATTACAGAACAAATATTTGTGAGGTTATTTGAGTCTCGAAGAATGCTACCAAGCTTCGAAAAACATGTCCAGTAATTAAAGCCCGGGGAATGGCGTTTCTGGCCCTTGTATGGTAATTTAATTGTACTGAGTTTCAACTATATGTACACGTCCATATGGAGAGTTGTCAGTGTCAGTTTCCCAAAAGACCAGCAACCATTACTTTGATTGATAAAAAAGAAAAAGATCGTCTGTAGCTGAAAAATTGGGGACCTATTTCTCTTTTAAACTTTTATTATAAAAATGTTGCCAAGAACCTTTTAATTCGAATTTCAAAGTTTTATCGGAAATAATTTACCCAAATCAAGCTGGTTTATATGTAAACGGTCGCTACATCAGCGACGCTGTTTGCAAGATTTTAAACTCCATGCACTTTACAAAAGAAAACAATATTCCTTGTATTCTTCTTTGTACTGATTTTGTCGAGGCATTTGACTCTATCGAGTGGTCTTTCCTTTACTTTGCTTTAAAGAAATTTAATTTTGGTGAATCTTTTATTCTATGAATCAAAGTTTTATACTGCGATATTTCTAGTCATTAATAATGGTGTCACCTCTGGTTAATTTTAAGTTAGCAGCGGTTCAAGACAAGGTGATACTCTTTCACCTTACTTGTTTTTAGTTTAGAAATTTTGTCCATCGCCATTCGTCACAACAAAACAATTAAGGGCATTCAAATCGAACAAAATGAGTTAAAATTGCACAATATGCAGATGACACCACTCGAATGTTATCAGATGTGAAATCTGCCGAAGAATTTCTCAGAATAGTTGACTCATTCGGCAACATCCCCGGCCAGAAGATCAATAAGGAAAAGAGTGACGCACTATGGTTAGGTAGAAAGAGAGATTGTATATACACACATTAATCGACTCAATGTACCGCATCATTGAACAAAGGTAGAAACGATGTGTGAAGTTGCCCTCACTTTCCTTCTTGTAAAATTGCTCAAAAATGCTCAGGATGTAAACTGTCTGCTCTACCACGTGTGGCAAGTGATGATGACGACCGCGAGGTAGCCTCGTGCAAGGGTAACAGTGGAGGCATAACCTCTCTCCCTGCTATTTAAATTACAGTAAAAACATGTTGTTCTGTGCACATTATCTTAGGGAAACAGTTCTTGTCTAAAAGTGTAGACAAAAAAGAAAATTCTTCCGTTCTATTTATTTATAACGGAGGTCAAACAAAAGCACAAAGTTGAGAGAAACATTTCCTGCAAAAATAGCACAACTGAAAAGTATAGGACCCGCTGGCATATTCTGGTAATGTACTTTAAATCATAGATTGAGAATGTCTTTTTTTGTAAGTGCTATCCTTGTTCTTCGTCTTTTGTCTGTGTTCTGTTTCCGTTGTCTTTTTTCGTACCTTTTCTCTTGTTCAAGTTGTAAATTATATATATATATATATATATATATATATATAATATATATATATATATATATATATATATATATATATATTCAGTCTAGTAAACACAATACGTAGTGACGAACACAACCTTTAACACAGTAGAACAAAGTTAGACATCCTAGCTTCCAGAATGAAAGAACAAACCTTCAGTGGGACAACACAGGAATACGTACAATGATCTGCCGTTATACCACGAAATTTATCCACTGAACCTGACTTGAGGCGATTGATAAAGAAAGTCCGGCAAACTTTCGAACATAGCCTTAGTGTCGTACGCAGTGACTCAACTCTGGAGTACAGACTGCACTGACATTTATATTCAGCTGTCTCGACGTACCTATTCTGTTCTGTACACAAGACAGTGAAACAAAAAATACACACCACCATACATTAAACGCAATCAACCAATATGTGAACGATGTGTGGAGTTGCTCTCCCTCTACTACCTATGACTCCACGGGCACCCATGCCAAGTTGCAATGGTATTCTCCATGTGACCGTTCAATGTTTGTTACAAAATGTTTATTCCAGTACTTCCGTGTTATGCTGAAAACAAACTGAAGAGCACAGATCAAACAGAACGATGCAGTTCAAACAGAACGACGCAGGTCTAACAGAACGACGCAATTACAAACTGAAGAGCGCAGTTCAAAACAGAATGACGCAGCTCAAACAGAACGACGCAATTACAAACTGAAGAGCGCAGGTCAAAACAGAACGATGCAGCTCAAACGGAACGACGCAATCAAACTGAAGAGCGCAGGTCGAAACAGAACGACGCAGCTCAAACAGAGCGACGCAATTTACAAACTGAAGAGCGCAGGTCAAAAAAGAACGACGCAATTACAAACTGAAGAGCGCAGATCAAAACAGAATGACGCAGCTCAAACAGAACGACGCAATTACAAACTGAAGAGGGTCTGTGTCGTTTTCGGCCACGGTAAATTTCAGTCTAGACTGAATATTATCGGCGGTGCAGTGTATACGACGTCTACCGCCGCGCGTGTGCCGTCGTCTGCGAGTGCACTGCAGGAGGTAATTTTTCCTTTTTGTTACCTAAAATATCTCAAAATAAGACGGCGATTGATAAAACCAAGAACAACAATACAAAACGAAAGGAATGTTAGTTTGATTATCAAGTCTATGGCGAAGCGAGCGTGAAAATCGCTCACGGAGAGGTGTACGAGAAAAGTGGCCGTTTCACGTAGAAAACGACTGCCAAACGACAAGCGAACGTGTGACATCATCAGAACATGATGAGAGCGCGCAGAAAGTGATGACGTATCCGTTCCCGTTCCGTTCGCGTATGAAATCTTAACCTCTCTATTATTATCGAATTTCAACACCAATTAGAACAATAGTACAACGGTAGTCCAAACCCCTATGAAAGGCTTACAAACTGAGGGTAAAAGTATTTTATGATTGCTACAGCATGACATTATTACCTTGTACTTGAAATAATTTGAGATATTATATACACGAAGTACAGTAGCTCATCTTTTAGCCTTGTGTTGTAGTTTGGACGGCACAACCGATCCACAATCCGAGGCTTGTCCTTGAGCTACTGTGAGCAGTAATAGATTACCAATACGTGCATGTCTAGCAAATTTCCAAGCAATTGTAACCTGATTTTAACGAGAATGGACGATATTTTCTGTCTTTACCCATTACTTGTCCTATTGAACGTCTTCTTCACATGTGAAAAACAGCATTCAACATTTTGTCTTGTTTCAATGTAATACGCCTTTCAATTATTGCTCTGTCAATTCCATACATACCTGGACTGTATATGGTGATGATGGTGCACACACAAACACACTAAACAGCCATAAGATTCCGTTGAAAAGTAATGCTACAAAAGTTTGTGTTTGAAGTCTTTGCGAATGTCACAGCAGAATATATATTTTCTTCAATATAGTTCGCTGAGTAAAGAAATTCTGTAGACTATGTTGTTGACAACCGGGTATCTAGTTACAGTTAACGGACAATGATTTATTCGTCTCTATGCTGGCTTTGTTTTCCCCAGAGTCCTATTTTAGTCCTGGGTCAGTCCCAGGCAAGTCTCTGTACACACAATGAGTGTCTTTATTCGAATAGCTACCAGAGCAAATGGCAAAAGACGTGGAGTGTGAAAAGCAACCATTATGTAGAAAGCAACCATTATTGAAATGCAAATTGAATATTGTCATTGTTTACCCAGACAGCTCAGGGCTCTATTCTGAAATAGATGCCTCTCCCCTAGTGGGGGCGCTCTACAAGTAGGTGAGGATAATACCTCACAGCCTATATATCACCAAAATTAGCAATGGATTTCCAACATTATTGCATTACCAAGACGATGTAGGGACACAACAATATAGCACATATGGTGACTTAGCACAGCAATCTAAAGTTCAGGAATAAAGTGAAAGTTATGGATATTTAGCTTCACATATTATGATTTGATAAATCATTCTTTGATCTCAGGGTGATTGATCTCACTGATATTCATGTGCTTTTAATTTGTTATGGTATGTTACCTCTGACTGGTGCAAGGGTTTTTTAAGGCACTAACTACTTGGAGCATCGGCAGAAGTATGGAACAAGAAGAGTAGTATTGTACTTCAAAAGGGATTGTGTAAATGAATACTCTAATAAAGAACATTGCAATTCACATGCATGATCTGCTCCTTTATGAATTATCTCAAATCAAAATTCTGAAGTTTGTTTATGAATAAACTGCAAGTGTCTCTCATGACTATGTCATGATAATACGATGTATTCGAAACAAAATGTTTTACACATTACGTCATGATATTTGCGTGTAACACAAAGTTTTATTTATAACAATATGCAATTTGAGTCGTGCATTTTTCTGAGGACAATGATGAATAACTTCATAAAAATGTTGGACTTTGCAATATTAGACAGGTGACATCATTCTACACCAGCTGAAGTTCTGCCCTTTCAGTTTACTTGCATACTAATCAATTGTAATTGGCAATTCCCTGTTCTCTCAGTGAAAATTGTTCAGGAAATGCGTGAATGTTCTCCATTGACTATAAAAGAGACACCTCATGGCGGGTCCATTGTCATCATTATTAAACATTGTTCTTTGTGAGAGAAGAAAATCTAGCGATTCATTTATATATGTAGCTCTAAAACTTGTTCCATATTCTCACAATGACACTAGATTTTTCGCTATTTATGTAGTTAATACAGTGATGGAAAACCTCATACTGTAATCATTTGTCATGGCATTGAACTGGTGCTAAATGGCCGCAATTATGTCATAAAGATGGGCAAATTTTGTCAGAAATATTCAATACCAAAGTTTTAAGGCAGCAGACATACGTCTTCGATATTACAGGTTCATATTGGGGTAGACTACAAAGAGAAGGCTTAACTATTAAAGTTCAATGACTCCAGCTCTTCAAATCTTTGGCTATGAAACGTTTCTAAGGGGGGTGCCAATCATAAATCATTCTACAGGTCTACTGAACCACTTGGAAATGTTCAGGTATCCAATGGGCTATACAATGCAGGATTCGGGGCACAATTTTTTTTTCGCCGAGGTCTCCGCTACGTATCGATCGGTATCGGGGGTAGCGGAAACCAAATAATCTTGAAATAAATAGATAACAAGCCGTGATGATGTATTAGTACGCTGGTGCAAGTTTATCGATTGTATTACATAATAGAAAAGCCGGACTTTTTTCTCTATTTTACACTTGACATTATTGACAGCCGGAACTTTTTTATAAATGACCACCTACTTTCAAAGTGTCTATAAAACCTGTAAAATGAAATTTGCAGCGTCAAATAAATAAATCAAATTGGTGTCGGCTACGACGCATAAATTATAGGGATGCTCTTGGTTGACCGGAGATTCAAATTAGTACAAGTAAGAAATCTTAAATCGTTTTTTTTTTATTTTTCCTAAACGATCGCAACTTTGCCCAAAATTTTTAAAATATATAATTACATTTACAGAATTTAGTGAGCATTATGAGGTAGCGGACATTTTTCCCATTCCAGAATATGCTCAAAATCGGTAGCCCATAGGAGACAAGGTAGCGGAGGGTAGCCGACGGGTAGCCGACAAGTTTCAGACATTATTTTCACAAAAAGATAGTTTGGAGGAGTCAAAATCGGTAGTCCATAGGATGCAAGGTAGCGGAGGGTAGCCGACATTTTTTTCTCATTCAGAATATGCTCAAAATCGGTAGCCCAATAGGAGACAAGGTAGCGGAGGGTAGCCGACGGGTAGCCGACAAGTTTCAGACATTATTTTCACAAAAAAGATAGTTCGGAGGAGTCAAAATCGGTAAGTCCATAGGATGCAAGGGTAGCGGAGGGTAGCCGACATTTTTTTCTCATTTAGTCCGTGGGCTAGAGGGGGTCTACGTGCACCCCCCCCCACAGGATAACAAACCTGTATTTTTCAGAACCCTTGGGATCCCTAGAATACGAAATGGAATTTTAACAGGAAAAATATAGGGACGCAATAGCTGTTATGGTCATGTTTTGAAGGGTACCGCAAAATCACGATTTTCCAAGCCAAATGCATTTTCGTCAAATCTGTCTTCTCGTAAGTCATGTGCTGAGCTCATTTTTTAACATAACCTCATTTGTTTGGTATCATTAGAAAGGGAATTTATTCCTCTTTAAGATGACATATTGCATTATGCAATATCTTCTACAGTTTTTGTCAAATATAACCAAAACTTACCCCTTACCCCAAAATTTAACATTGCAAATTACAGTAAAACTCAAATTCTACCAATTTTTTAGCTAGGCATAATAAAATATGCATTGCTTTGTCTGAAATCTGTTTTATTGATACAGGGACATGTCAGAAATATGAAATAGACTTTTAACAGAAAAAAATTTGGGAATCTACAGCTGTAACAGTCATATTTTGAAGGGTACCACAAAATAACAGTGTTGCAGATTTGCATGCATTTTTGTTAAAACTGTCTTCTTATAAGTTATCTGCTGAGCTCGTTTTGGAATATAACCTGGCTTGTTAGGTATCATTAGAAAGATAATTCACTAATCTTTAGAATGACATATTGTAACATGCAATATCTTCTACAGTTTTCATGATATATAACCAAAACTTACCCCATACCCCAAAGTTTACATTGAAAATTTCAGTCATAGCTAAAACCAAATTCTACCATTTTTTTAGCTTGACACAGAAAAATCTGTCCGTTTTTGCTATGAAATCTATTTTATTTGGTACAGGGACATGTCAGAAATATGAAATAGACTTTTAACAGAAAAAATATTGGGAATCTACAGCTGTAACAGTCATATTTTGAAGGGTACCGCAAAATAACAGTGTTGCAGATTTGCATGCATTTTTGTTTAATTTGTCTTCCTATAAGTTATCTGCTGAGCTTGTTTTTGAATATAACCTGGCTTGTTAGGTATCATTAGAAAGATAATTTACTAATCTTTGAAATGACATATTGTAACATGCAATATCTTGTGTAGTTTTCATGATATGTAACCAAAACTTACCCCATACCCCAAAGTTTACATTGAAAATTTCAGTCATAGCTAAAACCAAATTCTACCATTTTTTTAGCTTGACACAAAAAAATGTGGCCGTTTTTGCTATGAAATCTATTTTATTTGGTACAGACACATGTCAGAAATATGAAATAGACTTTTAACAGAAAAAAAATTGGGAATCTACAGCTGTAACAGTCATATTTTGAAGGGTACCGCAAAGTCAACAGTGTTGCAGATTTGCATGCATTTTTGTTTAACTTGTCTCTCTAAAGTTATCTGCTGAGCTTGTTTTTGAATATAACCTGGCTTGTTAGGTATCATTAGAAAGATAATTTACTAATCTTTGAAATGACATATTGTAACATGCAATATCGTGTGTAGTTTTCATGATATATAACCAAAACTTACCCCATACCCCAAAGTTACATTGAAAATTTCAGTCATAGCTAAAACCAAATTCTACCATTTTTTTAGCTTGACACAAAAAATCTGGCCGTTTTTGCTATGAAATCTATTTTATTTGGTACAGAAACATGTCAGAAATATGAAATAGACTTTTAACAGAAAGAATATTGGTATTCTATGGCTGTAACAGGCATATTCTGTGGAGTACTGCAAAATCACAGCAGTGCAGACTCATATGTGCTTTTGTTAACTTTGTCCCATTGTAGGTCTTCTGCTGCGCTTATTTTATTACATAACCATGTTTATTTGGTATCATTAAAAAGCTAATTTACTACTTTTCTAAATGACATATTGTTATATGCCATATCTGATATAGTTTTCATGGAATATGAGAAAACTTACCCCATACCACAAAGTTTATATCGAAAATACTTCGTAGCTATCGTCAAATTCTACCAATTTTCTAGCTAGACATAACAAATAAGGCAATGCTTTTAAAGTTTATAGAAATCTTTTTATTTGGTACTGAGGAATGTCAGAAATATGAAATAGACTTTTAACAGAAAATATATTGGGACTCTACAGCTGTAACAGTCACATTTTGAAGGGTCTCGCAAAATCACAGTATTGCCAACTCGCTTGCTTTTTTGTTAAATCTGTCTTCTTATAAGTCATCTGCTGAGCTTGATTTTTGACATAACCTGGCTTGTTAGGTATCAATAGAAAGGCAATTTACTAGTCTTTAAAATGACATATTGTAATATGCAATGTCTTGTTTAGGTTTCATGAAATAGGACCAAAACTTACCCCATACCCCAAGGTTTAAACAGCAAATTACTGCAAATCTGAAACTCTACTTTTTTTACAATTTATTAACTTTATATACCAAAGGCAATGCTTGTATGCAATCTATGAAATCTGTGTTTTTGTTAAAAAAGTATGTCACAAATATGAAATTAACTTTTAACAGGAACATAATATGATTTTGTAGCCTTTTGGATCATATTTGGAAGGGTACCCAGGTATCAGGGCAAATTTGCCGAAACACATACATTTGCAATATATGGGTTCCCCCTCCAAAAATGATCCAAATGGCTACTAAATTGTATCATCTTCCGTTATAAGTTAATTTTATACTTGTGACATACTTTTGTAACAAATAAATCAGATTTTAAACAAGAATTGCCTTTTGTATTATGTGCAGCAAAAAATGGTAGAATTTAAGATAAGCCGTAATTTGCGATTTGAACTTTTTGGGTATGGGGTAAAGTTTGACCATATTCTAGGAAAACTATGAATGACATTGTATATGACAATATGTCATCTTAAAGAAAAATAAATTGCCCTACTAATGATACCTCACAAGCCAGGTTGTGTCACAAAATAAGTTCAGCAGATGACTTACAAGAAGAAGAATTTAACAAAAAAGGTGCCAGTTTGCGGTACTGCGATTTTGCATTTCCCTTCAAAATATGGCTGTTACAACCATACCGTCCAAATATTTTTTCTGTTAAAAGTCTATTTCACATTTCTGACATGACCCAATACCATATACAACAGATTTAATACCGAAACAGAGCTATTTTTATCATGTCTAGCTAAAAATTCACGGATTTGATCACGTTATCTATGACAGTACTTTCAATATAAACCTTGGGGTATGGGGTACGTTTTGGTCATATTCCATGAAAAATATACAAGATATTGCCTGTTACAATATGTCATTGTAAAGAATATGTAATTACCTTTTCAATGATACTAAACAAACCCAGTTATAATCAATAACAAGCTTAGTAGACGACTTATAAGATGACAGATTTAACAAAAACGCATACGAATCAGGAATACTGAGATTTTGCTGTACCCTTAAAAATACAGCTGTTACAGCTATAGAATCCTAATATTTTTCTGTTAAAAGTTCATTTCATATTTCTGATATGGCAAAATACAAAATAAAACAGATTTCATACAAAAAATTGTCTAATTTTTTATGTCTGCGTAAAAAATTGCTTGAATTTGACATTAGCTATGACAGTAGTTTTCGATGTAAATTTTGGGGTATGGGGTAAGTTTTGGTCATATTTCATAAAAATCTGTACAAGATATTGCATGTTACAATATGTCATTTTAAAGACTAGTAAATAATCTTACTAATGATACCTAACAACTTACATTATATTCTATAAAAGCTCAGCAGATGACTTAAAAGACGATAGATTCAACAAAAATGCACACAAGTCAGGAATACTGAGATTTTCCTGTACCCTTCAAAATCTGACTGTTACAGCTGTAGATTCCAATATTTTTTCTGTTAAAAGTCTATTTCATATTTCTGATATGTTCCTGTACCAAATAAAATAGATTTCATAGCAAAAACGGCCAGATTTTTTGTGTCAAGCTAAACAAATGGTAGAATTTGGTTTTAGCTATGACTGAAATTTTCAATGTAAACTTTGGGGTATGGGGTAAGTTTTGGTTATATATCATGAAAACTACACAAGATATTGCATGTTACAATATGTCATTCTAAAGATTAGTAAATTATCTTTCTAATGATACCTAACAAGCCAGGTTATATTCAAAAACAAGCTCAGCAGATAACTTATAAGAAGACAAATTTAACAAAAATGCATGCAAATCTGCAACACTGTTATTTTGCGGTACCCTTCAAAATATGACTGTTACAGCTGTAGATTCCCAATATTTTTTCTGTTAAAAGTCTATTTCATATTTCTTACATGTCCCTGTATCAAATAAAACAGATTTCAGACAAAGCAATGCATATTTTATTATGCCCAGCTAAAAAATTGGTAGAATTTGAGTTTTACTGTAATTTGCAATGTAAATTTTGGGTAAGGGGTAAGTTTTGGTTATATTTGACAAAAACTGTAGAAGATATTGCATAGTGCAATATGTCATCTTAAAGAGGAATAAATTCCCTTTCTAATGATACCAAACAAATGAGGTTATGTTAAAAAATGAGCTCAGCACATGACTTACAAGAAGACAGATTTGACGAAAATGCATTTGGCTTAGAAAATCGTGATTTTGCGGTACCCTTCAAAACATGACCATAACAGCTATTGCGTCCCTATATTTTTCCTGTTAAAATTCCATTTCGTATTCTAGGGATCCCAAGGGTTCTGAAAAATACAGGTTTGTTATCTGTGGGGGGGGGGGGTGCACGTAGACCCCCTCTAGCCCACGGACTAATTCAGAATATGCTCAAAATCGGTAGCCCATACAAAGCCAGGTAGCGGAGGGTAGCGACGGGTAGCGGACAAGTTTCAGACTTTATTTTCACTAAAAGATTGTTTGGAGGAGTCAAAATCGGTAGCCCATAGGAGACAAGGTAGCAGAGGGTAGCGGACATTTTTTCTCATCCAGAATATGCTCAAAATCGGTAGCCCATAGAAAGCCAGGTAGCGGAGGGTAGCGACGGGTAGCGGACAAGTTTCAGACTTTATTTTCACTAAAAGATTGTTTGGAGGAGTCAAAATCGGTAGCCCATAGGAGACAAGGTAGCGGAGGGTAGCCGACATTTTTCCCCATCCAGAATATGCTCAAAATCGGTAGCCCATAGAAAGCCAGGTAGCGGAGGGTAGCGACGGGTAGCGGACAAGTTTCAGACTTTATTGTCACTAAAAGATTGTTTGGAGGAGTCAAAATCGGTAGCCCATAGGAGACAAGGTAGCGGAGGGTAGCGGACATTTTTTCCCATCCAGAATATGCTCAAAATCGGTAGCCCATAGGAGACAAGGTAGCGGAGGGTAGCGGACATTTTTCCCCATCCAGAATATGCTCAAAATCGGTAGCCCATAGAAAGCCAGGTAGCGGAGGGTAGCGACGGGTAGCGGACAAGTTTCAGACTTTATGTCACTAAAAGATTGTTTGGAGGAGTCAAAATCGGTAGCCCATAGGAGACAAGGTAGCGGAGGGTAGCGGACATTTTTTCCCATCCAGAATATGCTCAAAATCGGTTAGCCCATAGGAGACAAGGTAGCGGAGGGTAGCGGACATTTTTCTCCATCCAGAATATGCTCAATCGGTAGCCCATAGAAAGCCAGGTAGCGGAGGGTAGCGACGGGTAGCGGACAAGTTTCAGATTTTATTGTCACTAAAAGATTGTTTGGAGGAGTCAAAATCGGTAGCCCATAGGAGACAAGGTAGCGGAGGGTAGCGGACATTTTTTCCCATCCAGAATATGCTCAAAATCGGTAGCCCATAGGAGACAAGGTAGCGGAGGGTAGCGGACATTTTTCCCCATCCAGAATATGCTCAAAATCGGTAGCCCATAGAAAGCCAGGTAGCGGAGGGTAGCGACGGGTAGCGGACAAGTTTCAGACTTTATTGTCACTAAAAGATTGTTTGGAGGAGTCAAAATCGGTAGCCCATAGGAGACAAGGTAGCGGAGGGTAGCGGACATTTTTTCCCATCCAGAATATGCTCAAAATCGGTAGCCCATAGGAGACAAGGTAGCGGAGGGTAGCGGACATTTTTCCCCATCCAGAATATACTCAAAATCGGTAGCCCATAGAAAGCCAGGTAGCGGAGGGTAGCGACGGGTAGCGGACAAGTTTCAGACTTTATTGTCACTAAAAGATTGTTTGGAGGAGTCAAAATCGGTAGCCCATAGGAGACAAGGTAGCGGAGGGTAGCGGACATTTTTTCCCATCCAGAATATGCTCAAAATCGGTAGCCCATAGGAGACAAGGTAGCGGAGGAGGTAGCGGACATTTTCTCCATCCAGAATATGCTCAATCGGTAGCCCATAGAAAGCCAGGTAGCGGAGGGTAGCGACGGGTAGCGGACAAGTTTCAGACTTTATTGTCACTAAAAGATTGTTTGGAGGAGTCAAAATCGGTAGCCCATAGGAGACAAGGTAGCGGAGGGTAGCGGACATTTTTTCCCATCCAGAATATGCTCAAAATCGGTAGCCCATAGGAGACAAGGTAGCGGAGGGTAGCGGACATTTTTCCCCATCCAGAATATACTCAAAATCGGTAGCCCATAGAAAGCAGGTAGCGGAGGGTAGCGACGGGTAGCGGACAAGTTTCAGACTTTATTGTCACTAAAAGATTGTTTGGAGGAGTCAAAATCGGTAGCCCATAGGAGACAAGGTAGCGGAGGGTAGCGGACATTTTTTCCCATCCAGAATATGCTCAAAATCGGTAGCCCATAGGAGACAAGGTAGCGGAGGGTAGCGGACATTTTTCCCCATCCAGAATATGCTCAAAATCGGTAGCCCATAGAACACAAGGTAGCGGAGGGTAGCGGACATTTTCTCCCATCCAGAATATGCTCAAAATCGGTAGCCCATAGAACACAAGGTAGCGGAGGGTAGCGACGGGTAGCGGACAAGTTTCAGACTTTATTGTCACTAAAAGATTGTTTGGAGGAGTCAAAATCGGTAGCCCATAGGAGACAAGGTAGCGGAGGGTAGCGGAAATTTTTTCCCATTCAGAATATGCTCATAATCGATAGCCCACAAGACACAAGGTAGTGGAGGGTAGCCGACGTGTAGCCGACATTTTGTCCGTGCAAATTTTGTGTGAAACAGTAGCCCTAAGGATCCAAGGTAGTCTAGGATAGAGTGAGGGTAGAGCGCATTTGGCCAACATATTTTCCATCATGAATGTGACCATAAGCGGTATCCTTTACAACACATGGTGCGGGCGGGAGCCGACATTAGTTCCTACATAGCTTAAGACTTAACACAAATGGTAACCCATAATAGACACAACACTTCACATTCCGTTCATTGCCACGGCATGCCGACTCCTATAGAATTTATTACGCATGTATTACATTTCAGACCCACCTTCCTTGAGTGATTTTGGTCATTTTTGTTTTATGGTAAATTTTGAATCTGTCTAATATGGCCTTTGAGTGGACGATAAGTTTGAAACCATAACATACTCGGAAATGAGTTAGATTTTAACAAAAATGAGCATTGTAGGCCAGTTCGCGTGCCGTGTTTTTCTTGTGTCTTAACGGTTTCCAGATTAGTCAAGGCTATCTCAAGAGCATAAGTAGATTACGCTAATTACGTCCGGAGGAGTGCGCATGCGTCAGTCTTCTTCCCAGCTGCCGGCAGGAAGTATGTCGTGGCTACTGAACATGCTGAAGCTTAGTAGCCGTCGATTGCAAAAGCATGGTCCACAAAAGCGAAATATCAAGCATATGGCTGGGAATGAGAGAACAGTTAAAATTGTCAGAGTTACAGTCAGGCTTAAAACTCCAGTTTCTGATGCGTTGAAAAGGTGTCAACTGGAAATGGTCGCAAGCGAGGAATGTAACGGAGAACGCTTACTCATTCAACACTAAACCACGGTCCGGACCGTGACTAAACTGAGCTTCGAACAAAAACTGGTGATACATCTTGCGCACAACAGAGAGGCTGCTCATTGTAGTTTACGTAATTTTTACTTCGTTTCCTATAACACGTATTTAATAAAACTGTTCCCGTACAAAACAAATAACGGCCGAAAATCCAAATAGTAGGTCATTGTCTTTACGTGTTTGCTAAATAAAGTCCAGCATTCAAAATTAATCGCCGCCGAAAACATAAACGTACATTTGTGTCCGCTAACAAATGACGTGGACTCACTGAAAAGTGTAGTCTGACATTCAAAACTGACCCCGCCCCAATCAAACCAGGCTACTCCAAAAATCCAAAAATTACGTCTTTTTCTGATAACAGTTTACATGTTTGTCTGCACCTTATATGAAGGCCGACATTCAAAATTAATCCCGCTCCGAACTAATTGCGACTGATGATAAAAATGTCAGATGATTTTTAACGTCTGCAAATGCCCAGTGAAGTCCGGCAACCAAAATTGTTACCGCTACGTTACGGTTTACACCTAAAGCATGCAATGAAGATTACGTTCCTGTACGTCACCACAAGTTTTCTATCTTTTTAGTGAAAATGGTTGCGACGTCTCTTTGTTTCGACAGTCGGGCGAGCAACATTTCTCTCAGCAGAAATTAGAAATATGCCAACAGTTCGAAATTTTATATTAACGAGAAAATCGCGCCTGTGTCTGCTCTGCCCGGTTTGGAAACGTGAGCTGAGTGTTTTGTAAATTCTATGCGGACACAGAGGGAACGTGATGCGGGTAATGCACGTAGAGTTAGAATGCCGTGATTTACAATGTAAACGCAATGTTGACCTAGCATTTGTTTTTCAATCTGTACCGGAGCTAATCATAGAGCATATATAATTTGTCTCGATCAATGAACTTTTATTGGCGGACTGCTCATGAAGTGAGTCGAAGTCCAGGGTCGAAACCAATCTCGATTGAAAAGTATGCGATATTTCACAGCACAAATTCATGTCGGTATAGCTTTAAAATCATCGCGATTGAATTGTTATTAGGTAATTATAAACTTATGCAATAAATTTAAAGAAGCCAAAATTGAAATGAGAGAATACTTTCCATGAATTTGAGAAAAAAATAACAACCGTGAACGTGCTTTTTTTTGAATCAGCAACTACTTTTTCCTGTGGATAAACTCAATCACGCTGAAAAACAGCGTGCTGCTGGCCTGTCTATCGTCGCTATTATAGTCAACGGACAGTCGCCACCGGAGAACGACGAATGCTCGTTTCCACACATCAGCCAACGCGATATTCAACTGTTTGATTGAAGTTCACGCATTTCATTACCTGTACCAAATTCGACCGTCGCGGTTTTAGAATGACGCATTCAGTTTAATATCAGCGTGGTCAGAGATTCACATCTGTTTTAGGTACTCGCCTCCATGGCACTCGCGAAGCCAAAACAAGTTGCTTTTAGAATTGTTCAAGTTTCGTGTCAGATTCAATTTATTTCAGTTTTCGCCAACTTTTTATCTTTCTATCAGGAAATCGTTTTAGATACCAGATATTGCCAGGTGTTATATTTAGTTTAGCCTAACGATGGGTTCTAACATGGCACAACACAAAAGTTAGCCCGGCACTGGTGCTTCTGAGGTCGGAAACCGCGTTCATGTAGCTGTCCGTTTTTAGCTCCATGCCATGTTCAAGGCGGACTGTGGTCGTACTTCAACATGCAGTACGGAACGTAAAAGCTAACGTACGCAACACGGCGTCTGAATGAATTCGTCTTTGTCGGTATGTACCACATTGTAAATTCATTGTCACGTGTCTCTCTCCAGGCAGGAAGCTGAAAACGCCGTGACGGTTGCGCAACCAAAAGAGAGGAAAACACGATGTCATCGGACTTGGCATGCAAACTCACATAAGTTTACGAAGTATATATGCAGCCAGCCATTTCTTCGCTTGATAATCAAATTTTAACTGGTACACTACAGTGCACAGTTAATACGCTAGTTTGTATTTAGCAAGAAGATTATCCCCAGATTTAGCTCGGAATGACAGTTGTGTAAATAAAGCCTAACGCTTACGCCGCGAACTGGCCGTTTCAGTGTTCATTTTCTTCCAATTTTCACGTCATGTATAATTTCATTCATACCACAAATTCAGACAATTGTGTAAAAAGTCCTGTACTTCATTATGGACTGGGAATTTCCACCGAAAATGTGAGCGAACCGGAATTTTAGCTGACTTTGTGCGACTCGAAGGGTCGCATACACATTTCTGCGATTTACTCCGTTCCGTTTTTGGCAATGTATCGCAACTTCTGGAGAGTGTAACTTGGCGCCGCGTTGACGGATTAGCCTTATCTTTGCACAGGTTGTAGTTAGTGACTGTTTCTACAAAACCATGTCTCAGAATTCCGATAATGTTCCGAAAACAAAAGATATCGTGACAAACGTGGACAAAAGCCGTTAATTTATTCAGAATCCACCCTTCTCACTTTCAAGGCTAATTGTGCAAAAACAAAGCGGAGTATCAAAAATCCAAGACACGGTTTTTTACACACCTTACCCTGCTATCGATTGCAGTAAACGGCTTACCAATGGCCATCACCCTCTCGTACTTACACTTTTTTAAGTGAAAAAACTCAAAAACACACATTTTGAGCAAAACAAACACACGCAAACAGGTTTTGAAATATTCTCACAATTTTATAATCTTCAACTGTCGACCTACCCAAACATATACTACATGTTGGGTTAAAGATTCATTTTAATGGTGAAAAATCAGGTTAAAGAAATGTACCCCTCCCAGCTTATAATGGACGAAAGCAAAATTTGCACAACAAGGCGGAGCCGAGTACATGATGGAGCGCAAAGTTTGCTTGATGAGTCAATTGTGGGAGGACGGGGATATATTAATGCTGTTATTTTATAGTTTTGAGATGTCACTGACTTTGAAGATGTACAAAACATCTTTGATAGCAATGATAGATGATTGGATACATTATCAGTACGTATCTGAGGGTATAAGGTCACAAAATTCACTGGTATTGACAAAGCTATAATAATATTACACCTCAACTACAGTACTGATCTCGTGATTGGATGCAACTCCGCAACGTGACATTCCAAAAAACTGTGATATAACGTGGTTTGAATTGCTATTGCCCTCTTGCCGGCAAGCCGTCCGAACGCCATTGGTAGCGCACATACGCACAGTACAAATACTGTATTTTTTGATGATTTCAAATTGTCGGTGCAATAAAGTGAAC
Source organism: Ptychodera flava (assembly GCF_041260155.1). NCBI lineage: Eukaryota > Metazoa > Hemichordata > Enteropneusta > Ptychoderidae > Ptychodera > Ptychodera flava. The sequence continues at coordinate 18,149,217 of NC_091937.1, forward strand.
AACACATGCCCTCAGGCTGGTGCTCTTGACCAAAATATTGATTATACTCTTGGTAGAAACAACAGTGATCCGGAGCGATCCACGCAAGAGATCTACGCTTATTCCCGGTCATCCCATAGAGCATTTCCTTGGTCGTGTCAAATCTGTAGGTATATGTACAGTAAACAACCAAATTATGAGATTTTATGTGTACAACGTATTGGCGTACAAGACTGGTATATATCAATGAAACTCAAAATGAATGTTGTATTTCATAATTCGGCCACGAAAATATTTGTCAGGGTGAAACCTTTAATTGAGTTTATTAGAATTATGAACGTTCACTGTGCGCAATGCACCACGGAACCTTATAAGAACTTTCAGGCCGATCTGGGACTAGTATACCTAAGGGAGCCGTCATTATTTACGGCCTGGGGATCGTAAGCCTGTGAGGGAGTAACTCAAAAATTGAAAACTTCAAGGGGGTTGCTCAAAATGTGGAGAGGAAGAAGGGGGTTACTCAATTTTTTAAGCAAAATAAATTGAAACACCTCTCAAATTGCACCATGGTTGCACCCATCAATTCTCAAAATTTTCGATGCGAGAGGGGGACGCCCCTCCCGTGCTCTTCCTTAGGGCGTTCTAACAGTTTTACTAGTTAAAACAAATTAAAAAACACCTTTGAGGCTTTCAGATTGCACCAGGCTGCACCATTGAACAAATCAATTTCTCAAAATTTTCCACGCAAGATCGTGAATATCCCCTCTGACACTTCCCCCTCAGCCTCGCACATGTTATTCCCCTTTTACTTTCAAACTCTGCCCAGTCATATATCCTAGTGAAAACCTAGTCATGATACCCATCCAAATTAAACAGTACTATGTGGTTAGATACTGGTTATAGCGTGAGCTTTAATATCTATATTTCGTTGTCACTTTGAATTTCATTTAGTTTGTTTCACCTTTTTCAACCGTCATTAGATAACCGATAATAATAACGCAGGGTAGATCAGATTTGAAAGGTCTTTACTATCGCTGTATTTTTGTAAATTTTACAAGTACGTGTATTGGTATTTAGCTCTTCTAAGAGGGGGGGGGGTCAGTCAAAATTTCTGAGTTAGAGAGGGGGTTACTCAAATTCATCATGGTTTGCAAGGGGTACTCGAAATTTCGGAGTTTCCGATGAAATTACTCCAACCCACCCCCCCACCCCCGCCAGACCGTAAATAATGACGGCTACCTAACAGTCGCATGGTCGAGTTACACGAGGCACCTCGGTAGGTAACGCGACGAGCAACGCGGTAGGCAATTCGAGTTGCCCGTGGAGTTGCCTCGTTTGTATGATATCGTCGCGTCGTCCGATGAGGTCAGGCGACGCCGCGTGGAAAACCGACACGTTGGTTTTTCAGGCGACAAGTCAATCATCATCATCATCATCATCATCATCATCATCGTCGTCGTCGTCATCATCGTCATCATCTTCATCATTATTTTATTGCCATATTTAATATTCAAGAAATATAATACAATTCAAATTCCGCAGAATACATTGACAATAGAAGCTACGAATATAGTCTTGTGCTAGTCGAGCCTAGCCTGTTAACTTATATGTACATTGTATTGAAAATGTATTGATGTATATATATTGATACATGTAATTTTGTGAAGAGAAGATGGTAACTGTGACAGTAAAAAATCCCACAAAGTTAGATGATTACAGCTAGAATTCGTTTTACCTTCGTACATGTACTTAAGCACATTAACATAGAGCAAGACATTCTCATAAAAGATAGCTTTTGTGAACTTACACATAGAAGTTTGATTTTTAACAAAATTCAACAATATGTTCTATATTTTTGCACCTGTGTAAGATATTGAAGATTGACCTGCAGATGTATACATGTGCGGCATACGCATTTAATAGTGTGCTAAAATTGCAGGGCCCCTATGCATGCGTAATTTCACTTCCGCACTCGATGGATGGAATGAAAACTGACTACAAAATACGATGAGCCGTTCAATAAATCTACACTACCAATTCGGATTGTACGATGTACATGTAACATTATTTTAATGTAAACAAGTTCGACGAACAACTTGAACAACTGGGCTGTGTTTCAAACATGCGGAAACGTAACAGCGAAGGGTATACATGCGGCCGTCAAAACACATCGGGCAACCAAAGGTTAGAGGTTATGCAGCTAATTCAGGCACTAGCAGTGTTCGAAATTTATACATTTATATTTATACATCAAAACGTAACTATGGATATTCAGTCTTGCACTGCTCTTGGTAGCCTGGGTGTGGTTGTGGATGGAATTTTTTTGGTAACCGGTGCATTATCATCACGGCTCACGGCTTCACTTTGGCGCTGATCCCCTGTTGTTGTATCGGCGACAACAGGACAATACGTCGTGGATTCCGACATGGGTTCAATTTCACTGCGCTTCTCCGTGTTCTCCATGTTGGGTTGCCCAGAAGTGTCTTTCGATTGATCCTCTGAATCATTTTTTCACGGACTCTTTGATCAAATTTGGGGACAGCGAGATGCGATCATCATGAACGGTTGGCATTTAATTTGTTGCAACATTTCTGTCAGTCACTCACTTTGCGTCATAATTTCAGAAACTATCGCTCGCCTGAAAATGATCAACGTATACGTAGTTCATAGACACAGTTGATATGATACGTGCCTTTTAACTACGATGCCAATGTTTCAGACAACGCCCAGAGAATCCGAAAATTTCCACACGAATGAGTGATTGACAGAAACGTTGCAACAAATTTAATGACAAGCGGGCACTAATATCCTCTGGTTCTCACAAGAGCTCAGTCACAGGGAGTGCTTTCGGAAACATTTTACTGTTTCCTTTGCGAATAGAAAACGCATAACAATGAAAGAAATGCGTAGAGAGAGAGTCAATTCCAATGCGTGAATACGCATTTATTGTGCATGTAAACGCGAACACTCTTGATAATATGAAAATAATATGATAAGTAGTAAGGAACATTTGATGGAGCAAATCAAACATAAAAGTACAGATTTAGCAACTTGCAGAGCTTATGAACATCCTGAATACGTAGATTTTGGATCAAAGGTGAAGATGGCTCTCTAAATTCAGAGAATATTATACTGCGCATACACATTTTCTGAGCGATATGAATTAGATTTAGATACGATGAAAATGTATTCCCCATACTTCTAAGCCATATGTTATATGGGTTGAATAATGATATATAGTGCAAAATGAGAATACTCTGTGGTACAGCGTGTCTTAATTTAAATAATATTCCGGCCTTCTTTCTTATCATCGCGTTTACCTTTGTAATGTGTTGTTTCCATGTAAGGTGCTTATTAATAATTACCCCGACAAATGATGCTTGGTGAATCTGAACTAGAGGTTGATTTTTCACACACAGATAACCATGTAAATACACCGCTCTACGTTTTTGATAGAAAATACATAGTTTGTCTCATTTATGTTTAAGGTGAGCCTATTAGCGTCAAACCAACGTGTTACATTTCTCAAAGATTTTCTACGTGTGAAAGATCAAAACAGTGCCATTAGAATATGTATGAAAAAGGGTTGAGTCTGCAAATAGACGAAAGTCGAAGTAATCGCATGAATTAGGAAGATCATTAATGTAAAGAAAAAAGAGTGTAGGACCAAGTATTGATCCCTGTCTCCACATGCGACAGGTAATTGTCATGAACTGAATTAATACAATCTACAGACACATGTTGATATCTCTGATAGTAAAGGATTTCCCCTTTCACACCATAATATAGGACCTTTACTAAGAGGATTTCATTGTCAATGGTATCAAAATCCTTCGAAAAATCTGGGAAGATTCTTATTGTACTATTTTCCTGGTCAATTTGTGATGTCAGGTGCCTCAGTAAATTTATAAGAGACAACTCTGCACTATGGTTCTTACGAAAACCATACTGATGCTTATAAAAAGTCATGATTGTTAGAATAATTTACAAGCCGATTATTGACAGTCTTGTCCAAAATTTTGCTAATAAGAGGTAACGCTGAAATAGGGAAATATTTTGCAGGAATCTCTTTTGGACCTTTTTAAAGATGGGTACTACTCTATCAACTTTAAGAGCATCTGAAATTTACATTTGCAAAAGAAAAATTGAAAATATGACAAAATGGAGCTGCAATATGTTCGGCTGCATTGACTAAAAGCTTCGCAGAAATGTTGTCATACCAAGCATGGTGTGTGATCGCCTTTTGGTATAACCAATATAGTCAATGGGCCATCACAGTCTATTGTCTCCCAAATACCATCTTCTCCTAGGCACTTCCCATCACTATGTTCTCCAGTGAGCTAGGATATTCGGTTATCATAATATGCTTGTTTGTCATTAATCTGGCGGTGGGTATGAGTGTTGGTCCTCTTGCCATGACACTGCAATAGCTAAAATCTGACATCTCCGAAAATACCATGACACTAAAGGTATATGTATTTGTTGGTATTTGAAGCTGGCAAGTTAATTGCTATCGCAATATAGGTCATTGAAGGTCATGGTCATACCTACTTAGGGTCGTTGCCAAGGCAGTGCCCTGTCGAAAAAAACTTTTTTAGGGAAAAGGAGGAAAAGCTTTATGGCTTATATCATACCTTTGGAATGAAAATGCACAAAACACAATCTAATTATCTACAAAATTAGGCCATCTATGCAATGCTTGAGCAATACAGCGCTGTAATTTTTCAAAGTCAAAGTGCAATTTAAACCTGCAGAAATTGATATTTAAAGTCACTTTCCACAGGTAGAGCAGCACTCTTTACATAGCATGTTTAAGCCTGTATTACGCTATATTGAACTTTGCCGGAACACAACTCCCCCGATATACGAACACACAATATTATCAGAAAGCTGAGTATCTGACCTTATTTCTCAGTGCAGTTGCAAGCTGAAACTCCTGAATGAGGTTTTGATCTCCGATAACTTTATGACATGATCATGTTTCTTTTCAAAGATGAATCTAGGCTCTTTCCATGTAAGTCCTTAGTTTTATTTTCGGAGATATTATCACTACCAAAGTGTGATTTATCTTTCTTCTGTGGCAGCAGAGAGGTTACCAAACAAAACTACATGGCCGTAGCCTGCAAGGGGTTGGGACGAAGGGGGACAGCTGCCCCGCCCCCTCTTGAATTTTGGGAAACAGGCAAATTTTTCGAATACACAGAGATGCTTATAAAACACTTATATTTTCCGGGGCGATTCCCAGCACGCGTGCTTTGGATTGATGAATTTATACTAATCTCCAGTGTCGCTGTACCTACACTGACTCGTCGCTGCAATTTCTATTGTTTCTATGGTTTATTGTACGCTTGGTTAACTGAGTAAAGTGTTTCACCTAAATAAAGTATGTTGTCATTTACACGTTAGTCACTTCGGGTCAACGTGTTCATAACAACTTTGGCAAACCCCAAAATGTCCAAGTTACTTTGTAATTATTTAAAAAATCACTCTGTGCATGTTACTATGTCATTATTTTGATTTACTGACTGATACGCATAGGCCAGGACGGGATTTAATCGATATAGCTGTCGGACATTTCTGTCAAAACTATAAATGGTACCCCTCCGGACAATAATTAATCGGCTTCATATCAGACATTATTTGTGCAGTTTCTTTTCCTTCACTATGGCCCGGGACGGAGGGGGGGGGGGCAGTATTGAATTAATAATAATTGTTAGAAAATCATAATTAACACTTTATTTGTATATGTACCGGCATTAAAATCGGGACGGTAGGGGTCATTAATTTAGGGCAAGGCCACTATTTTCATGCAAAAGATTGGGGAAGGTCTCACTATTTTCCACGCAACCAGAGTGCAAAAGTTATACATCAAATATCTGTCCCCATTCTTATTCCATTCGAATAAACCTCGAGTATAACCAAAACCCTTTGTAATATGCCAAGGTGGATCTGTAAGCCGCGAATGAGATCTGCAGACTGGTCAAGCCAAATATACTGACGTCTTCGAAGTCACCATGACCGAGAGGACAGACTGACAAAAATGAGATTGCGACTGTGACTGACGAAATCACTGCTACAGTGATATAACGGATCACGTTATTACACAGGCATAAAAAATCACCACAGATGACGCCCCGACGAAACAAATTGTAGTCCACGATTAAGGACGAGAAACACTAAGCGTTGAATTACTTTAAGACGCAATTCTAAACTTAAAGATCATGCCACGATAAAAAAGCGAGCTGTAACACATGAAAAGAAGAGACAAGTACATGAGCAATGAGGTATTTCAGTGTTTCAGTGTCGCTGAGAGGAAACGGAAACCCCCTTTCACACTAAGAATCTCTGATAAATAATTACCTAGAAACGCATATGAACCATTTAATATTCGAAAGCTTAGATATTAACCAAACCAACTGCGCTTATGTTGTATCAAGTGCTTACTCAAGTATCATGTTACGGAAAATTTAAATAACCTTTAAAAATCCTTTGTGACAATGCAAAAAATATTCCCGGTAAAAACAACAACAAAATCTTACTGTTACAACTACAGAATTCCAATCTTTTTTCTGTTAAAAGTCTATTTTATATTTTTGACATGACCCATTATAGAATGAAATAGATTTCATACAAATAAATGCCGGAATTTATATGTCTAGGTAAAGAAAATGGTAGAATTTGATTTTAGATATGACTGCAATTTTCAATGTAAATTTTGGGGTATGGGGTAAGTTTTGGTCATATTTCATGAAAACTATAGAAAATATTGCATGTTACAATATGTCATTCTAAAGATTAGTAAATTATCTTTCTAATGATACCTAACAAGCTAGGTTATATTCAACAACAAGCTCAGCAGATAACTTATAAAGAAACAGATTTAACAAAAATGCATGCAAATCTGCAACACTGATATTTTGCAGTACCCTTCAAAATATGACCGCTACAGCTGTAGAGTCCTAATATTTTTTCTGTTAAAAGTCTATTTCATATTTCTGACATGTCCCTGTACCAAATAAAACAGATTTAATAGCAAAAACGGCCAGTTTTTTGTGTCAAGCTAAAAAAATGGTAGAATTTGGTTTTAGCTATGACTGAAATTTTCAATGTAAACTTTGGGGTAAGGGGTAAGTTTTGGTTATATATCATGAAAACTATAGAAGATATTGCATGTTACAATATGTCATTCTAAAGATTAGTAAATTATCTTTTAATGATACCTAACAAGCCAGGTTATATTCAAAAACAAGCTCAGCAGATAACTTATAAGAAAACAATTTTAACAAAAATGCATACAAATCTGCTAACACTATGATTTTGCGGTACCCTTCAAAATATGACTGTTACAGCTGTAGATTCTACAATTTTTTCTGTTAAAGTCTATTTCATATTCTGACATGTCCCTGTACCAAATAAAACAGATTTAATAGCAAAAACGGCCAGATTTTTGTGTCAAGCTAAAAAATGGTAGAATTTGGTTTTAGCTATGACTGAAATTTTCAATGTAAGCTTTGGGGTAAGGGGTAAGTATGGGTTATATATCATGAAAACTATAGAAGATATTGCATGTTACAATATGTCATTCTAAAGATTAGTAAATTATCTTTCTAATGATACCTAACTAGCCAGGTTATATTCAAAAACAAGCTCAGCAAATAACTTATAAGAAAACAATTTTAACAAAAATGCATGCAAATCTGCAACACTATTATTTTGCGGTACCCTTCAAAATATGACTGTTACAGCTGTAGATTCACAATTTTTTTCTGTTAAAAGTCTATTTCATAATTCTGACATGTCCCTGTATCAAATAAAACAGATTTCAGACAAAGCATTGCATTTTTTATTATGCCTAGCTAAAAAATTGGTAGAATTTGAGATTTTCTGTAATTTGTAATGTTAAATTTTGGGGTAAGGGGTAAGTTTTAGTTATATTTGACAAAAACTGTAGAATGCAATATGCAATAATGCAATATGTCATCTTAAAGAGGAATAAATTCCCTTTCTAATGATACCAAACAAGTGAGGTTATGTTCAAAAATGAGCTCAGCACATGACTTACAAGAAGACAGATTTGACGAAAATGCATTTGGCTTGGAAAATCGTGATTTTGCGGTACCCTTCAAAACATGACCATAACAGCTATTGCGTCCCTATATTTGTTCTGTTAAAATTCCATTTCGTATTCTAGGGATCCCAAGGGTTCTGAAAAATACAGGTTTGTTATCCTGTGGGTGGGTGCACGTAGACCCCCTCTAGCCCACGGACTAGTGCTCATCCTGTAATTGGGCTAACGCCCGTTGGATGATAGACTGATAAAAAAAGGTGAAACAATTCTGGACATATAGCCCAAAGAATGGATATTCAAATGACCAAATAATCAACAAGCACCGCTCGACATGAGACAAGTGTTAATGCATCTTTATGTCACAGCAGACCATATATGAACTGATCACATGTTTCATTACATATTGCAGTTTTGCGTAAATTTAATCTTTTGCCACATGTTTGCACTTCATTGAAAGTTTTTCATGATCAACATCATGAATAATATTCACCACATATTAATTCTAAAGGTCATTAAGTATACAAATGTATAATTAGCTGAAATATACTGTCTTGGACTTCTCTCATTGTATCATCACTTTATATGGCAAGTGTAATTGCCTTTGGTCAAGTCCTTTATGTTCCGTATGCCAAACTGTGAATGCTCATTAGATATGCAAATTAGATGACATAAAAATGCGAAATGACTTTCAATATTGTTTTAACCGGGTATTACATAGCATGTTTCACCTACTTTGATCAAGTAATCCTGGTAACTATCCATAATTAGGAAAGTTCATTAAACATGCAAATTAGGTATTGCCTGAAGTAAAAATGCTTAATGACTTTGAATATTGTTGAATCATAGTGTTTTCAGCGTATTTAGTAAGTTTCATCAACTTTGGTCAAGTCAATCAAGATATATATCCCTAATTAGACAAGCGACCTAGCGGCCGATATAGCTCCGCTGTATTTATGTAGAGAATAACTATTTTTGACACATGTTGATGAAGAAGGTGGAAATCTTTGATAGCTCATTTCAGTGGCCATAGCTGCTAAAGTACACAATTGAAAATTTTATCATACTTTGAATATATCACATCAGATCATCCCTAGGAAAATGCCAACCAAAGCTATCTGATATGAGTAGTTTTTTTGAAAATAAAATTTTCTGACCAAAAATGGCAACAATTGCCCCCAAAAAGAAAGATTGCAGATTTCTTCATAATTTCAACAAATATCATTGAGTTCATCTATAGGAACCTGTATACCAAATTTCACAGCTATCAGATTAGTAGTTTTGGAAATACACATTTTTTGACCAAAAATGGCAAAAATTGCCCCAAAAATACAAAATTACAGATTTCATCAGAAATTCAATACGTATTACTTAGTTCATCTATAGAAACCTGTATACCAAATTTCAAAACTATCAGACTAGTACTTTTTGAGAAATACACTTTTTGACCAAAAATGGCAAAAATTGCCTTAAAAATGCAAATTTTCATATTTCTGCACAATTTGAACAAATCTGAAATAGATCATATCAAGGGACATATGTACCAAACATCAAAGCTATCTGATTGGTAGTTTTGTAGAAGGAGATTCTTAAAGATTTTTTTACCAAAAATGACAAAAATTGCCTTAAAAATACAAATATGCATATTTCACCACAATTCGAAGAAATCTGACTGAAGTCACCCTAAGTAAACTGTATATCAAATTTCAAAGCAATCGGACAGGTGGTTCCAGAGAGAGAAGATTTTTTTACCAAAAACACCAAAAATGCCCCAAAAATACAAATATGCAAATTTCACCACGATTTGAAGAAACTTAAGTGAGGTCACCCCAAATAAACTGCATATAAAATTTCAAAGCAATTGGACTCGCGGTTTCAGAGGAGGAGGCAATTGTTGACGGACGACGACGGACAATGACGGAAAATCAACCTATTTGACAAGCTCCGCTTGACTGACAGCGGAGCTAAAAAGTTGATTAAACATGCAATTAGGATTGCCATGAAGTAAAAATGCTTGATAAGTTTCAATAATGTTATATAGTATCTTCTATATACATTGCAAGTTTTGTTAACTTTTGTAGAGTCAATCCATATAACTATATATACCTAATTAGGACAATTCATTAAATATGCAAATTGGCTATAATCTTTCATGTAACCCCTTACTATCTTTCACAGCTGATATATCCTTGTGTGATCAACATTTGTAGCAAATCTAATCAAATTGTGTACAGTCATTCTCAATGTATATCAGTTATTTTAATCATTAATTATGCAAATTAGCAAAAAGTATGCAAGCCACACCCACCAAAAACTAATCAGTCTTGCCATTTGCTAATTAAATCTATGTTCCAGATTTGATTCTAATCTAATGAGCCGTTTTTGAGATATACGGCCAACAGATGGATAAATAGACACACAGACATCGCTGCGACATAAGCTCATGTATTAACACATGAGCTAAAATGATGCATTTAAATTTGACTATCCTTAGGCTGGGTTCACATATAACGGTTAGTGGGGGCTGGAGGAATCGCGATTGAAATTTTATTTTTTCTGATCACCCCCCCCCCCCCCCACAAAAAAAAAAAATTTCGTGGAGCCACATATTTATTAGGTATGCACTCAAAGAAAAAAAAACATGTATTTGGCAGTTCTGCTCAAAGATGTACAACACTGCTTGTTATTAGCAATTTGTAGAGCCATATTCCTAAGGCAAGTTCTCTAATATTTAACCACATCAGTGAACTTTTTGATTTATCAGTCCAAGTCAACTTTAGCTAAATCCAAACTCTGGCCATGCCAATGGCACCTGCTGAAGAACACACAAAATGACGATCATGAGAGTATGCAAATTGTGAATTTCTGCATACATTATATGCTTAAAGGTTTTACGAAATTGACAATACTGTAGGTAAAAATATTCTATCAAATAAACGTTTAAATCTCTGAAACATTTGGTGTAACAATGGAAAATCTGGTAAAATCAAACCAATTAGTCACATTTTTCATATAAATAGTCTTTACGAACCAAGGTTTACTTTAATTGTGTTTATATTTACTATGAGAATTGAAAATTTAGAAAATTTAGAGGGCAGTCTGAACGCTAGGGGTGCAATTTGCATATGCAAATGCCATTTCCTTTCGAACGGCACTCAGCAACTCAGCTTACACTGTGACCGTTGGCTGGCTAACACAGTTTTTCAGTCGCTCCCAAATCCTCATTTTTTTCGCCGATAATTATCATTGGAGACCAACTTCATCTCTTCAATTGGGTTTTCTGAGAAGGTAAGTGACTTTTCGGGGCTCTGTTTGAAAATTAAAGTGAATTTTGCGATTTCAGCGATTTTTCATAGTACGATGTTATATGTCGAGCGCGGACTTGTGTTGCTGTACCAACTACGGTAGCATGAAATTAAGGCCCAAAATCAAGCATAGTTCGTGGAATTATACTATAAATTAGCTTTTTACCGCAGAATTTGTCTGTTCATGCCAGGAATTTGATGTTGGCGGCAAAGTTCGCCGCTGTGTTTTGCCGCTAAAATCCAATATGGCGCCAAATCAACATTAGTGTACTGTACGTTTACACGTACACTGTGTACCCGCATACGCTCATAGTGAAATAAATCCCCAAAATAAATGTGCGTATTTTTAGGTCAAATGTTACTTTTTGGGGGGAAACTATCATCAAGTGACACTTTTAGGTTGTAATACGTAAAATTCGTGTCACAGTTGTTTTTAATTATTTTCCTCTTTTTTTTTTCAGGGTCATCACAGTCCGAGGATGGCTTCGAAGCTTCCAGCCGGGGCTTCCCATAGAAAAACTTGTGCATGTGACCTCATGGTTGTTCACTTTTAACTTTTTTGACGTAATTTTCGTGTCTGATTTGTCTCAGTTTGTTGCAGTCAAGTCTCTGAGGCTTAAGTATTGATCAAACTTCAGGTTTATTTAGAATAAAGCTGTTGTCTTTGCAGTATATTGAATTCAGAACTTATTAATTTTCTTTTTAATTTAACCAACACAAAACCAACCGACACGTTCCAATATTTATTGAGAAATCGTGTCACCCGAGCGGCACTTTCAAAGGCTTCATTAAAGGTGAACTTCTCCGATATGCTTGCACATGCAACAACGACATGGACTTCATTGAAAAGGTCAACTTTCTCACACGCAAACTTCAACAACAAGATTATAGAAAAAAAGATATATCTCGTATAAAGAAAGATGTTAATCTCACCAACCATCGACGATACCTCACCGATAAAGATAAGAGGAATATGACATAAGAACAAACTGGTTTACACAACGACCTTCAGTCCATTCATCAAAACCAGGCAAATCAAACAATGTCTAACAAAAAATTGGAAAATAATAGAAGCCGATCAAACACTGGTCAAAGTTTTTCCAGAAAAACCTATCATAGCATACAAAAGGAATAAAAACTTAAGAGACATCCTCGTTCAGGCACAAATCAAGCACGAGGATAAAATAAACACGAACGGTCTGACCAACAAACCACTCAAAGTTCAGACCACAACATATCCATACTAGCATCTCTAGTTGATGAACAATCGCTACTATCAAATTAACATGTGGGATAAATAGCTCCAACATAAACCGGTTCTTTCCCGGGGACCCAGATCACATGACCAGGGTCAAAGCACTATCGATTCACCGGTGTCTCGCCATGTTTCTCCATATCATTAAACCACATTGATCGAATCAATATACCGCATCACTATCAAAGGTAGAAAACGATGTGTAAAGTTGCTCTCATTTTCCTATATATAGAAACAGACTTCAAGATACATAAAACAATTTATAAATTCTAAAATTCTGAGAAAAAAATATACTAAAGAACTGTAGTTGTAGTTAACATAAAATTATTCTCGTTTGTAGAGGCCATCTAATCTGTGGTGAATGTATAATGCCCACTGTAACAAGTACTAGAAAACGGCATTCATAGGTGAAATTTTTAGACGAAGTTTCGCCAAGGGTCTATTGAAAAGTGTACCATTTCCAGTAAAATAGCTCTGTGAAGTTAAAAATTGGTATACACAATCAATTGTTACTGAAAAAGACACTGCTGAAATTTGATCGGTGTTCAAGACCGGAAGACCATTTACTAGCCCCGTTTCTCCTTCATAGACAGACCCAAATGTGTTATGCAACAGAAACTACTCAGTATACACATCGACAATCTTTTGAAGGTAGGTTATTTTTACATGACAAACTGTTTATATCAGAAACAAGTTCCTAAAAAACACATATTACCTATAACATTCACTCAGGTCCGCGGTATAGCGTGAATATAGGCATGTTTAGGCGACCCATGCTTGTGTGACCCCTGCGTACTACTGCGACCTTTGTTTTGAAATGAAAACGAGGCTATTTTTCTGAGGGCGCTGTTCAAATTACACCCCCAGCATTCAGACTGGGTAACCCCCATCTTTTTTCTTTAATATTTGATTATCTCATATGCCAGAACTCAAAACTCCCTGATAACTTTCAAGTCTCCTACATTTCCATGTGCTGCTTTCTGGCCTGATCTTATGTACAAGTATGTTTCCCTACCATGAGCGTCACATGACCCAACTCTCCTTCAGCTATTTCATAGTCAGAGCTATCTCTGTCACTGCTGGTATGCACCCTTGCCAAATTATGGTACAATAAAAACATACCTGAGGTATACTTTTTCAGACCAAGTAGGTACATGTTTGGTATACCAGAGGTATACCTTTGGTTGAAAAAGAGCCTACCTCTGGTAGTCCAGATTTGGACACTTTTGCCAGAAATAGGTATACCTTAGATATACCTATTTTTGGCAAAAGTGTCCAAATCTGGACTACCTGAGGTAGGCTCTTTTTTAAACCACAGGTATACCTCAGGTATACCAAATAGGTACAATGTAGGTATACCTGCAGTTGTCCAGATTTGGACACGTGCGTCTCAAAATAGGTATACCAGAAATATACCTTACCAAAACAAATAGGCATAATTTAGGTATTATACCCGCAATGTACCTACTTTGTTTACATAGTTGTTCAGATGATCTGAACCATGTAAACAAAATAGGTAAATTTCAGGTATTTACCTAAATTATACCCATTTGTTTTTGTAAGGTTTACTTCTGGTATTACCTACCGGTACTTTGGTATGCAAGTGTCCTGAGATGGATCGGATCTTACTCTTTATCAGAAAAACCAGAGATGCTGAAAACCAAAGAAACAACATACTCAGGTGACAGCAAAAATTATGCATTGTACCATAAGTTTCAACATTTTTTCTCTTCTCTTACAATAATAAATTCAGTTCAGATGAGAATCAGAATGAGAAGCTGACAAATTTAACAGATTGTTGACAGCACAAGATATGTTTATCCGACTAAGCTTTGAAATACCAGCATCACAAGAAACCATGCTATTAGCAAATAAAGGTATTATTAAAAAGACAACAGAGAAAAAAGGTTAAATTCAATTTGTGGTATGATTTATTTTCTAATGCCATGCTCATTTCATGCATCCTAAAAAAATAAGTGTCTTCAAAAGACATTCATTTGACATATGAAGTTTCATGTAACACTTATATTACTGTCAAAGGCTGTGATTTGGCTTTCTTGCTCTCTGTATTTCTTGTCCGTTTACAGTACCAGCACTGCATTCTGAAAAATACAAATCATTGAGGATAGAGTGTAACGTAGTCTTTCTTGTTTGACCAAAACCTGTGAACATTGTAATTTGATGAAAGAAATCTGTAATTATTTGAAAATGAGACAAAAGCAAGTTTAAAAATTGAAGCGAAGAAACCAAATGCATAAATAATTATGATCATTTATAAATAATGATTAAAAGGACAGCCAACAACTCGCAGTATGCTGTTTACAAGGAGCTAGAAACGGAGTAGCCCTGCGTACGATGCTGTGTGTTCCGCTACAGCTAGCTAATAGCCCGCTCACCACAGCTGTAGCGGAACACACAGCATCGTACGCAGGGCTAGAATTAGAAACGGAGGAGCACCATGTTTACATACACGATGGCGACAATGTACAGCTGTTGTGAAACAAATGAATTCTGTATGAATCCGTACTCAACAAAACGCATCTGTTGTTTAACATAGCAATACAAGGGTTACAGAACATAATAGCGATGTGTAAATAGACAGCACATTGACTTACATTCTGATCGGCTGGCAGGATAGACGCCGGACGGTTCCCTCCGAGTCTCTCCGAGTCTCCGTTGTGTGTCATATATGAGAAAATATAGTCGGAATTTTTACTGCTTTTCGCGTCCACAAATTTTGAACTTTGTCTGTCCCTGATACTGTATACACGTTTTTGCGACACTATGATATCATTTGGGTGGTAATTCCATAGAAAGATCGCAAAATTGTCCATCAGATAACTCCCTGATCACAAATACACAGCCGACAACACTAAAATCTAAATTCGCGCCGATTGAGCCTCTTGACATTCACGGAAGTGCTATCTATAAATCATTACGCGATCGATAAAATAGTTCCATTTTTAAACGCATGGACTTGACTCTACATCTGCACAAATCTGTTATGTTTCATATTAAATATAGCAATCAATTTATTACATGAATAAAAATGGTTGATTTGAATGATAGAAAGACTACGAAGAGAGTAAAATTCTTTCAGCACGAAGAATCAATATCAATGCGCGAACTGAACTTGATGAACCCGTGACCGCAGAGTAAACATGATGGCTGCTCACAGCTGGGCCGGCAAAACAAAACGCGTTGGATATTGGCAAAGTAGCATACTGGATTTTCGTTTAGCAGCTCGGGATGTAGTATCCTAAACCTCAAATGTGTGATCGGCAATAGCTCTGATGCTGAAAACATAGATAAAGCCTTCACCTTAATCAATGTCATCAGATGGCTAGATTTTGTCAGGGACATGCATCGCTGCAGGGAGACAGCAGACTACATGAAGGGCATCCTAAAACGACTGTACAGATCTTTTGCTCAGAGTTGTAATACGACCGCGGTCACATGCTGTGCTTGAAGGTAACGGGTCCTTGCTTTAGACATTGAATGCATTGACATTAACTTGTCTGTTTCTTAAAATGAAAACTTCTCGTCTGTCGACATTTGTAAGGTACAAATTTGCGGTATTGATTAAAACTCTACGACCTGTCCTTGCTGCTCATTTACAAAGAGGTATACGTACAGATAAACGTAATTTAACAACTTTCGTTTGAAACTGCATTATAATTTTGGTGTGAAAATATTATGAGAAACTACAGGGCTAGACTTGCAAGACAGACAAGTCCATGTTTTAATAATTTGTTTTCCGAAACATTCAGCTGTTGATCAAACCATGATTTACCCAATCAAAGTTAAATGACATAGTTAATGTCACTACACATGCAATACCCATCCTAAAATAGCAACGTTGCTGAGTTGTATCGATTTTTAGGAGCAGATTTGTGTTTACAATTTAATTAATGATAGGTTCATTGGGTTTTTCAAAATAAATGAATATAAATGAAAGATAAATTTTGCATTGCTTGTATATGACCGGTCACACACTGTACTGCCTGGTAATGAAATACAGTTACTTCATATTTGTAGCAATAATAAAGGAATCAGTCAAACAGGCAGAGACAATCAGGTATATATCACAAGTTTTATCATCGACATGCACTGTACAAGCAGACTGGCATATGACAAAAAAAAATACTAAGTCATGGATTGGTATATTTCTGGTATACCAGTCTTCAACTTGACCATACATAGTAGAAGAGGTACATAATAGGTACTACCTGTTTCCTACCTAAAATAAACTGGTACATGTTAGGTATACCTGAGTTATACCTGATTACTGAGGTACAGCTTTGGTACACTGTATCAAAAATCGACCTTGAAAATAGGTACTCATCTGGTATACCAGGAGTATACCAGAAGTGATTTGGTATACCTCTGGTATACCAAAGAGATACCTAAGCTATACCTTTTGTGGCGAGAATTTGGTAAGGGCAGTGACAGTCACACTGTCCATAGGCAGCAGCAGCAGGGCAGGAGCAGTATTAACTTTGATAATTCTGACAATAATTTTGTTCAGTTTATACAACTGCATTCCTGCTCTTTTTCCTACAGCATATTGCAATTCGAACTGTCAAGTATTCAGCTTGCGAACACAGTCTGTGAATATGTATCCTGCATTTGTATCACAGACAAATGACTTTACTCTGGAGTCTATAATTCAATTACCACCAAATATTCACATATGCAGGCTTTTGATGACAAACTGAATATTGTGTGTTTCAGCATGCTGTAGGGAGACAGCAAGAACTGTATTTGATATATTGCATAGAAATATTGAAAAAATTATCAACAGGTGCTAACAGGTGCAGCAGTGCTCCGATACTAATTGGCCTACTTGTTTGTTTTTTATGAAAATACATACATGTACAGTGTACATCTTTTCAAGACAAAAATAGTGAAATGCGACAAAATGCTTCCAGATCTTGTTTAATTATTGCTAACATTAGAACAATTGGATGACATTAAAATGTTATTCAATTTTCATTGAATTACCCACCAAACCTTGGAATTGTAAAAAAGGGAAGCAAAATATTTTTATATCCCCCTTCAGGCAGAGCAAAATTTTCAAGTCCCCCCTCTACTACCCTAAAAATTTTCGACTCCCCCTCATTTTTGTGAACGCAGCCATACACTGCAATGGAAAATGTGCAAATACCATCTTTCTATGCAACTGATTTACTTGTAATAACGACAGGAGCCTAGATGTTTGTCAGTGATGTCAACATAGTTTGCTTAACTCACATAGATAACTAAGCCGTATATATGGTGTATTTGTAGACATCTGTCTCTCATTAGCAAACAATCAAGCAAATTATTTTAAACAACAAAAATAAAAACATTAATTTGCACCTACAGGGTATAATTTCAATGAAAAGTATTTCATTATTGAAATAAGAATGTGACGGACATAAGAAGATTTACAGGAAGATTAGTAGAGGTATAATTGCTCACTCATGATAATTTGATATTTATAGTGTGGTGAGAGTCAACTGCACCTGCTTGCCACTAATTATGCTGAAGTGCTTTCAGCTTTCTAAACAGTCTGGATAGCCTGAACTGAAATTCACTTTTTCACAGTAACAATGTTGACAATATACATACAGGCTGTGTTTAAACACATAAATACAAACATTTTGACATACTTTAGCCAACAGAGTAGGTGATAAACAGAACAAAATTTCCAGAAAAAATGAAATCTTGGAGCTGCATACTCTCGAATATCATTTGGCTTGAAACAGGTTTCTAATATTTTGTCACTCAAAAAATCCCTTTGGCTCAAAGTTGGTAGTCAGCGAAGATTTTTTGACCAAAAACAGGAAAAACCGACCCAAAATAAAAATATGCAAAATCACTGCAATTTGACAAACCTGACATGTCACCCCTAGCAACCTGCACATCAAATTTCAAACTTGTGCAACAAACTCTTTTTAGAGATTTTTTGACCAAAAATGGGAATGGTCCCAGACTTGCAAATTCCACAATTGTTCAAACAAACTTGTTACCTCTAGCAAACCACATACCAAATTTCAGACCAATACAACAAACGATTTCAGAGGCGAAGATTTTTGACAAAAAACCAACGAAATTGCTGGAAATACAAATATCCAAAATTTGAACTTCAGTTATCCTTAAGAACCTGCAACTGGACTAGCAGTTCCTGAAAAGAAAATGAATGTTGATGGAACACAGAGGATGGAGGACTGAGGACAATCCACTTATCTGAATAAAGCTCTGTGTCATTGACAGCAGGCTAAAATCTCACTTATGAAGCAGTCTGTAAGAAGTGTTGTGCTTTAGGAGCAAAATTAGTGTGAAAGGAAGATATTGTATAGCACTGATTCTCGGTTCTCACTACATGAAAGATGAAACACACATGCAAAGAAAATATCTGTAAAGGCATTTTTCCATCAAAAGTCACAATACTCAACATCGTCAAACTCTAAGGTGATGTTGAACTTGTTCACCCATAATGCAACTAACATTATGACACCCCCTGAAAAAGAACTCACAAAAGATGATACAGTTCAAATTGGTAAATAGGTGCTTTAATTGAAACATATAGAGACCTCTTGCATGTGATAAAAAGAAATATGTTTGAATTAAATCTTATTTGAAATTCACAATGTTTGTGCTTGCAATTCAGTGAGAAGACTCAAAATCACCAACAAAGTTGCTGTTTTTCTGTATTGCCCTTTGCATGATAAAAAGTGAAACTGATAGCAGGCCATCACATTGACATTTCAGATCTTATCACATTTGAAGAAAATTACTGGACATACGTGGGTCATGGTGCACTTTCCTCAGTTCACACCTGCCAAAGTAATATTTCAGACATAAAAATAATAATGGCTGGCAAATTTTGATAATATCAGAAAGAAAGTAACATTGCATATATGTATGCTCAAATACATTGTCCTTGTGTCTAGGGATTAAAAAGCTATTTAAGTTTGTGAGAATTACATCATCATATCAATTTTACTCCTTTGTACATGTATGTATCATTTATATGAAGATGCAGTCCACATGGGGTTGGACTAATCATACCAGTGTGATAATTAATATGATCCTGCATTTGCATTGCCTGG
Organism: Ptychodera flava; assembly: GCF_041260155.1. Lineage (NCBI taxonomy): Eukaryota > Metazoa > Hemichordata > Enteropneusta > Ptychoderidae > Ptychodera > Ptychodera flava. Next base: position 18,168,918 of record NC_091937.1, read on the forward strand.
GAGTAGTCTATGTGAAATTGTAGTCTCCTGTAAATGTTGCTTCCTAATGCTATGGTTCAGCTTTTAACATGCCATTTCAGTTATTTCCAGTCCCTGTTGTGCAAAACTTTTCCCTGCACTAGGTAATTTTCAGCTTCAGACTTTGTTACTGTGACAAAAATGCCTGTCAATGGCTTCTTCCGCAGCCTCAGTCAGTGGCACTTTTCATCCATGAATGTAGCATGCTTGCTTCCTATGGAAAGGTAAGAAATGAGAAATTGAACAATTTAAAAATTAGAGACATGAGGACACTGAACTTTGATCATTGTTTTAAACTCTTTATTACATGCTCAGGATGTCAGTTTGTTTCATCCTCTTTCTCCCAGGTGGTATTTATTTCTATGGTTTGTCTATGGAGCCTGGTAGAAAGATGATTATATGGATTCAAGATACTGCCATGCATCAAAATTAGTGTTGTTCAATGATAGCCTACACTTGAGTATTAGCCCCTCACATTCTCTAATATTCTATCTACCCCATGATAATTCCTTCCTAAGCCCTCCCAAGTAAAATCCATGGCATGACTCTTACAAAGGAACCAGTTTTAAAGATCCCATTCAAAGCAAACAATCACACAGATATGAAGCAGTCTGTGGTACTGTCTCAGATTTTGAAGCACTGGGGTTGAATGGAGGGAGATCACTTGTTTAACTGACATAGTTTCTATGGAATTTAACTTGAATAATGCAATACAGTATAGATAAAAGCTACATTAGCATCCACTACATCCTAACTGAAAGGCCACTTTGAGACTGGTTTGATTAGCTGTAATACATAAACTACACATTTGTACAGACATCACAAAAACACACATCATTAGACAGTCTAATTTAAGTTTAAAACAGTACAATACACCTGTTACTTTTCTGATTAAAAAAAATATTTTGTTTTTGTACCAACTTAACTATCTTTTCTTCTCCCTTGAAATGTCAAGTTTTCACCTAATCAAAGTGCACTGTGAATTTTGTGTGGACTAAAATTAATTTGCTAACAATCACAATTAATATATGATGTATGCTGTCTTCACAAGTTGAACACTGGACATGCAACGTGCTTTTCGCAACAGAAGAAGACAGTACAGTTGGTACAATTGAGAACAAAATTAATAATAAAATCATCAAAACTTACAGCTACTGTTCTGAGAGAACAAACACAGTGTCTGAGAGTTGTTCTGAATAGATAGGTTGCAGTCAACTTGGATTGTATAGTTTGTTTTGAAAATGGTCAATTTAAAATGGTTTCACTGAATTTCCCTGGATACCACAGAATCTGGTTTTGATGATATGAATATATGCAACCTACATGTATTTATACACATATCTAATGGAACTCGGATGTGACAGGATCAGACTCAGAGATGGTGGAGATCTTTTCACAAAAGCAGTTTATACCTCACTTAAAAGGGAAGAAAGGACAGGATAAAGGTCAAGAAGAGGTATTACTGCAGAAAACTTGGGAAGGAGAATAAAATTCCACAGTTTAATATCATCATTACTTCAACGTCAGTGCCACATCCAAGCTGCCATGAGTGAGAGGAACAAAGAAACCCTATCGATGATCATTCATCCATCACAGTACTCTAGATTTCCCATAATTCATTGCAATTTGTATCCTCGGAGATACCTGAGTGAAGTCTACTATGTCTCCCATGTGTAGACAAATTCACAGACTATCTATCAAAATTTTGAAAACGTACTTTTATGCACACCATTCCTCTCAATTCTCATTTTAAATAATTTGGAAAATTATGCATAATTGAGAGAGGAGATAGCATTTTTGTGAAATTTGCCAGAGATTGTCCTCAGCCATACAGAATAATGAGATGGAAAGTAGGGAGACTAGTTGCACCTGTTTTATGAAACAAAAGGATATTGATTTTTTGCAATGAAAATGACAAAAGAAGTTTGCATGCTAAGATTTCTGAGAGAATGACTCCTTCAGTTTGTCATAACTTGCTACCTAAAAAGTATGGCATTTGTAGTACCCGCAGAATGTGACATTTATGGTTGTTTAGTGGTTATTTCAAAATTTCACTGAAATATCTAAACATACTTTTACTAGATATTATTTAAAAATTATTCTGATGCTGCACACTAGTACTTACATGCAGAACTGAAAAAGTTTTTAGAAAAGTTACCTTCAAGGATACAAATCAAAGAGTATTGTGGGTAATTTATTGTACTGTGTCCCTCTAGTGTGCATAAATGAGGTCTATATCTAGAAACATACTGACTGGCTGTAGGCCCTAATGACTGCAAGTTGCCAAAATAATTCCCCTTAACTTAAGAATTAAAGGAAATTATTTAATTTCAGGTAACTCACAACTTAACAGGCAAACACATGTACATGTACTGTGTTGTCCTTACAACCACTCAGTACACTGGCAAGGCGTCAGTATATCATTAACAATTCACTGACCAGTTTTATATGGCTTCTCTTTCCCATTTTCAGAAAAACATGGTGCTTTCTTTTCCTTTGCATCTTTTCCTTGAAGCAAAGCAAAAAATAGCATACACCATGTATAAATCATTTAGCAAAACTAAATATTTTTACCTGCAGTCATGTAATCAATATCCATCTTAGAAATGCAGAATGTCTGTATTTGACATTGCAGAAGAAGAGAAGAGATAACTTATGAGCACTACTCAATCATGACTTGGGAACACCTGCCAGACAGTATCACTTTCCCACCTGCAGAGTCAGTAAAAAGCAGTATTGAGCCATAACTATATGTATTTTCAACCACTTGGCTTTATATGTTGTAACAGCTTTAGTCTGAAAATCATGTGTACAGTATCTCTGTCTTCAGGGACTTCAAATCTTCAAGTCTATGTTAAAATGCAATGTATGGGACATGTTTTGCTTCACAAGTTTACTACCTTTTATGTAAAAAAAAACAATTAACAAGGAGAATATTCCCAAATCATGATAGAGGAAAAAGAAGGCTAAAAATGAGAAGCTTTTAAAAACAAAGTAACTTTCATTCTCATATTTTCAAATGACTGAACGGGAGACTTGATCTACTTACAATGCCAAATATCCTTCAGTTAAAACACTCTAGACTTTAATGAAGCCTGATCTTCCAGTCTATCAATTTCATGTTGTGAGCACCATGCCCCCAAGAAATTTGCAAGATGCAAGAACAAGAGCATGTGCAGCATTCTGAGACAGTTGATGAATCCCAGGCACCGGAAAAAGTTTATTTACCAAACGTGCACGCGCTATCATGTTTGCAATTTTTCTTGGCAATTGATAGTTTCAGGTACATGTATATGGCACGTACAGCCCCTGATATTTTAGGAGGGAGGTTGATGCAGTTGGTCTATATTAATATATTGATGATGAGAAACCAACTTCATTTTTGGCCTAAAAGATTGAAAAGCAAACAAAGTGATACTTTGGAATGAAATTTATGCATAGTATACATGTAGTTCATCATGTGAGTGTTTGATTTTGATCTTGTTTATCTTTTTTTGAAGTGATCGGATCGGTTGATATGCAAATAAGCCTTTGGTTATTTGAATCCACAACTGCAGAAGTGTCTTTGCTCAAGTACGACAGAACAAGGAAGTAACAACAACAAACACATAAAATGGTCATATTTATTCCTATATGTACACACATACTGTTGCCCAGTATTTGTACCATGATAACATGACTTCTAGGTGCATGATACCATCTAAGTCTATCTGGCATATATTTATACTGCATTAGGAAAATTATTCATAACTTACAATTATCACTTTTATGATCAACATCCTTGGGACAGAAATTCATGACAGCGACCTCAGGACTGGGATCCATGGTAGTGTCCTAGGACAGGTATCCATGACAACATCTTCACCCAACTCCTATAGCTTTAAAAGAACAAATCACATACACACCGAAGTGAGTTCAAAATGAAAGCTTGTGACTCTAAGTCTTTATCACCACTTCTACAACCTTGGCACTTTTTCCCCCATGATTCAAAATAAATCAAGTTGATGAAGCCCTAAACTGCAACTTCTGTCACTAATTAAGCTACTGGACCCCATTAAAAGAGTATAAAATTGTATTTTATAATCACAGTTCTCCACAGGCCATTAAATGTGGCAGCGTGCTGGAATTACCCTCTTACAAAACATGTAACAAAATACTGTATAAGACATGTAAGGCCACTTTGGGATGTGACTCTTCTTTCAACTCTGTATTTTTAAACCTTTCAGTATTTATCATTGTCAATACTCTTACGAAGTGTTTCAACTTCAAAGGACATTTTTTCTAGAAAACTGACCGGCTTTATGCTACATGTACTTCACTTGATACACAGTGAAGTTCCATGTAGTATTCTCGATTGCTTTTTGAGAGTGTATTTATCATGTGATCATCATGTCTACTGTGTAGAGTGACATATTGAGGAAAGTTGTGACAGGTACTTAAATTTTATGCAAATAGTATGCTAATATTGTTATGCTAAAATATGGAAATGAGGCAGCACAATTTTTCAATCCAATCGTGGAGACCATTGATGTTGCAATTTGCAAGATTTATTATATTACTATGTAAACAGAATTGCTATTCCCCAATATGTCAGAGAATTTGCCACCTTGATGTTAAGAAGTGGACGGTTTCATTTGATTTGTGAATACAAGCTTTGGGGAGGGCAGAATTTGAGAAAAAAAAGGATTTGAGTGTCTCCTTGAATCTCATGCATACCAATCAACCCCCGACCCATTGCTCATAATCACTGAAGTCTCCCTTAGTTTAGTTTGGTACAAGAAACATAGCTTTTGATTGTTATTGGGAATTGAAACATGCCATGAGCGTTAACACACTGAAATCTTGAAAATGTATTGATAGTACAGCATGCCAGGAAATAAAGATTGTTCATGCTTCCATGTAGATTTATTCTCAGCAAAGTCAGACACGCATCTGAATTAAATTCTGAGTGAATCGCAAACCATAAGACATGGGAACTTGTACATGATTATGGAATGTGAAACATAAATTAGGCTTACCCCTTCAGCATGGCTGACTTTCTGATTAATTTTTTCCCAAAGGATATGCTCGTGAACTTTATATTTATAAGCCAAGACTTAGTTTCAAACTCCCAAGAACACTATAATATTAACACATAATCTTGTGGCGAAGGGAAATTACGGCTGTGATGGGAGGACGTACAGACAAGCCGATACGAGGTGTTGCATTTGAACACTAACTAAGAAGTCCTACTTTATTCACAAAATCTATGGGTTTATATACATGTGTGTTGTGTAAGTCACATTTACATATATTAAAATTCATAAGTTTTAAAGTCTTTTGGTCAGGTGTGATTGCAGGGTGGTCTTTCGATACACAAATACAAGGTGTAAAACGTGAATTGCATGAGGTTTGGAAGGTGTCGGTAAATAAACTAGTTGTATATCGGATAATCACTGGTAGTGTTGAAAAATAAACTAAATGTATATGTCAATCAAACTAACATCTTTTCATTTCCCGACATTCTCCGGGCGGCGCAAAAGTCATAAGGACGGGCGTGATCGTTTTGCATGTTGAGAGTTCCTTTTGTTCACTTTTACTAAGTCACGATATACTACACTACAATAAAATTATTCTCTTTTGTGTATCGATTTTTCTGTAATTTTAAAGTACTCTTTTTCGTTTTTGATCATGCATTGTTCATAGCAGTTAGTTCTCTGTACTGTCCTGAATTTTCAATCTCGCGATTGCAGCGGCTGTTCTCCGGGGGCGTGTCTGTGTTTGCTCTTCAGCTTCAGTAGTAGTTTTTTCAACGGTATTGTTGTCCGGTTCTAGTTCATCTTCCGCGGTTGACAGTTCAAGCGGGTAGAGCTTGTAGATTGGACGACTAGTTTTCCCGGATTTCATTCGAATATCCGCTGATCTGACAAGTCCGTCATTGCCTTGGTGTAGCTGTTCGACGACAGCAAGGTTCCAGAAAAGCCGTTTCTGGTTATCATTGTGTACCAGTACTACGTCACCAATTTTGATTCGATTAGCAGTTGTGTTGTTTTTCTTGTTGTGGTGACGTTCTCTGAGTGCTGTAATGTATTCTGATGACCATCTTCTCCAGAATGTTTGGTGTAGACTGGCCAGGTACTCAGCGCGTTTGTTGACTTCGCTAGGTGTGATTGGCGCGAAATCCGGATCGGTTATTTCATCCGTGTCGATCGTCGGCTGCGGAAGAGGTGTTAACATGCGTCCATGGAGTAAATGCGCAGGTGTTAGTGGTTGCGGATCTGTGAGATCGGAGGAAACGTACGTCAATGTTCGCATGGTAATGTCGCCTGACTTTGTCTTCAGTTTGATATCTGCAGCTTTGATGTTTGGTCAGGTGTGATTGCAGGTGGTCTTTCGATACACAATTACAAGGTGTAAACGTGAATTGCATGAGGTTTGGAAGGTGTCAGTAGATAAACTAGTTGTATATCGGATAATCACTGGTAGTGTTGAAAAATAAACTAAATGTATATGTCAATCAAACTAACATCTTTTCATTTCCCGACAAATCTAAGTATTCTTACTTCACTTGATGATATAATATAATAAAATCTCTTTCACCCACGCCCATAGAAAAACTTCAAATATATGTAGACAAAGAGGAAATATATAGGGGAAAGAGCATTCCTTAAGATACAACAATTATTGAATGTTTGGACTGGCCTAGGTATTCTAAGCTGGATTTGAATGCACAATCAAAGGCAATGTGACGCCAATGGTAAAGGCTTACATTCACTGGGAAAGGGCTAAACGACGGGTCATAGCGAAGGACCAAGGGACAACTGAACAAAAGAAGAGTGAGCTCTGTCTCAAAATATCTCCAGATTTCCTTTGGAAGCACATGTTTGACATAAGGCCCAGACGCGCACGGTTTGCGCTTCCACTGAAAGATTAGAGATTTTTGGAGACAGAGCTCATAATGTTAGCTGCAGTAGGACTGAGTCCCGGGCTCGGAGTAAGTCACCTCGACACCTGTCCGTTTCGACCCCAACACTCTCTTGTCGCTAACTGTGCTCACCTCTACCTTGTCATATCTTTCTTGTTTCATGACGTTTTACTGAATATATCATGCATCTTTCCTGGGAAAATTGGCTTCTGAACAAACAATTTAGCTGTTTCGATACACAAATGCAGAGCTCAGACACTTTTACGACCAAGCGCAGCGCGCAGACAGCTGTTCGTAGAGTTTGGTGACTTTGATAGACCCGGCCCTAGCCCTGTGTACAATGCTGTGTGTCCCCGTTATACGGACCGGGGAGGCCGTATAAGGCCGGGAACAAACAGCGTCGTACGCTGGGCTAGGACTGCGACCGGCCGTCTGCGGCCAGTTGCGAGCTCAGCCAGTGCCCGCGCCGACCAACTCGGCCAGTGGGAGAGGTCGGCCACTTACATTTATATGATTGGGTACATTTTCTCTTCACATTCAACAGTGATGTTATGATGTTATTTTGTTGAACATTCAGTAAACAACGAAAAGTCGTTCCACTCTGACAAACACATTGGTGGCCCTCAGCCTTTCAGCAGATCGCGGGTAGGGCGTACGATCGAAAGGTACAAATTGGCAGTTAAACATTGCTGCGAATCCGTAGCCTTTGCCACTCGGGTAGCTTGGTCATTCCCAAAAGAACATGCCAAGGACTGGCAGGGCTCGTTTTCGCAGCAAGCAGTAACAATGACTTAATCGTTGATCGTTGGATGAATAACGTTTTTTGCTATGGTTTTTATGGTAGTAAATCGTAGGTTTTAAGTTTTTTTAATGGAAAGCAAAACACGATGACCACATACACTGTGCAGCCGATTTCATCCTGTAGTTAGCGTTGAAGCGAGGTAACCTCCATGGCATGGGGAAGGAAGTTTGCAAACATCGCGCTCTTGAATGACATTGACATCGCTTTCACATTATAATTTTAGCGAGACCTAGAAAATAGAAGAACACTGTAGTCTCATCATATAACCATACTCCTACTGGCCGAACTCGCAACTGGCCGACCTCTTTTTTTTCGGCCCGGCCTGGCCCTGCATCAAGAATTACATAGCGGCCGCCGTGGTATGCAAAACGGCGGCCGCTGTGTTAACCACACACTGTGCCCTGAATACCGTGCTGTGTGTTCCCGGCGTCCCACCGCATACAATGTATCTGTCGAGCCCATTCAGGTGCGTTCCAGACGTTACAAGATTCAACTAAAGTCTTTCAAAGTGCTATTAGCATCGAAAACTCTGAGGACATAATTTCGAGATGATAATGATACAAGTTTCATTCATACCGAAGTGGTCGAGACGGTCAGGGGCCTAGGGTCGAGTGACTTGTAGAAGCCGCTGCAGCTCACAAGTCACCCGCGACAAAAATGGGGAAAGGTTATAGCTTCATAACAGCCGCATAGTGTCATATAGGAATACAAAGCAGTGGGCACTTACCACTATATCCTTCTCTAACTTGAACGAAAACCAGGAACGTAGTTAGTGTTCGGTAGATGTACCACGTCTCTCCGGGACCGTGGCTGTACAGTCGATCCCGCTGGCTGAAGTTGTTTGCACTAGTTACTCACACATGGCAGACATAACCATACGAGCTCAGAATGTAGTGCGTGCCGTGTTGAGGTGATTGACACGTTAAAGGTTGCTAGTTTGGTGTAATTGTTTGACATTTAGCAATTACTATATTTTTAAACAATTGCTAAGTAGATGAAAATAGATGAAACTTTGAAATTATGGTCCGCTACCTCCGCTACCCTTCGCTACCCAAAATCTCATTTGCATAAATGAATCGTGCCTCATATCATGCAATAATTGCAATGGGCAGGGAAACCCGTCTTGATACCTATGCTAGAACATCTGCGTGACACAGAGTAAAAACTTCCAGAGAAGTTAGAGTGCACCACGGTGACAAATATGTTGACTTTCAAATTCTTACAATTCTTCTCTGATCAACCACATTTAGGGGGTCATTTTAAAGCTCTTGCCGCGAGACAAAATTTGCCGTCTTAGTTTTAAAAAATCGAAAGTTTTATTTACCTATCTCCATAAAGTTATCACAGGTATGGCAGCCATTTTGAATTTCAAATATCAGTATATGTTTTGCAATTTATTTCTCTTGTACCAAACTGTGTACGGTGACTTCACATTTTTATTCTTGATTTGGTAAGATAATGTTAAAGTTTAATTCGAGAAAGTTTGAGCAAACGTTAAACTCTTTTCATATTCGAGCGCATACTACCTTTATATATATATATATATATATATATATATATTATATATATATATATATATATATATATATATCGAATATATGTTATATATTCATATATATGTGTATACATTTCTTTATTTCCTTGTATGTTTGTTTATTTATTCAACTTTGTAAGTGTGATATTGTATGTTAGTGGTTGTTGGTTTGTCTATTTTTGGTTTATATATCTAGTTATTTGTACTTTTGTCTGAATGTTTATTTATGTTTTTGTATGTATGCTTGTTCATTTGTTTGTTTTTTGTATGTATGTTTGTTTATTTTTCCTGTCTTCCCTGGGATTCAACACAGAGACTCTGCCTGATTATTGATGATTTGTACCACATCCTGACAGTTCAACAGTTCCATTTTAAAAACGTTTCACTAATGACACGTTGGCAATAACAAACCCAGTACGAAGACTGATCGTGGGATATCAGTAACCTTTGGCATATTATTAAAGAGGGCATTGTCTTCAATGAACAATACCAACACGAGTGTCATCTACAGCGAGCGATCCCGGAGGTGCAACACGAGTATTATTACCAATAGCTAGTCCCAGTGAGAACAACGAATTGCATAACCCCCACCAGCGAGAACCAGAAAAAGACCGGCGAGTTTTCCGCAACCGACTCAATCTCGATACAAATAAGCTTACGCTATACACAGGACAGTCAGCGGACTAGGAAAGGCTGACCCTGATACGACTTGTGAAAGAAGATGGCTGTCTCGTAGCATTTTTCATTCTGAACAAATCAGCCGACTCTGTCTATCTGCTGTACCAATCCCCGAAAGGCCACGGACATCTCAACCAGATAAATCGCAACAGCTCATAGGCAAGCCAAATTATCATGAGAGACGTAAGCAAAACTGAAGAAATATGAACTCTATCTAAAATAGGAGGTGAACATTCCTCTTTTTAGTGCATTATTTCACTTCAAGAATGATCTAAGGTAATTTTCAACAAGTCTTTTCCTAATTCGATATACGTCACCGTATTTTGAGTAATGAGCTAAATCACATATCCTAACAGATATATTATCCTGTAGATATAGTTGTTTTGATAACCATATTTTCTTGAAATTACTCTCTCACTCGTTAGCTCCTCATGATCATGTATTTTCAGTATCCGAAATTCTCAATTTCTTCTCGAAACACTTCTAAGCAAACATGTACCTATGAATTACAATGATGAAGTAGACAGACAAGATGTTCATTAATTTGATATTGCTCCGATAATAAATTTCTTGGGTTAGGGTTCATATTTGTCCAAGCATCTTAACATTAAAAGAGTTTATTGCCTTTTGAACGAGTATTATCATTAAGAAGATGTTAGTCAACATTTCCAGTCGACGCTCCGTTGAAACTGGATTCGAGAGTGGCCAGTCTTGACGTTTGAGCGCTTCTAAATTGCTGTTACAATCATTCTTCATAATTGCCAGATTTAATTCTGAGGAAGATGCTCTGTGTGAATTAGTTTTCTTCGTATTCCATTGGAGTGTGCCAGTAACAATGGTCAGTACCATTATCGAATCAGTTTCTAAGACACTCTTCTTGAACCTATTTGAAATATCATATGTCGAACGTGCATTTTTTGTTTGCCTATCTGTTTTTCACATTCGTTGTTAAGAGCGAGAAGAATTTTGAACTTTAATCTGCGGAGTTAAATGACAGCATGCCTCAACAGCGACATTCTAAATATTCATGCGGAGCGATATCACTACAATAACGTATTTTCTAGAGGATACTTTTCCTCCTTTAATGCTGCCTTACCAGATTTGCTATGTCGATTATGGCATTTAGTCCATCAAGAAATATTTTTAGATGGCAGAGCTACCGCATTAATAGAATAATGTATCCTTAGCATAACTTACAACTATACCACTCCATCCGATATACTCCGCTTGCATGACTACCTAGTACATTTAAGGTATTGAGTAAATAGAGCGTGTTTGCAAACCGAATATGAAACGCTCTCATTACTTAAAATCGCATAAAATGAATGAACGTTAGGAATATAAGGATTCAATAATATATCTTCATAAATGTTAGAGTCAAATACAGACTTTTCGCAAATTTAAAAAGACGATGGCACTGTAAAGTGAGATATTACATATACTGTAAAAATATACTATAAGGTATACTGTGTAAATAAATTCCTTCTTTAAATATTTAATGTCAAATATATACTTTCTAGAGCAAAAGACACTACCATTCACTCAACAGCAATTATTAATCATTATCTAATCTTCTCTGCAGGATTCGTAAAATTTGGAAATACAGTTTATGCTAATTTTTAACTTTTGCTTTGTAAAGTGGCAGGTCTCTGATTTCAGGTCTCTGATTTTTGTCAGGTCTCTGATTTTAGTAAAAAGCTTCCCAATAAATAAGAATGAACGCGTGTATTTCAAGAATCTTACAAGTCACAAAAGGGTGAAAAACTCATATTCTTAACAGAGTATTTCACAAAGATTTATCTTTTCCACTTACTTAATTTTCTTCACTTTCTCATTGTGAAAAATACATGATGGGGATGGCTGACATTGGTCCAGGTGTTCCCCTTTCGTCTTATTTTAAGACTGTACCTTGTGATTTGTGAATCTTTCTTTTGATTACTCGGAGTTTTAGAACAAAAATATGTCGGTATATTTAATTTAAATCACAAAGGTTTCGTTCGTTTGACTGTTTGCTAGAAAGAGACTTGTACAAATTTTATTCCATGTATAGTTCTCAGACATTTGATTTTTGAAAGAAAATTCATATGTCACATTTTCTTGCCAGTGTATTGCCGTGTTGACTCATCTTTAAGCTTGTGGAATCAACAAACCTTTACGACTTGTTGTACTGTTGTTGTTGTATTTTATTTATTAACGTGTCCTCTGTGGGCTTAAAGTTTACATTTGCTCACATGTGTAGTACAATATCTGCTAAAACTTGCCACATCCAGCCCCTTGGGCTTATGAGACACAGAAAACCAATTTCAACAAGATATAAATAAATAGAAAAAGTAACAGTAACGACTATTGTAATGCAACAGTAATAATTAATATACATATTAACAGTAACGACTATTTTAATGCAAGTATTTCATTATTTAGGGTATAAGTTTGCTGTAGTACAAACCTTGTACAGTGACCATGATATTCATTGTGGAGAAAATCCACACCGTTATGAAATGGGTAGCTCCTTGTCTGTAACTGGTATATGTATTAATGCTTACAGTAGCTCAAAATGGTTGAGTTTTCTTGCGGAAAACCTCAGCAAACATTTACTTTTGAGGATTGTGTTACCTTTAAATGTGTTGCACATGTAGGGTAAATGATACGACGCATTATTGATATATCGAATGCTTATAGAAATATCAAGAAATCTGTAGCAGTTCTTGATTTATTAATTTTTGATAAATACTTTTCTGCTTCGAAAATATTTATTCCCTGTAGATGATTTATATATTTCAATTTTGACAATTACAAGTTTTCACAATATTTGGAATTTTTCATAGATTGCAGTAAGGTACATTGTGCATGATTAATCTATTCGACTGACAGTATGAGTGTCCTTATTGAAGTCTTTTGTGACTATGGCAACAGGTAAAACATGTCGTTTTCAAGAACCACTGTCCGGAGTTATAAAATGCAAGCTTGCCTTGTGAATCTAATCAAAATTATAATAGCACTCCGCATTTCACAAGCGCACCAGTTGACTCTCTCAATAATCTTTGACAATGAATATATCTTTATTTTCTTCCATACTATCCTTGATCCAATGAGCTAACGAGCTTGAAATTTAGCACTGAAAATATCAAATATTCAGATATGTCTGATATAGATGTTTTATACATTACAAGTTCATGCTCGGAAGGCGCTCTGAAAATATGTTTTATTATAATTAAAGTTATGCGCCCAAAGGGCGTGTCGAAAAATTCAACTGAATGATTAAATTTGTGGCTGGCATGATGCATTTTTGGCAAGTATGGGCTGGTGTCGAAATTCAAAACCACACTGACCCCCCCCCCCATTGGGCATTTCAAAAACATGGTGACCCCCTATCACCAAAGTCAAAAACAGGGTGACCCTCCATGAATCCCCCTACCCCGCAGCCGAAGAAAATGACCAGTCCCTAATATCGGTTTAAAGTGCACATGTAAACTCATCTACTTTTCTCTTTTTCTCTTTAAGCAATGTATTTGCTTTTATGAGTAGTTCGTAATGTTGCAACATTTATCTGTAGGGCACCCAACACTTTTTAAGAAATATAAAAAATATAAAGATTCAAATCTCCCAAATTAGTTCCGATCGTGTTTCATATATTTGTCTCTGTAAATTCATCACATATAAACCAATCAGACACTGATATTCATGTCAGCCACTATATTCATATTCACAGAGGGCATTGTTTGAAAATGGCTGTATCTTATTTCAAGACTGAAATTTTTGAGAATTGTTTTGCCCGATAGTGTATTACATATTCATTATTTTGTCTCTACAGTAAAAGCTCTAGCTCTCACATCTTGCTGGATTTCCCATTGGCTGCCAAATTTTGTACATGATGAACCTATAATGCTATGGCCATATATGGGTTTTTGCTATGCTAGTAGCAATATTCTAGTAAATAAGTCTACCAGAGCATCAAGCTGTGAAGATACTCCAAAGACAACAGTACTTCCTCAAAGTACTTTATCCCTTGTTGTGGGAAGCGGACTTGGGAGATTTTGATGTTGGGGTTACTTATATTTAAAAGGCGGCAGTACAGCATAACCCTGTTAATACTTTTGTCTGTGTGTGGGTAATCATCATTATAAAATAAATGAAAATTTCTCTCTGCAGGGCTTGTTCAAGTCGTGTTTATTTATTTATTATCTACTTATTTATTTATACTAACTTCTATAGTGTAGATTTAAAACTGTCAGTAAACATACAGATACAAGGTTAAAACACAGACAATACTGACAAAATGATACAAAACAACTACCCAGAAATAAAGTTTAAAATATTGTCGAAATTACTTAATGTAACTAAAAATAGATAAATGTTATGGTTAATGTGAATGACCTTGTATGAGTTTTGTTACAAAAGACAGACATGAATACAGTGGATTCTAAAACAAGGCACATGAAAACTGAAAAAGATCCCTATTGTATAAATTGTCATCAGATTTTGATGAATAGGTAGTCATGAACATAATTGACTGTAACAAAAAGGACATGAAACAATACAGAATTGGAAGTCATAAAAGTCCGGTGTGTTAAGTCACAAGGCCAAAAACGAAGTTGCAATATTTACATTTGTTGGTATTTACAAATAGCATCATCAATCGTTACCAAAGTTTGAAAGACATTGTATGGTCATGATTTTTATGCATTTTTACATGAAGTGTATTTGCTTTCAAACCATCTTATCAGAAAAATGCAAATAAAAACAAACCACAAAAAATCAAACAAACAAACAAAAACTGATTGGGCTCCAAAACTTTACATAACATATACATACATAGTTTTTATTCATTTTTCTTTAACAGCGCTTTTTTTAATTTTCTAAATGAGCGTTCCTCTCCATTCTTCCTGACCTCATTTGGCCAGTCAAGGTAAGTACTTGTGTTAATGTAGAACTTTAACAAATCTGACATTTCTTTCTGTGGAACATCTTCCAATATCACAAACAAAAGAGTACTAGTATCATCATTGCCATCCCTGGTAAAAGATATATCTGTCCTTCCTTTCATAAAGTCTTGCATTTCTGATAAATAAGTACAATCCAACGGGTTTTTTCAAAATAAAGTTTGACAATGTTTGTCAGTTTGCTGAAGGTGGCTCCAATCTAAAGATGACATTGTAACTTAGGTCAATTAATGTCAGATGTTTGTTGTGATCAAACAAATGCCTACTTATTGATGAAATGTCATTATTTGAAGCATCCAAAGATGTCAGCATTGGTAACTTTTTAAAGTAAAAATCACACAAAGTCATTACACCAGAATGTGAAATATTCAAATACTCAAGGCTTGTAAAGTTTTCAAAAAATACACGTTCATGTTTCTTGCACTGATAATGTTTAAAAGAAGTGAAGCTAAGATCAACATAAATCAAATTCTCTGTTTCTAAAAAGTAAATGTTATGTTCATTCATTATGAGACTTGAGTGAGAAACATCAAGATAAGTTAAGATGTTACTATTAATTTCGTTTGATCGAAAGGAGTAGGAAAGATTTAATTATTTGAGCAGTCAAGTAAGTCATGGAAGGAAAAGAATATACTCCATACCGAAACGTTACAGATGTATTTGACAAGTACAACTAAATTTGTTGTATTACATTTCTCAAAGGATATGGTGTGACGATTGTCAGTCAACTTTAAAACTTGCAAAGAGTCAAGGTCAAAATAACTCGTATGTTCATGTGTTCCCGAAAAGAGATGCAACTTGCGTGTATAACCAGTATTGAATCTATACTGCTTCCTCGATGGTAACATTCTTTAGCCTTGCCTGAATAATACTCATAAGAGATTGGATTATCCCTCAAATCGAGTATCTGCAGGGGCAGTGAGCAAGGAGGACACCCATTGTTTACGGAAGTTAGAGAATTTGCTGCTAAATTAAGGTATTTTAAATTGTCCAAGACACAAAATGTTGTCATGTCTATGTCGGTAAAATGGTTGTTGCTGAGATCAAGTATCTCAAGGCTATGAAGACTTGAAAATGCATCACTCTCTAGCCGGGATAACTGAGGCACACTGTTGTTTAAATAAAGAGATTTCAAGTCTATAAAACATGAAAACACATCGTACACGGTTTCATGGAAACCTCTGTAGTGCAGTGCTGAGAATCTGAGGTGCCTCTCCTTGTCTTCACATTGCGGCATTGTACGATAGGGCATGGTAAATATTACAGAGTGGATTGCTACTTGCCGGTCACTTTTAGCCAACATGTGTGATGCTTTGCTTCTATCCAAGGCGTATCATACTCTATAATACCAATTCCTGTCGTAGATAATGCTTTATATAGTTTCAAAAAGTAATATGTATGAATTTCGCCATCATTAGCAGTCATCATCACCCTCCTTGTATTGATACATCTTTGACAGGTCTTGAACCAATAAATTGACTCAACCATTTGCTATAGTCACTGTCAACCCTAGAAACACAGTCTTCTAAACTTTTAATTGGGTAATAGTGGTTAAATAGTGCAAGCAATTTCAAATCTATTGAACTGTAAGATGATTCATTATCGGATTGATGGTACTGGTAATTAGTCATATCTATGTGTTCAATTGACAGATCAAAGCTAACCAACTTATGAAGGTCACTGAAAGTGTGAGGAGCAATCTTACTGATTTGAGTCTCAGACAAGTTGAGGTATTGCAGGCTAAACAATCCTTGCAATGTGTCTGAACCCATGTTGACGATTGCATTGCCAGATAGATCCCAGTACTTCAATTTTTAAGCTCAGATAATCCTTTTAATGTCTCTGAACCCATGTTCACAAATGCATTTCTAGATAGGTCCAAGTGCTGTACTTTGACAAGCCCTGATAAGTTCAGAGACTTAACTCTATTATTTGAAAGATCTAAGTAAACAAGGTCTGAAAATGCACTAAATGTGTGAGGTGCTGTGCTTTTATAGAATTCCTTTCCAAGTTTAGCTGCAATAGGTTTGAAAGCTTTGTAAATGCAGTTGAACTGATGTACTGAAGTTTATTTCGCGAAATATCCAAGTATTCAAGCTTGTTCAAGCAATTACTGAAATATGATTCCAACTTTTCGATGACATTACCAGAGAGGTTTAGAGAGACCAAGTTTTGGAATCCATGAAATGCATTTTGGTGAAGATGACGAATACTACTTTGTGAAAGATCAAGATGAAGGGCTTGACATTCTGTTCAGTATCAAGCACAACTATAGTTGAGAAATCACAAAGGCTTGGCAAATAGCTATTTGATAAGTCTAAATATGTTAGGTTGGTGGATATATGTACTTACTTTCTACAGGACATTCAGTGTTATCTGCATTTTCAGAGTCTTCAGACTGGTTAACGCTCTAAATATTGTATGACCAGATAATGATACATTTTCTAAGTATGCTAAATCTCTGAAGCTTGACAAACTTTGTTCTTTATATTGTAATTGTCTAAATCTAAGTTTATCAAGTTAGACAAACCAGCAAATGAGTGAGTTTCTAAAACAAGCTGTTTTCTTGGCAGAATATCTGATGTGGATATCTTTAAATTTTTCAATTGTTTTAGTTTTATGAAAGTACCTGAAGGTATCGAATTGAAGTCATTATGGGACAGATCCAACTCTTCAAGATTTTCAAGACTTAAGAAACTCTTGTAAGAGATATACAGAATATCGTTTTGGTAAGATTGAGTGTCTTTAAATGTGGAAGGTGGAGAAAGTATTTGCTGTAAGGGTTTTGTATCCAGTTATCACTTAGGTCAAGAGCAACGGTGGAAGGAGGTAGAAATGTTGGTATTTCAGTCAATTTCATATTTGAACAGTCAAAGTCTCCATATTGATTACCAGGTTTCGCCTTGCAATATCTGTACACACTTGCTGCTGCTGGTGTGATAAACTTGGTTACTGCAAGGATCGCAAGAATACAGACCACACGCAAATGGCAATATTTTCTACCAATGTAAGTTACCATCCTTGGAGTTACGGATTCACCAGTCGAAAGATTCGAAGCTTCTACTACATGCAGTTATCTTCGACACTGGCATGCAGTTTTCGCCTTGCCTTGATAATGCTTGTGTGTCTTCTGTCCACGTACGGCAACCTGTGAAGTAAGACTTAATGAAATATACCGGTACATGTATTTTAACAAGCTACATTTTCCTTTTATATCCATTCCAATCAGTTTTTGAAAGAAATATGGTTTAATATACTGAAAATACCAGGAACCCAATACTTATGACGGTTTAAGTAATGCCATTCGGGTTAATTTCCTTGAGTGAGTTCCCTTTTAAACAACAGTCTATTACGTCGTTAAATAATGGGCATAATCAGCACATGCTTGCGTAGTGAAAATTAGTTCATACAGATATTTTTCTTTTTGTTCCAGCATGCCCTGTGTTTTATAAACGTATATGACGTGGTCTCAAGTTTACAAAATGAAGGAATAATCATAAACTACTTGGCTAGACTCTGCAGGAAGAGCTAGTAGCTGCAATATTTGTAGGGTCCTCGAAACAAAGCCAACACAACAAGAGAATATCAAGCCAGCGCACGGCGTGGAGTCCTTCACTTATTTTATAACATCTGGCTTCATTATGTGTGAATCCCATACAATATTGTAGACCTAATGTAAGAGGATGATGATGGACCTCGAGTGACATACAGACTAGTTAAACCTATTCGTAATAACATCTTCAACTACAAACAAACAGTTGAAAGTATAAACATCTCAGAAGACGAATGCCTATCTGACACTGAAAGTTGTGACTGTCAGCATTCTCAGTTCTGTGATCCGAATCACAGACATATTGTAACAGGGGATCTCAGGATTGTTGAAAATGCCAGGTTAAGGAAATTGTTATCCAAGGGACCTAATTTTAGGGAGCCAAGGACAGTCAACTATTCTCAGTGTGTTAGGTTTATTGAGTCATCTCTCAAGGACTTCATTCCATCCATGGCCGCCAAATATGATGTTGACATCACAACTTTCGATGAATGGAAAAGTAAGGTGATGGATGCGGTAAATGCAAATGTTCAAAAATTGAAGAAACGTAAAAAACCAAGGAAAACATCTCCAGTACTTAAAGACCCTACGGCAGTCGCCTGTCTCGAAAACCTACACCGTAAATATGTTGTAGTACCAATAGATAAAACTGCAAACAATATTGCATTTGTGTGCAAATCATTCTGCGTCTCCTTACTGAAGTGGGTATCATGACGGAGGGTCAGACACATACACAATATCAACAAAAGATGTGACATCTGTTATCACGAACAACATTGCAGTATGTGACAGATTTGGACTTAAAGTATCAGAGAAAGAACAAAAACTACCACTAATGTACTGGATGCCCAAGATGCATAAGAACCCATCCGGAGCTCGCTTTATTATAGCAAGCACTTGCAGCACTAAACCACTCAGTAAAGCGGTTTCTAGTGTCTTTAAATTAATTTTGAACAAGTACACAGATTCCATCTAAAAAGTAAATTTTACAGCAACATCATAACTTTCTGGGTTGTGAAAAATCTTTTTCAGTAATTGAAAAGTTGAACGTCATCAACACTAGGAAAAAGGCGAAATGCATCTCAACATTTGATTTCAGTACACTATACACCAAAATTGAACATAAGGATCTACTGAAAGAATTGTATAATGTAGTTCACTTTGTATTTTAGGGTGGAACTAAACGATATATTGATTTCTCTTCTTCTAAGGCATTTTGCCGCAAAGAGAAACAAAGCCTTTGTTTTTCTCAGGCATCACTAAAGTCTGCATTAGAACATCTTATAGTTGAAAGCTATTTCCAGATAGGCAACATTCTCCTTTTACAAAACACAGGCATTCCTATGGGTATTGATCCAGCACCATTTTGCGCAAATTTATATCTATACAGGCATGAGTATAGATTCATGTCAAAACTCATTCATACCGATATAGCTCGTGCTCGGAAATTTCATGGATGCGCACGATTCATCGATGACATATGTCTTCTAAATGATGGTGGAGAGTTTTGTAGATCATACGTGCAAATGTATCCTGCAGAGCTCACGTTGAAGTGTGAACATAATGGACAACATGCTACATTTCTCTAATTGGACATATCTATAGTAGATGGAATATTCGTCTATAAACTCTTTGACAAGCGCGATGATTTCAAGTTTTCTATAGTGCGAATGCCAGATCGCGAAAATAACATCCCTTCGTAATATTTTTATGGCACTGTATAGTCAGAATATCTTCGCATTGCTCGCGCAACACTTCTAATAGCAGATTTTCTTCCAAGAGTTGCCAGCCTGTACAACAGGATGTTGTCTCAAGGAGGACAACAACCTAAAATTATCAGACAGTTTCATGAAGCTATGTCAAGACATCCTCAACTTTTTGAAAAATTCAATGTGAACACCGAAAGACATCATATATAACATCAGACTCAGAATAACTTAAGGTGTGGTGGTACCTGATCAGTACTGCTTGGGAAGCCAAGGCAGTTGACTGTATTGTTTTCAAATCGCCGAAACAGTCGCCTTGGTAAATAACTGATGAACACCTAGGAGATTTTGATGATGTTATTTCTTTGCTGTATATTAATTGTTTATATATATATATATATATATATATATTATATATATATATATATATATATATATATATATATATATATATATATAATATATATATATATTGGGTTTTTACGACAAATCCAACTCACAACTCTTGGCAAAACCTTTAGCTACTGACCTACAGCAAGGCAACAATACACATGCATGTACCTGAATGTACATGTCTAGCAATTTTGCAAGCACTATTCATATGATTGTGATAAGGATGAATTATATTTTATCTTTACCAAATTCTGATCTCATTTACATTCTTCATAATGCAAAAACCAGCATTTAGCATTTCGTCTTGTTCCAATTTGATAGGCATAAGAAATGCTCGTTCAAGTTTCATACATACCTTAACTGTATACGGTGATGACAATGCGCTCACACACTGAACAGCCAGAAGGTATAAGGTTCCCTTGATGTTGTAATGCTTCTATGAAGACTGTGTTCACAATTTTTTGCCGGATGTCACAGCAGAATTAATCTTTTTCCTCAATATTGTCTTGCTAAAAAAAGAATTCTGCACACTATGTTGTTGACAACCGCGTATCAAGTTACAGTTAAAGTACATTAAGTAAAGGCCTTTGTAATGCTGGCTTGGTTTTTCCCCGTCTTATTTATAGACCCAGGTCAACCTCAGGGCAAATCTCTATGAAGACAATGTGTGTATTCCTGCAAACAGCCACGAAAGAAAGTGGCACTAGGTGTGGAGTGTAATACCATTATTGAAATGCAAATTAAGTGTGGTCTTTATTTACCGAGACGGCTTAAGTATCAGTATTCTGGGTAGTGGCTCCATGTAACATGTAACAAGATGGCGTCTTCATTAATAGTAATGATCATCATTAATATTCATAAGCTCATTAATACTTATTAACAGTCATTTGTTGAGTATTGTAATCCTATGAAAATATCAAATGTAAGCCTTCGATATGTCACAACTGATCTAAACAGGCAAGGTCACCCTTTGTAGAACCTGCATGGGAACTACCTTGTATTTTATCTTTTCAATAGGTTTTGTGACACACATACAGGTATTCACGTAAGTTTGTCCTTCAATTGAAACAGAGGTTTTCTTTCGGTTGGGGAAAAAACAAGAAATAGTAGATTGTTCACTATTTGCGGAGTTAATACAGTTGTGGGGAAACTCATACTGTAAGCATTTGTCATGGTAACTTCTAAATTAGCTCTTTTATGACATACTATGAAGTATGGGTTGGGCAAACCTTGTCTGAAATGTTCAATCCAGAATTTGGAGGCAGCGGATATACTCTTTGCTATTATAGTTTCATTTTGGAGTAGATTGCCCAGAGAAGCTTTGCCTACCGATGCTCAGTGAATCCAGGTCTTCAAATCGTGGGCATGAAAAGCTTCTATGGTCTGTTGATTTTCCATCTAGGTCCACTGGACCAGTAAATGCTAAGGGTAGAGGACATTTTCTGGACAATTATGCAAAGGACACCTGATGTAACCCTAGTCTCAACTGGTTGGTGGGAAGTGTCCAGATATCCAAGGGCAGGGATACCTGTCTTGACACCAATGCTAAAACCGGTGCATAACAGAGAGTAAAATCTTCCAGATAAGCCGGGGTACAATGCGCCCCGATGATGGAATTCTTTCCTGGTCAGCGACTTTCGGGATCCCACTTTAAAGCTCTTGGGTAAGGAAAATTTTTGCTGTCTTAGTTTTTAAAAAAATGGAAAATTGTAAGTCAGTTGTTAGTAACTCTCGTAGCAAACTTTGCACGATGACTCTTGATTTTTATCCTTGATTTGATAAGAGAGTTGTTGAAAGTTTCATTTCGGAAAGTTTGAGGACACTGATATAAAGACTTTTACTTTCGAGGCGCATACTACCTTAATATGCCACAGGACCACTGGAAAAATGAAAAAATGTAAGCATCTAAAAAATTGTCATGTTTCTATAATTCTGTCTTACTAGTATTGATTCGTTTTCAAATTCCAACACTACATGCAATGTTAGGTCCTTGGACGCAATGAATCCCGTGCAATTTCACTTGATAGACTGTCACCGAAACAATAGTGGCGCTAAATACCAGTACAGGATAAACGGCGTGGCATTCCTCGTTCAATCAATTAAAATCCACCAAGAAAGGTATTCGTCTCATGGGGGGAATCCACGTGCTACCTACATGATCTTTTTGTATTGCAACCAATTCTCATACTCAACTGTTCAATATTGTCATAATTTATTTGTGGTGTGGGTCTGGAACTTGAATGAATTGCTGTATACTTCTTAGGCAACAACTGCGAAAAAGCGATGCGGTAAGTTAAAAGTTGAGCTATTGTAACCTCGCAGTTTCCGTATCCACAAAGCTACGTGTCATATATATATAAGTGGAATTTTCACTATTTTACGATTTCCATTACATCTTGCTATTACTGTAACCATTACTATTATTGTTACCACCAATTGCATGCCATGGCCGCCAGTGTCGAAGAAGTTATTTATTCTTTGTTTTGATGAATGCTCCGATTATGAATTTCTTAGGGAAGGATTCATATTTGTCCTAGCTCCTTAACAAGAGCATTTTGAACAATTATGTTTCACTAAGAATACGTTAGCTAATATTTCTAGTCAACGCTCCGTTGAAACTGGATTGAGAGTGGCCAGTCTTGGCGTTTGAGCGCTCTGAGTGCCATTACCGTTATTCTTTGTGATCGCCAGATTTTGGTTCTGAGGTAGATGCCTTTGAGCGAATTAGTTTGCTTGTATTCCAAATGTGTGTCTTTAAACAAAAGGTCAAAACTTGTGCCGAATCAGTTTCTAAAACACTGTCTTCTTGAACCTAATTTTGAAAATACCATCTGTCGAACGTGAAATTATCTTTTCGTCCTTTCTTCTTTATTCTTTTTTGAAAAATTTGAAGAATTTTGTACTTTTGTACAAGCGGAGTTAAATGACAGCATGCGATTCAACGGCGATATCGAAGATATTTTGTTGATTAATTTCCGTGAATCTATCTCTCTTGTGTAGTTTGCTTTCACTTATCTCCTTTCTTTCCTTTTACTTGTTTTGTGTTTTGTCTTTCTTCCCTCGTCTCTTCATCTCTCCGCCTCAGGTATGTTAATGCATGGGCATAGGCTTACATACATGTAAAATCAGTTTGAACAACTTTTTAATCAGACCTGGTCAGAAAATTGTGAAAATTGCCAAAAATATGTTTTGCATTTGATTAAGTTGAAATTTATCATAATATATTACCTAAGTCAGATCACATGACCATAATCTACTATTTTCCCGCCAAAATTGTATATTGCAAATAACTGAAATTCCAACCGTTAAACATCAAAATATTTAAAATATTATGACCAATTAATGTAAAATGGGATAGGAACTTGTGTTAGAACTAGTGGCAGATGCAAAATTATTGAATTTTGAATAACATTTCTTCACAAAAAACAACAAATACAATATTTTTGACGTTTTACATGAATATTTTGAATATCAGAAAGAAGTATAGATAGAGTTTCATGAGTGCCATGTATTTTTGAAAGAATATGATAGATGTTGTTTCCAAAAGTGCAGAGAAAATCAAGAAAATTTAACGGGTTACGGTTGGAATATTAAAATTAATAAAGACATAAATTTTGGCGGGAAAATATCAGATTTGGTCACGTGACTCAACTCGTCAAGATTTAGGCAGACATTAATTTAAAGAATTTAATAATTCCAATAATTAGGCCAAATATCAATCAAATCGCGTGGTTTTTAAAGATAACTGATCATTTTTTTACTTTTGGGCTTGATGGGTACAAACACCCATGCATCAACTTACTTGAGGCTAATAGCACGGCAATAGTGTATTTTCTAATGGATATTTTTCCTCCTTTAATGCTTCTTGAGCAGATTTACCATGCCGATTATGGCAATTAGTCCATCAAGGAATATTTTTGCAATAGCACAGCTATCGTATTCTCCTAGCAAAATAACTATGCCGCACAATGGCACTTGCTCCGTCCTTCGATATACCTCATGACACGTGACTACCTATAGCTTTAAGGTAATGAGTTAATAGAGCGTTCGCAAACAGAAGCTGAAAACGGTCTTATTATTTAAAATCGCATTGAATGAATGGACCTTAGGGATACAATAATAAGAATAGAAATATCAGAAATATCATAAGTGTGAAAGAACCATAGGAATGTAATAATAACAATTGAAATGTTAGAAATATCACGAGTGCTTATGTTTACATAACTTATTTTCCACAGAATGTTTTGAAACCACAGTCACACAAACAAAATTTTCACCTCCTTTCCATGTAATATGCATAATTACAAATGAATGTTCTGTCAAGTGCAATACATACCTGAATAGTGACAACAATACACATACAATTAACAGCCAGAAGGTATACCCAGCTTCAAAGACGGAAAAGCTCATTGAAGCCGTTTGTTCGTCTATTCGAATAAATATTCCTCGCTTCCATAATATCCTTGCATAAATGCAATTTCAGAAGACAATAAGCTTGTTTACAACTGTGGTCTGAATAATAGACCTTTAGAAAGTGAACGTCTGGTAAGCCAGACTTGGGTTTCGCAGTTCTTTGGTCAGTCTAAGGAGAATCTCTTTACTAAGAATGTAGGTAGCAATTTGAACAGCCGTCAAGATCTTCAGACAATGACCAAAAGTAACACTTGACACTGAGGTGAAAACAAAATGCACTCGGTTTTGCTTAGTTATCTCGGTGTATGACCTTGACTCAGCCTTTGGCCTTCGTCCATACTGTCCATACTCCAAAAACGGAGTGGAGGTCCCAAATTATAGTCACCCATGTGAAGCGGAGGTGAGATAGTGCACAGTCGCGTGTGGTGGTATCACAGGCGTTCTGTTGACTTAAGGTAGTTTGAAAAAGTGTAGGTTAAGCTTATGCTACGTTCCGACGTTCTGTTCCGTAGCCATATCACCTAAGACTACGGAACAGAACGTCGGAACGTAGCATAACAAACTGCCCAGTCAACAGAACGCCTGTGGGTCGTATACACGGTGGATGGTCCCTGTGACCCAGAAAAAAATTCAGGGATTACAAGTACAATGGACACGCAATATAGACACTAGCTGTGGGTCTATAGGTATGGTGTTTTCCCCTGACCCCGCCACGCGTGGTTAAAAACGCAAAAGTCAAAACCAGCCCGTAAAAGGCAGAAATCCCGTCCGAAAACATCACAGCTATGGACCCACAGTTATATTGACACTTGCTACGAATCCGTAGCCCTGCCACAATCTGACTTTGTATAGATTCCTTAAACAACATGTGAATATTCATATGCTGTGTGGGATCCTTGGAAAAGGACGGCTGCATGCACAGCCAAGCCCTCGTTAGACCAGAGCTTGCTCTGTATTAATGCTGTAATGCTTGTTATGCCATCAGCTTATATATTAGAACGAACTCCATCATTTAGAAAACACACAAGGTATGACTTTGATGAACACAACACAACATTTGACGTTCGATCCGGCAAACGGAAATGTAATTGTTCTTGCTGCAATGCCTCAGTAACTTCTCAGGTGGAACTTATTGCTACGGACTCACAGCCCTACCACTCTCTAATAATAAGACACAACCAAGGGAGTGGTAGAGCTTCGGATATAATCCGTTTGTTAACTTTGAAATCACAAATAAACTGTTTATATCATTCATTGACAATGTAGTCTCAATGCACTGTTTGATTATAACACTTTGTACCAAACTAGTAAATTTCAGTAATTATTTTAAAGAAACAACAAACAGGTTGGTCATTAAAAAGTTATGTGTCACCAAAATATTTACATGTATGTAAGCCACAAAGAATGCATCCAAAACGTTTTTACTTTCACCAAACAATATTTATTTTCCCACTGGAAGATATGAAACATTTTTTCTTGACCACTAAAATTTTGATTCATGGAGGAAATTTCCTTGATATTGTTAAGCAATTAATTATGTTTCGCACTATGAAGTGACATGAATCTACTTTAACATTGAAATTAACTTATTAACTTGTCATTTCTAATGAACATTGTCCAGAGTACCTGGCTTTGTGAGAATTGTGAAAATCTGAACAAATTTTACTTGCACTTTGTGTTTCACAAGAACACAAAATCAGCTTACTTATAATGTACACTTTTTATGTTTTTCTATATTGTCGCCGAAATCTTAAAAAGCTTTAAATCTGGCACGTTTTATACTTACTATTTGAAAGGGAGTTCTTAATAGTAACTCTGAGCAGTATTTCAACAGCGCTATAAGAGTGGACAATGCATATATCGTATTCGATTGCAGTTCGTAAATGATACACCAGTAAATGTGTACTCTGTCTGTAATCTGTAACTATAAAAAACTCAAAGACTAAACACATACTTTTATAATAAACTATGAGTATAACATGCTGAAAAAATCAATTTAATTGCTGTTTTTAGCAGACTGCTTTTACTATCTGAATGAACAATGTTGTAAGTATTCCGAAGAGATACTTCTGATTTGCTAAATTGTGAAAGTGTCATTTTAAAATGCATTTATCAATTTGTTAAGATTCGGCTAAAGTTCACAAACAAACAAAAGTCTACAGACAATAGAGTACTTAGAACATAATAAATAATAACATAATAAAGTGCATACTGGCAAAAAATAAAATGTGAAATATCAAAAGTGATGCATTAAAACAAAATGAAAAATATACAGACCACAAAAAACATATAAACGTACAACTTTGCATTCTGCATACTGGTTACCTATATCATACTTTACCATTACAAATATTACAGCATTTCCGGACTTTTTACAATGGATAGTACTGAAAAAAGCAAACTTTCGAGTTTTCCCTGGTTCAAAGCTAAGAATAAATCCGCCCCAAAGTCCATTGAAGCTTTCACCTACTATCCCAGTTTGAGGGTAGAAGACATTGGGATTTTGGCGATTGGATTTATCAGTTATGGATTGCAGGAAAGCATTTGAGACGTCATTTATAATTATAACAATTATTGAAAAGTATTGAAAATAAAACCACCGTGAGTATATTATAAGTGATATTCATGGTGAAATCATAATTGCTACTAAATTTTCTCTGTAGGGTTGATTAAATTTCTAATTTTTTTAATCAACTTTCTTATTGTACTGTTTCCTGCTTTGTTACTCTTGTGTATGATTGGTCCTTTCTTATCTTTCTTTTAGCGACATGTATTTTAAACTATTAATAACAGTACAACAGCATAGCTTATATATCCTATTCCAATTTCTCTTTCTTCAGCAGTGCATTTTTCAATTTCCTGAATGACTGTTCCTCTCCATTCTTTCTGACCTCACTTGGCCAGTCAAGGTAGTATTGGTGTTCACAAAGAACTTTAACACATCTGACATTTCGTTTTCAGGAACTTGTTTCAATATTAGAAACAATATCAAACCATCAAAATCATTACTTAAATCTAAATCTAATAACATATGGAAAGCACGCTGCATTTCCAAGTCACACCATGTACTTTTCGCAAATTCCTGTGAAACAACGAAAAAAATTTTCGACTAGCTTCCATTTCATCTGCAATGTTGTCAATTATTTGTTTCCCGAGTTCAAAATCTCTATCATGGATACAAAGTTTAACAGATGGTTCCCCTTCTTCTAAACCTGGTATTAGCTTTTCCTCAACCCAATCTTTATCTTTGCTGCTGTAAGACACGTACGTATCATATTTGAAATTCTGTCTTCCTCTTCTTGCATAGTTAAGTTGGTAACGTTGCCTAAGTTTTAATATTCTCTTGTATGCATAGAATTGAATATGCCACCTTTTTCGCCAACAAACAAACGAAGCACCAACGAGCATGAGGATTCTAGCCATTGTGACTAAATATGTCAAGTCAGTCAAGTCTACCATCAGGAAAGGATTTCCTCTGAGATTCTGTGGCATTGCACACTGGTATGTTTGCCAGGGGAAAGAGCCATCCTTGGTAAAAGATATATTTGTACTACCTTTCATAAAGTCTTGCATTTCTGATAAATATGTACAATCCAATGGGTTGTTTTCAAAATAAAGTTTGACAAGATTTGTCAGTTTGTTGAAGGTAGACAGCTCCAACTTAAAATGGCGTTATTACTGAGGTCATTAATGTCAGATGTTTGTTGTGATCAAACAAATGTCCACTTATTGATGAAATCTCATTATTTGAAGCATCCAAAGATGTCAGCATTGGTAACTTTTTAAAGTAAAAATCACACAAAGTCATTACACCAGAATGTGAAATATTCAAATACTCGAGACTTGTAAAGTTTTCAAAAAATACATGCGCTTGACTGTTACAGTCAATGTTATGGAAAGCTGTGAAGCTAAGATCAACATTAATCAAATTCTCTGTTTCTAAAAAGTAGATGTTATGTTTATTCATACTGAGACTTGAGTGAGAAATATCAAGATGTGTTAATGATGGTACTACTAATATAACTGGATCAGGTGATTCAATGATACGAGCAGTCATGTGAGTCATTGATGGAAAAAATGTACTCCATAGTCAATTGAACAGATGTGTTTGACAAGTCAAGTACAACTAAATTTGTTGTATTACATTTCTGAAAGGATATGATGTTATGATTGTCAGTTAACTTTAAAACTTGTAAAGAGTCAAGGTCAAAATGACTCTCATGTGCTGTCTCAACAGAGATGCACATTACGTTTAAAACACGTATGGAATCTATACTGCTTCCTCGATGGTAGCATTCTTTCGCCTTGCCTGAATAATACTTGTCAGAGAATGGATTATCCCTCAAATCAAGTATCTGCAGGGGCGGTAAGCAAGGAAAACAATTATATCTAAAAACCGTAGCAAATTTCCTGCTAAATTCAATTCTTTTAAATTATCCAAGACACATAATGTCTTCATCTCAATGAACGTTAACTTATTGTTGCTGAGATCAAGTATCTCAAGGCTATGAAGACTTAAAAATGCATCATTCTCTAGCCATGATAATTGAGGCACACTGTTGTTTAAATAAAGAGATTTCAAGTCTATAAAACATGAAAACACATCGTACACGGTTTCATGGAAACCTCTGTAGTGCAGTGCTGAGAATCTGAGGTGCCTCTCCTTGTCTTCACATTGTGGCATTGTATCATGCGGCACTGACAAAATTACAGAGTTGATCTCCACTTTCTGGTCACTTTTTAGCCAACATATGTGATGCTTTGCGTTGATCCAAGGCGTATCAAATGCAGAGTCTGCTGTATATGATGCTTTATATAGTTTCAAAAAGTAATATGTATGAATTTCGCCATCATTAGCAGTCATCATCACCCTTCTTTGTATTGATACATCTTGGACAGGTCTTGAACCAATAAATTGACTCAACCACATACTATAGTCACTGTCAACCCTAGAAACACAGTCTTCTAAACTTCTATTGGGGTAAAAATGGTCAAATAATTCAAGCGATTTCAAATCCATAAAATCACATGATTCAATATCCGTTCGATTATACTTGTAATAGGTCAAAGATAAGTATTCAATTGACAGATCAAAGTTAACCAAGTTTTGAAGGTCAATGAAAGTGTGAGGAGCAATCTCATTGATTTGAGTGTGAGACAAGTTGAGGTATTGCAGGTTTGACAATCCTTGCAATAAATCTGCACTAAATTTGATAATTGCATTGCCAGATAATTCCAAATACTTCAATTTTGAAAGCCCTAATAATCCCTGTAATGAAGCTATGTTCATAATTGCATTCTCAGATAGGTCCAAGTGCTCTAACTTTACAAGCCCTGATAAGCTTAGAGATTCAATTCTATTATTTGAAAGATCCAAATAAAGAAGATCTAAAAGTGATTTAAATGTGTGAGGTGCTATGCTTTGAATAGAATTCCTTTCCAAGTTTAGCTGCAATAGGTTTGAAAACTCTGTAAATGCAGTAGAATTGATGTACTGTAATCTATTTCTTGAGATATCCAAGTATTTGAGTTTGTTCAAATGTATACTGAAATATGATTCCAACTTCTCGATAGAGTTGCTGGAAAGGTTTAGCAAGGCAACATTTTGGAATCCATGAAATGTATTTGAATGAAAATATTGAATATTACTGTGTGAAAGGTTAAGACGTAGGGCCTTTTATCTCGTTCAGCATTTAGTACAGCTACATTTGAGAAATCACAAAGGTTTGGCAAATAGCTATTTGATAAGTCTAAATACACCAAGTTTGATGGATACGTGTACCTACTTTCCACAGGACAGTTCAGACGTGGTATCCGCATTCTCAGATTCTTAAGGCTGGACAAATTTCTAAACAGCGCATAATCAGACACTGATACATTTTCTAAGTATCCTGAGGGGCTCATGAAATCTCTGAAGCCAACATTGTTTATTTCTAAGGACATCAACTTTGACAAACCTGCAAACGAGCGCATTTCTAAACCAAGCCTTTCAGATGTGGACATCTTTAAAATTTTCAATTGTTTAAGGTTCATAAAAGTATCAGAGGGTATTGACTTGATGTCATTATGGGACAGATCCAACTCTTCAAGATTCTCAAGATGCAAGAAACTCTTCTCAGAAATGTACTGAATCTTGTTTTCACTAAGAGTAAGAGTCTTTAAATGTGGAAGGTGGAGAAAGGATTTGCTGTATGTTTTTTGTATCCAGTTATTACTGAGGTTAAGGGCGACAGCCGAAGGAGGTAGAAAAGTCGGTATTTCCTTCAATTTCATATTTGAACAGTCAAAGTCTCCATATTGATTACCAGGTTTGGCCTTGCAATATCTGTACACACTTGCTGCTGCTGGTATGATCAACTTGGTTACTGCAAGGATCATAAGAATACAGACCACATGCAAATAGCAATATTTCCTTTCAACGTTTACCATTCTCGCAGTTATGGATTCACCAGTGAAACGATTGTACTACGTGTAATTATCTTGAATGTGACATTCAGTGTTTCCTCTTGAATAACCTTGATAATTATCCTTGTGTCTTCTGTAACTGTAAAGCAACCTGTGAAATACAAATGACTTGATGAAATGTGTGTATTTAACAAACCACCATTTCCTTTAGCATCCATTCCAATCAGTCATAAAAGAAACATGCTTTAAAGTAATTACCAGAAATCTGTCGCTTATGATGATTATGTACATTGTGAAATAACGAGCATAAACAGCACATGCAGTGCAATGAAAATTAGTTCACACAGTTCAGAGAGTTAGCCAACTATCTCATGATGTATCACACTTTTTTTTAGCATATACCCTTTGATTTATGGCTTTACACTTATGTGATGTGATCTCAAGTTTACTAAATGAAATAAATATTATAAACTACAGCAGCATTTAAGAGCCGGTAACTTTAATTGCAATACAGCTGTAATTGCATGATCAGCACAACAAAGCCAACACGTAGGGCATTCAGAAGCCAGTATAGCCTTGAGTCCTTTATTTACTTTTGAGCTCCCTGGGGCTTCAAGAATGTTAACTACAGTACTGTAGAATCATGTTTTGCCAGGGTATTTTGGTCAGACGGCAAACTCAAATACCCAACTAAAATACACCTTGAGCTACAGTACAGCTACAAGAATGTGGGAACTGCATAGAATATTGCAGACCTAATGAGGAGTTCATTCAAGGGAAACAGTTAAGAGCTATACGGTACTGCAGCTAAGCTACAAGAATGTGGGAATCGCACGGAATAATGTAGACCTAATGAGGAGTTCATTCAAGGGAAACAGTCATCAGAGATGCTCCTGCACGAGTTTCTTGTTTACAACAATGTATTTCGTGCACGTATCTAGATGCATCTCATCGTCATAGCTGCAACATTTAAATTACATAATGTAAATTATGACAGGCATGTTTTAATTTTCAATAATCACCATTGTATCTTGGATACAGTATTTAAATGGTCATATCGTCTTATATGACCTTTGAGCGCAATTCCGATTACTGTATCCCTTTAAATAAGAACTCTGTATGAAGATAAGGAAACGAATATTGTTTAAATAAAGGATTGGCATTTTTTGAATTTTCAAACAGTGTTATACCACATTGGTAGTTGTTATTAAATTGATATATACACATTTTTGCTGCAGTACACTAGCTTAATGTTTTGCCTAGAGTTGTGAATTGGATGGCAAACCAACCAACAATCCAAGGCAAAACCTGCAATACATATACCAGTAAATACATGTCCAGCAAACTTACAAGCTGTTTCAGTGCAATTCTAACAAGAATGACTAATATTTTTTATCGTTACCAATTATTGATCCCATTTGCATTCCCCATATCATATGTGAAAACAGCATTTAGCATATCATCTTGTTCCAATTTGATAAGCATTACAATTAATGCTCTGTCAAGTGTTATACATACCTGCATGGACTGTATAAGGTGATGACGGTGCACACACTAAACAGCGAGACAGTTTTAGGCTTCAATGAATAGTAATGCCACCAAAGACTGAGT
Organism: Ptychodera flava; assembly: GCF_041260155.1. Taxonomy (NCBI): domain Eukaryota; kingdom Metazoa; phylum Hemichordata; class Enteropneusta; family Ptychoderidae; genus Ptychodera; species Ptychodera flava. The sequence goes on from NC_091937.1 coordinate 18,201,872, forward strand.
TTACAATTCTTTGCCAAATGTCACAGCAGCAAAAATATATTTCAGTATGGTCTTACTGAAAAGAATTTCTGCTGACTACCGTATGTTCAGTGATGTTATTGACAACCGCTGAAATAAAGTTTAACAGAGGACAATGATTACAAGCAAAAGTCTATATGCTGGCTTGGTTTTTCCCAGCTCTATTTATAGTTCTGGGTCAGTCTCTGGTCATGGAGAAAGTGACACCATACATGTATGCACAGTTTGGTACAGCCATTGTTGAAGCAAATTGAGCGTCATTGTTGTTTATACCCATAATGCTCAGGGATCTATTCTGAAGCAGATCCCACTGGCGGTGGCGCCCTACCAGTAGACAAGGAAAATACGCCATTGCCAACATCACAAAAATGTGTCAAATATAATTTGCTACATTTGTACATAAGAAAGAAGATGTGGAGATGCATCATTATAGCACACAGGGTAACTGTGTTGTAATCTAAACTTAATGTGAGAGTAATGATTATTTACCTTCACATATTATGATTTTACAAGTATTCTTGGATGTCGGGTTGAGCACTGGCATCCATTTTTCATTACTTTGTTATACTGTTTCACCTGTGAATGGTGCAGGGCTTTTTTGGAGCATGGGAGAAGTATGTTGCAAGAACATTAGTCTTTTACTTGCAAAAGAGATTGTAAATGAATGTTCCGATAAAGAACATAATGGCAATTCAGATGTACGGTAAGATCTGCTCACTCATGAAGGTGTCTCACATCAAAATTGTGAAATTAAACATTGAATGAACTGCAAGTATCTCTAGCGTCTACATTATGAACATATGCTTTATTCAAAACAAAATGTTTCACACACAACTTCATGATATTTGCGTGTTATGCAAAGTAGTATTTATAACAATGAGCAAGTGGAATCGAGAATAGCTTTAAGGACAATTACTGAATGAATAACTTCATAAAATATTGGACTTTGGTAAAACTAGACCAGTTACATCATTATACAAGAGTAGAAGATCTGCCCTTTCAGCTTACTTTCATACTAAACAATTTTAATAGCCAAGTGAAAATTGTTCAAGAAATGTGTTAAAGAATCCTGTCTATTGACTGTAAAGAGAAGCACTTCATGGCTGTTCCATTGCATCATTATTTCAAACATATTCTGCATTAACTGACAGAAGTGAATTTGAAAATCTTTGTGTGAGAAGAAAATCTAGTGATGCATTGATTATACAAAGCTCTAAAACTTATTTCAGATTCTCACATAATCACAATGGCAATTGAAATGATTTCAATCTTTTTCGTGCATTTACTCCTTATCTGAATTACATTGTTCATCAAATGAGATTGTTACGGAGTGAGGTCATCTTCGCTTGCCAAGGCCTGCTGTCCGGGCAGATGGATGCTTCCCGAAATCAGTTAGTAGTTAGTAGTAGTAGTTAGTGGACGACTCCTGTCTGGCTAATGAGCCGTGCGAGCGGACGATGGAGTGAGGTGTATTTGTTATGGTTGCAGCTAGAATTATTGCTTCCACAAAAGAAATTTGGATAACTTGCAAGAGACCTGAATAATCCTTTTTCAACAATGAAATGCGCAGCAACACCATCGTTGCACTTTACATTTGTACGTGTGTTTTGAACAAAGTGATCGATTGATGAGATACCATATAAATGCAGGCAAATTCGGTAACAGAACAAATTTGCTTTGCCATATTTTAATTTAAAATCATCCTGGACAGACATACTAGTTTGAAAATGGGTTGAGCACACTTTGTCTGAAATATTCAATCCAGAACTTTGAAGGAAGCAGACATACTTCTTTGTTATTGAAGTTTCATACAGGGGTAGACTGCTAAGAGAAAGCTTCCCTAACAAAGTTCAGTGAATCCAGCTCTTCAAATCTTGAGCCATGAAATGTCTCTATGGTCTGGTACTATTGATATTGTGGAGCTACTGAGCCTTGAGCTTGATAGTCTGATATTAGTAACTGGTATTATCAACCAGGAGGTAATATTTTCTGTGATATATGAAGTAAATCTATATTTAAAGTTTTTGTTCTTACGTTGACAATGGTTTATATATTTCTCAAACTTTGATACATTGTTTTAGGCATGTGATCAGATTCTTTGTCTTGCAGAACCCTGAAATGAAAAATAAAACAAGCAACAGGGCAACAATGAAAACTGCTTCGGAATATGAAAGTGTTTAACAGTTTGGTTGTGTCAATCATTACAAAGTATATGATGCATACAAAAACTCAGGATTGAAATTCAATATATTCAGTGATAAGGCGGCACGAGGATTTTGTGATGTATCCTCACGTCATCTGATTTTGTGAAAGATGACACATGCCGTATAAGTATCTAGGGTGGAGACAAACATGGTTTGACGTGGAATATATTTGTTAAAGTTGCAAGTCTAACCCATTGATCTGTTTTGCATTTGGAATTTTACTGAACAGTGTAAGATATTTCTGTCAACACTTTGTTGGGCAAACTTAATTCATTGCATGTCCAATGACAACTTTATCCTCATGAGAGATCTGAGAGGAGCCAAAAAAGAAAGTGAATAATTTACATACAATTTTCGTTTCATATATTTCCAAATTCGCAAATACACATGAATATAAAAACTTGCACATTGCTTCAAAAATACATACCAATTGTTAGACCTGTCTCCTACAATAGCTCTAATTATAGTGAATGCCAGACCAGCGATTTCAGTCTTGTCCTCAAAATCGTAGTTTTAGGACGTCCACTCTTGTAAACAATGGTCAGCAAGCAGGGAATAATATTTATAAAGCACAAACATGTATAAATGAAATTTTTTTATGTTTTTACTTGTTCATTTGTTGGTCAAAGTTGTGAACTTTAGACCAAAAAATTTCGAATCTGTACATTCGATTCAGCTAATTAGTTAATGTATTTTTTTCTTTCTTCTGTAATGTTTGTTTTAATTTTCTCCAGAAATGTTCCTCTTCATTGATTGTAACCCAACTTGGCCACCATTGTTCCTTCAATAACGTCTTCATTGTTCTCTTTAAGAAAGATTCTTTTCTGGTCTTTCTTGGGAACTCAAGGTAAGTAGTGGTGTTTATGTGACATTTCAACATATTTGACATTTCGTCCTCTGGAACTTGCTCCAGTATCAAAAATATAAGTCGGCCATACTCACTGTCTGGCAACATACATTTGTCAAAAGCACATTTCATTTCATGGTCACACCACTTGCTCTTCACAAAATTTTTTGAAACCACAAAACAAATTTTTGACTCCTTTCCATTTCGTCTTCGATGTTGTCTAGTATGCCTTTACCAAGTTCAAAGTCTCTGTCATGGATACACAGCTTTAGAGGAGGATCAGCTTCTTCCAAAGTTGGCACCAGATATTCATTCACCAGTCACTGTCCTCGCTGGTAAAACACACAAACGCATCATATCGAAAATCCTGTTCCTCACCATTAAATGGTTTTGTTGGTAATATGGCCTTTGTTTTAACATTCTCATGTCACGTTTCCTTCGAAAAAGAAAAATCAAAGCAAAGATTCCCAGCAAAATGACAGGTATAACAATATATGCATAGGAGAAAGTATAGTCAGTTAAGTTTAACATAAGAAGTGGCTTTCCTCTGATATTCTGTGGCACAGCACACTGGTAGGTCTGCCAAGGCAGAGAGCCATCACTTGTAAAAGATACATTTATGCTAGATTTCATAAAGTCTTGCATTTCTGATAAATATGTACAATCAAATGGATTGTTTTCAAGATAAAGTTTGACAAGATTTGTCAGTTTGCTGAAGGAAGACAGCTCCAATCTAAAAATGGCATTGTTACTGAGGTCAATTAATGTCAGATGTTTGTTGTGATCAAACAAATGCCTACTTATTGATGAAATGTCATTATTTGAAGCATCCAAAGATGTCAGCATTGGTAACTTTTTAAAGTAAAAATCACACAAAGTCATTACACCAGAATGTGAAATATTCAAATACTCAAGGCTTGTAAAGTTTTCAAAAAATACATGCGTTTGACTCGTGCAGGCAATGTCATTGAAGGCTGTGAAGCTAAGATCAACATATATCAAATTATTGGTCTCTGAAAAGAAAGCCTTATGTACATTCATAAGAGACTTGAATGAGAAATATCAAGATTTGTTAATGATGGTACTACTAATTTAACTGGATCAGGTGATTCAATGATACGAGCAGTCATGTGAGTCATTGATGGAAAAAAATGTTCTCCATCACTAAACTGGATATAGGTATTTGACAAGTCTAGCGCAACTAAGTTCGGAGTACTACATTTTGTGAAGGATATAGTACCGTGATTGTCAGTCAAGTGCAGAATATGCAGAGAGTCAAGGTCGAAACGAATCTCAAACGAAGTGCCATCAGACGTGCAATGGATAGGTACAACACCGATGAAATTTATGCTGCTTCCTCAATGGTACGATTCTTTTGCCTTGCCTGAATAATAAGTTAGAATGATGGGATTATCCCTTAAGTCGAGTATATTCAGAGATAGTAAGCAATGAGAACAAGGATCTAATTCTATAAGGAGATTTCCCGCTAAATTCAATTCTTTTAGATTATCCAAGACACAAAACATCCTGGTATCGATGTCACTAAACTCATTTTTGCTGAGGTCGAGGATCTCCAGGCTGTGGAGACTGACGAATGTATCACTATATAGCCATGATAATGGAGGCAGGCTATTGTTTAAATAAAGGGATTTCAAATCAATGAAACATGAAAACACATCATGCACTGTCTCATCGAAACCTCTGTAGTGAAGTGATGAGATTCTGATGTATCTCTCACTGTCTGCACATTGAGGCATTGCATAATGTGGCATGGTCATAATAACAGAGTCCAGAACTACTTTGGGCACAGTTTAGCCACCATGAGTGACGTTCAACCGTCATCCAAGGTGAAGTTCTCATAGTTGTTAGCTTTGAACTTTGAATACTTTCAAAGAATAATACGTATGAATTTCATCATTTACAGTCCTCACAAACTTCCTTTGTACTGACACAGTTTGCACCTTGTCTAGTCTTGGACCAATAAATTGACTCAACCACATGACATAGTCGTGGTCAAACCTAGAAAGCCAGTCTTCTAAACTTCTCCTTGGGTAAAAAAGGTCATATTCAACTGATTCAACAGCATCCACATCATAAGATGGATCATCTTTGGATGGATTGTTATGAGTCGCATTCATGTGTTCACTTGATATGTGAAAGTAAACCAACCAACGAAGCTCTTTGAATGTGTGAGGAGCAATATTATTGATACGATTCTTTGACAGGTCAAGGGGTCGTAACGTTGATAATGCCTGAAATGTATCTGAACCAATATTCTCAATTCTATTGCCAGATAGGTCCAAGTGTTTCAACTTGGCAAGCCCTCTTGATAAACTGAGAGATTTCAATTGATTATTTGAAAGATCCAAATAAACCAGCTTGGAGAGCTAGAGAGCATCAGATGTTATAACGCTTTCAATGCAGAGGAATGAATGAAATACAGTCTGTTTCCTTGAAATCTCGTAGTATTGGAGCTTGTGAAAATGATTACTGAAATACGATTCCAACCTCTCGAGAGGAGATTGTTGGAAAGGTTCAGAAAGACAACGTTCTGAATTCCAGAAAATTCACATCAGTCAATATAGTAAATTTGACTAGCTATGTGAAAGATTGAGATGAAGGGTTTGACATTATGTTCTGATGCATGAGAGCTACATTTGAAAAATCACAAAGATTTTGTAAGTAGCTTTATAATAAGTGTAAATATGTCAGGTTCCGTGGATACGTGTACCTATTTGTAGCAGGGCAATCTTGTGTTGTCTGCATTCTGAGTCTGAAAACTTGACAACCCTCTGAACACATAATCAGTTGCTGGTTTATTGGATGAGTATTCAGACTATGGATCTAAGAAATCTCCTATATAATACCCATATAATAGTGCACTATTTTGCGAAAATCCGTATTCAACAATTTCGACAAACCAGCTAAAGAGTGAGGATCTAAAATAATTTATTTACAAGGCCAATTGTCTGAAGCGGTTATCCTTTATATTTCCAATTGTTTTAGGTTCATAGAAGTGATAGATCCAATTCTTCAAGATTTTCCAGATGCTTGAAACTCTCATCAGAAATGTTGACAGTGTTGTTCTTTCCATGATTAAGTTTTTTTAATTTTCGAAGGTTGACAAAGGATATGCTGTAAGGTTTTTCCAGAAATTGATAGTCCCTTGGCGGGGATTTGCTACCTGAGGCCAGGGAATACCATTAATTATAGAACTCTGCACTAATTGGCTTCATCAGCCAATACTATTTAGGATGGCAGGGCCATGTTAGCATTGCTGATGACAGGAAATGCAAAATATGCAAAATATTTATTATTTTACAAATGTATTGCTGAAATTATGGAATATAATTGAAGGATGAAAATACTTGTAAAAATGACCATCTGCATTGTCCTGTCATTAAACTTTACACCATTTCACACAAAACACCCCTTGATGGCTGTGTTTTGATCGTTGGTGTCTAATAGCTGGGGGTGCGTTAGGGACAGGAGGTTGTGACTTGAAATCAAACTCAAGAATTTACTGAAGTACTATATTACTTACTTCATAAAAATGTTTTTACTGTAGATGAGAAAATTTAAATTGAAAATTCAAATGTGCACATTTGTTATCATTGTAGAAAAGGAGAAGAAAATAGACTGCTTCCAAACAATTTTGAAAGTTATCTGACAAGGAGTATCGGAAAAAGTGTTTGGCTATAAAATTACTGAAGAAATTCCAATAGAAGTCTCACAACTATTTGACTACAGCTTTAATAATCATCCTCGCCGACCAAAGTTATTAGTTATTTGTAATACAGTTTCAAGGATATCTGTAGCACAAACTATCATTACCTCACCAAGAATTTGCATAGTCTACATATGTCAGTATTATGCTAATTTGAATAACTGTTAATCAAGAAATCACTAGAATCAGTTTTACCAAATATCAAAGCAATTTGATCGTAGTTTGTCTAAGAGCAGATTAAATTCCGCATAATTACAAACTTGACAGAAGCCTGGACGACAGACACCTGTATAGTCACCACGTCATAGTTGGTCTACACCATTTACAAATTAAAAGATAATTAGTAAACAGAGGTTTCAATCTGGGTTCAGCCCTGTGAGAATTTTTAAAGCAGTAGAACATCAGTCAGTATCTATTCAGGCACTACATAATACATGTACGTTATGAACAAGTATTCAAACCATTTTTCGTTCAATTCTAAAATAATAGTTTCTATTTTATACTTAATATCCTTCTGATGGACTGGCTGCATCACAAATTGAAACACAAATTCTGCATTTCATCTCCTTCAAATGTAATAAACACAATTACAAATTAACATTCTGTCCATTTAAGTCCAATATATGCCTGGATAGTGACAATTATAAACACACACTGAACCAGAAGGGATCGATGCACAGCTTTATAGATAGAAAAGCTTAGTGAAGCCGTTGTTTAAAATTGTTCGCCTATCCTGACAGTCGAATAAATAGTCCTCTCTTCCATATACCCTTGCTCTAAATGCAATCTCAGAAGAACATACGGTTGTTTACAAGTGTTCCGAATAATAGACCTTTAGAAAGTGAAAGTCTGGTCAGCCAGACTTGGCTCTTCCCGGATTCTATTTATATCGAGGTCAGTCTAAATTTCATCTCTCTACTGAGAAAGTAGGTAGCAATTTGAATACCTACAAGATCTTCAGACAATGTCCAAAACTAACACTGGACACTGAGGTGAGAACAAAATGCAATGGGTGAAGAACCTTGACTCTGTGGTTAACCCTTCGTCCATACTCCAAAAAACGGAGTCGTGGTCCCATATACTCAGACTACTTATTCAGAGCCAGAAGTCACACTTCCAACAGTGGAGGCGCTCTAGCTTACACCCGCACTGTAACAGTCTCATTCCATATGAATATTCATTGATGTGCTGTGTTCGGTTTCCTTTGGAAAATGACAGCTTGGGGAAGACCAGAACTTGTCTTATTCGTTCTTTAATGCTTGGTGTGCCAACAGCACATACATAAGAATAAACTCCATCATGAGAAACACCCAAGGTATGAATTTGACACTAACACAACACAATTTCCCTTTGGCAATCAATCTCGCAAAAGCAAATGTAATTGTTCTCAATGCCTCAGTAACTTCTCAGGTGGAACTTATGGCTGCAGACCCATAGCCCTACTACTGTCTAATAATACACAGCCGAGGAAGCGGATGAGCTTCGGATTCAATGCGTCTGTTAACTTAATATCACAAACAATCAGTTAATATCACTCACTGACATTTTAGTCACAATGCAGTGTTTGATCATAACACTTTGCATTGGTCAAATACATAAAATTAGCAACTTCCAATAGTTATTTGAAAAAATCAATAACATGTTGGTTATTACAAAGGTCATGTTTAGCCACGATATTTATGTACGCCACAAATAATTCATCCAAAATGTTTTTGCTTTCGCCAAACAAATTTATTTTCCCATAAAAAGATTTTCAACATTTTTTCTGAACCATTAAAACCTTGTTTCAATCCAGGAAATTTCCTTGATGTTGTCAAGCAATTAATTGTGTTTTTAACTGTGAAGTTACATGAATCTACTTTGAAATTGAAGTAAACCAGTCTGGTGAAAAAATAACAACAGGTGAAACGTCATTTCTAAAGAACATTATCCAGAATGTCTTGCCTTGTGAGTCTAAGATCAAATTTTACTTAAAATATGTGTTTCACAAGAACACAAAAATGAACTTTCTTGTAATTTTGTATTTGTAATTGTATTTTTCTATATTGTCTCTGAAATGTCTGAAATGTCATGCTTTACATTATGTATATGAAAGAAAGTTCTTCAACTCAATTATTAAGCAACTAATTGTGTTTGGCATTATGAAGTGACATGAATATACTTTAACATTGAAGTGAACCAGTCTGATGTAAAAATTACAAAAGTACAATGTCATTTCTAAAGAATATTTCCAGAGTATCTTGCCGTGAGTCTCAGAACAAATTTTACTTGCGCTGTTTGTTTAACAAGGACACAAAATAAGATTTCTTACAATCTTTAACAATTAGTATACGACTTTTATATTTTTTCAATATTGTCTCCGAAATCCTGAAAGTTTTAAGCTTCACTAACAAACACCTCTACGGGGAAAGACCTGAAAACATGTTGAAACTTGCCCGGGGATCTGAAAAATTGACAATGCACCGGGGGGGGGGGGGGTTACTTGAAAATTTATTGCATACAAAATTCCTTTCGGAATACCTTCTGTCACTATTTACTTCCTGCCATTTTTGATGCGCCTTTTGTTTTAGAGTATATTAAACAGTCTATTGATGATCAAAGCAGCCACCTTGAGGCATATGATTTAGGTTGTCATGATTTCTACTTACCAAGCCCCTCTGTTGTGCAAAAATGTCCTCTATAATGACTAAAAGTTTCAACTTTACCTTTCAATAACAATTTGGAAGATAACCTATTTGATAACATTCTCCCATTGACAATACATTTGGTCTAGGTCAGTGTCAAACGTTCATGTTGCTGTATGTACATTTTTTGTATGAGGATTTTGACAGAATACAGCTAATCTAGAATAATGCATAATGCCACCAATAACAACTAGAAGCTTCAGGTCAAACAATCTTCGAATAACATATTTGGAGATGATAACCTCTGTGTTATTCGTATTTTCCTCATAGCCTACAATTTATAGTGAATCAACATTTCAGTGAAATTCAAATTTGTGCACTGCACACATGTACCTGTAACCATTCTAGTCTGATCAAGTACATTAATATCAATAATTATGTGTCTATAAATAGACAGATTTAGCAAGTTTTGTATTTAAAAAATATATTCATAGTTTTGTCATAGAGCCCATGTAAGTGGATCAACTACAATGTATAGTGAATCATCATTTCTGTGAAATTCCAAAATCAAATTTTTTTGCACACACATGCATTTGTAACTATCCTAAGCCTGACACATTGATATCAATAATCAAGTGGCTATAAATAAGCGCATTTATCAAGTTTCATTATTGGAAAAAAGTTGTTCACAGTTCCCCTTAGACTACAATGTATAGTGGATCAACATTTTCGGTGAAATTCAACAATTAAATTTCTTGTACAGATGTCCATTCGTAAACATCCCATGCTAATCAAGTACATTTATATCAGTTATCAAACGCATACAGATGAACACATATTGTTAGTTCTATATTGGAAAATACACGTTCATAGTTTTCTCAAAGACTCCCGTGTATAGTGAATCAGTATTATGGATGAAATCCAAAAATCAAATTTTTTGTACACACATTCACTTTTAACTGCCACTTCAAGCAAAGCATGTTTACATGAATACCACACACGTATAAGTGTAGGGATATAGCTTGTTTTCATGGGAAAGTGTCAATAGTTTGCCCAATAGAGCCCATGTATTATGATTTGATATATTTGGACGAAGTACTATATAGGCAACATTTTTCCTTTCTTTAAGGAGAGGGGACTTCAAAGTTATAGCAAGTCAGAAGGAGGGACTTTAACCATTTTGACTTTGTTAGGGGTATTTGAAATAATCTGAAAACGTTTTGGGAAAACCCCCCCCCCCCGGGGTGTTTGTGAATGCAGCCTAAATCTGGCATGGTATAAGTGTGAACACATCATATATCCTATTTGATTGCAGATCGTAAATGATTCACATGTGTACAATGTCTGTAATCTTTAACGACAAAAAAACTTGAAAACTAACCACATGCCTACTTTGCAGACTAATTCAATTTAGTTGCTGTATTTATCAGTTTCCTTTTACTATTTTGATAAACAATGTTGTAAGTATTCTAAAGAGATACTTCTGATTTGCTTAAGTGTAAAACTGTCAATTTTAAAAATGTATTTTTAAGATTCGGCAAAAGTTCACAAACGAACAAACTTCTACAGACAATAGTGTAATTAGAACATATGAAAATCACATACAGAGAGCCAAACCCCACAGACGGTAAAGTGTATACAGGAAAATAAAAACAAAACAAAGTGATGCATAAGAACAATAAGAAAAAATATGCAAAGCATAAAAAGCAATAAACTTTGTATTCTGCATAGTCTGGTTACGGTACCATTTTCAGACTTTTTAGTGAAAAATGCAAACTTGTAAGTATAAAACTAGAATAAATTCCCCAAGTATACAGAATCTTTCACCAACTATCTCCGTTTGTCGGTAGCAGACATTGGAATTTTGATGATTCGATATATTGTGGATTAAAGAAAATCATTTGACACATTTATGTTAACAAATCAAGTTTTGAAAAGTACAAGATCAGTGGAGTATATCATAATTTATTTTACATGTAATCACGGAGAAATGTTATTTTCTGTGTCGGGAAGATTAAATTTCTAATTTATTTATAATCAATTTTCTTACAGTACTGGTACCTGCTATTTTCGGTCTTGCATATAATAATGTTCCTTTCTTATGTTTCTTTCAGTGAAATGTCTCATAACCCCATCATTAACAGTAAAAAAGCATGGCTTGGATTATCTACTCACTTTCCTCTTTCTTCAACAGTGTACTTTTCAATTTCCTGAATGACTGTTCCTCTCCATTCTTTCTGACCTCACTTGGCCAGTCAAGGTAAGTATTGGTGTTCACAAAGAACTTCAACAAATCGGACATTTCGTTTTGAGGAACTTGTTTCAGTAGTAGAAACAATATTAAATCATTAACACCATAACGTAAATGTAAATCTAAAAACATATGGAAAGCATGCTGCATTTCAAAGTCACACCATGTACTTTTCACAAATTCCTTTGAAACAACGAAAAGAATTTTTCGACTGGATTCCATTTCATCTGTAATGTTGTTGAATATTGGTCTTCCCGGTACAAAATCTCTATCATGGATACAAAGCTTAACGAATGGTTGCCCTGCTTCTAAATGTGGTATTAACATTTCATCTACCCATTCTTTATCTTTGCTGCTGTAACACACATAAGCATCATATTTGAAATTCTGTCTTTCTCTTCTTGGATGGGTTATTTGGTAATGTTGTTTAAACTTTGATATCTTCTTGTATGCATAGAATTTGATATACCAGTACCACTTTTTTGCCAACAAACAAAACTTGGAGCACCAACAACCAACATCAGGGTTATAGCTATGACTACATAATATGTATACTCTAAAGTCAAATCGACCATCAGGAAGGGCATTGCTCTGAACTTCTGTGGCATTTCACACTTGTATGTTTGCCAGGGGAGAGAGCCATCCCTTGTAAACGATACATCTGTGCTAGACTTCATATAGTCTTGCATTTCTGATAAATATGTACAATCAAGCGGGTTGTTTTCAAAGTAAAGTTTAACAAGATTTGTCAGTTTGGTGAAGGTAGACAGCTCCAATGTCAAAATGGCATTGTTACTGAGGTCAATTAATGTCAGATGTTTGTTGTGATCAAACAAATGCCTACTTAGTGATGAAATCTCATTATTTGAAGCATCCAAAGATGTCAGCATTGGTAACTTTTTAAAGTAAAAATCACACAAAGTCATTACACCAGAATGTGAAATATTCAAATACTCAAGGCTTGTAAAGTTTTCAAAAATACACGTGCATGGTTCTTGCAGTGAATATCATTAAAATCTGTAAAGCTAAGATCAACATACTTTAAATTCTCTGTTTCTAAAAAGTAAATGTTATGTTCATTCACTATGAGACTTGAGTGAGAAATGTCAAGATACGTTAACGATGGTACTTTTAATTGTATTAGTATTTGGTAAAAAGAAGGATTAAAAACTGTTGTAAAAGATGAATCGATTATTCGAGCAGTCATGTGAGTCATGGCTGGAAAGGAATGTACTCCATCATCAAACTGAACAGATGTGTTAGACAAGTCAAGTACAACTAAATTTGTTGTATTACATTTCTCAAAGGATATAGAGTGATGATTGTCAGTCATTTTTAAAACTTGCAAAGAGTCAAGGTCGAAATGACTCCTATGTCTTGTCCCAGAACAGACCATGTCAGCTTGTAAAACTGTTATGGAATCTATACTGCTTCCTCGATGGTAACATTCTTTAGCCTTGCCTGAATAATACCGATCAGACAATGGATTATCCCTCAAATCGAGTATCTGCAGGGACTGTGAGCAGGGCGAACACCTATGGTGTAAGAACGTTAGAGAATTTGCCGCTAAATTTAATGTTTTTAAGTTATCCAAGACACAGAATGTCGTCATCTCAATGGAGGTAAAATGATTGTTGCTGAGATCAAGTATCTCAAGACTATGAAGACTCGAAAATGCATCACCATCTAGGTATGATAATTGTGGCACACTGTTGTTTAAATAAAGGGATTTCAAATCTATAAAACACGAGAATACATCATACACTGTTCAACAAAACCTATGTAATGCAGTGATGAGATTCTGATGAACCTCTCACTGTCTACACATTGGGCATTGTATCATGTGGCATTGAAAATATTACGGAGTAGATTACTACTCTTTGGTCACTTTTTAACCAACGTGTGTGATGCTTTGCTTCTATCCAAGGTGCATTAGTTTTAGTACACTTGCAGTTGATGCTTTCAAGAAGTGATATGTATGAATTTCGTCATTATTAGCAGTCATCATGAAATTCCTTTGAATTGACACTTTTTGTAGATGTCTTGGTTCAACTAATTGACTCAACCATATAACATAGTCACTGTCAAACCTAGAAACGTAGTCTCCTAACTTCTGTTGGGGTAAAACAGTTCAAATAAGTCAAGTGATTTCAAATCTATAGAATTATAAGGTGATTCATTATCGGGAAGATTGTACTGGTAATCAGGCCTATCGGCGTTTTCAATTGACAGATCGAAGTTAACCAAGTTACGAAGGTCACTGAATGCATGAGGAGCAATGTTATTGATTTGGGTCATAGACAAATTGAGATATTGCAGGTTTGACAATCCTTGCAATAAATCTGCACTAAATTTGATAATTGCATTGCCAGATAATTCCAAATACTTCAATTTTGAAAGCCCTAATAATCCCTGTAATGTATCTGAATCCACGTTCATAATTGCATTTCTAGATAGGTCTAAGTGCATTACCTTTTCTAGCCCCGATAAGCACAGACTGACAAGTCTATTATTTGAAAGATCCAAAAAACAAGATTCGAAAGTGAACTAAATGTGTGAAGTGCGATGAATGGAATAAAGTTCCTTTCCAAATTTAGCTGCACTAGGTTTGAAAACTGTGTAAATGCAGTAGAACTAATGCTGCGAAGTTTATTTTTCGAAATATTCAAGTATTTAAGCTTGTTCAAACGATTACTGAAATATGGTTCCATACGTTCGAACTCATTAGCAGCGAGGTTTAGAGAGACCACGTTTTCGAATCCGTGAAATTTCTCTAGGTGAAGATAATTAATATTACTGTGCGAAAGATCAAGATGAATGGGCTTCACATCCTGTTCAGCATCAAGTACAGCCATATCTGAGAAATCACAAAGTGTTGGCATATCGCTTTTTGATAAATCTAATATGTTAGGCTTGGTGGATATGTGTAGTTCTTCCTTTCCACAAAACAATTCTGTGTTTCTGCATTCTCAGAGTCTTTAGGCTAGATAACTCCCTTAGTGATGCAATTTCAAAGTGTGTCACGGCGCTGTTGAACTCTCTGAAGCTTGACCCATTTTGTATAACATTATAATTGTCTAAATCTAAGCGTATCAATTTCGACAAACCAGCAAATGAGTAAGTTTCTAAGCTAAGCCTATTTCTTTGCAGAATGTCTGATGTGGATATCTTTAAAATTTTCAATTGTGTAAGGTTCATAAAAGTATCAGAAGGTATCGACTGGATGTCATTATCAGACAGGTCCAACTCTTCAAGATTCTCAAGATACAAGAAACTCTTTCGAGAGATGTACTGTATCTTGTTTTTGGTAAGATTAAGTATTTTTAAAAGTGGAAGGAGGAGAAACGATCTGCTGTGTGGGTTTGTACCCAGTTATTACTTAGGTCAAGGGCGACAGTCGAAGGAGGTAGAAAAGTTGGTATTTCCGTCAATTTCATATTGAACAGTCAAAGTCTCCATATTGATTACCAGATTTTGCCCTGCAATATCTGTACACATCTGCTGCTGCTGGTATGATCAACTTGGTTACTGCAAGGATCGTAAGAATACAGACCACACAGAGATGGCAATATTTCCTATCAATGTAAGTTACCATGCTCGATGTTACGGATTTGTCAGTGAAAAGATTGAAAACTTGTACTGCATGCAATTATCTTCAAAAGTTGACATGAAATTTCAATCTTCATTAACCTCGATAATCACTGTGTGTCTTCTGTCAACGTAAACCAACCTGTGAAGTATAAATGACTTTGTGAAATAAACAGGTAATGTGAATCCTAACGAACATCCTTTTCCTCTTACATCCAAGCCCCAAAAGTTGCGAATTTTATGCATTATTTTCATGATTGTATTTTCAAAGCAAAGGTGGTTCGTGTAAATGTACTAACTGAAAGACATGTGGTTTGAGTTTCACTTCTTGTTGATTTGGACCATGGCTACACGTTTTAATAGGTTAAATAATATCAAGGTCCCGCATCCAGAAAATGGCGACCCCACAGAAAAGTACGAAACATACAATATAACTGCATGTATATAATCGTGATCATTCAAGAAACAAGCATAGTGCCATTTACTTGAATGCAAACCATACGATGCCGATTTTGTTGTCGTTATCATTATTTTCTCTGTCACTTTATTAGGTTTTTTGGAAATGGCGTAGAAATCAAAAATGATATTAAAACTTTTGAATTTACATGCCACTTTATATTCTTATGACACTGTTATGCACGTTTTAGTCTTTCATGGGTCTTATTCAAAGAAAAGTATTTGAAAACTGAAGGTATTGTGAGGTCGGTTTACTACACATCCGCAGCTATTTTGGCTTTAATTCCGATCAGTTTTAAAAGGAACATGCTTTAAAATACTGAAAAATACCAGCAATCCATTGCTTTATGACAATTTAAATGATGCTTTTTCTATTTTGTGAAAGATACTATTTCGATTGTTTCATTCGATGAGGATATGATTGTCACTCCAACTGCCAATACAAATTCCATTGAAAAATTGGCCAGTGGTAAATCTGCTGGTCCTTTTGGCATTACAGCTGAGCATCTTAAGCAAAGGCACTCCTGAGCTGGAAAGTCTGCTAAGGAGATCGATTTTCAGATCAATGTATTGATCCCGTAGTCGATATGCCCGCCACTGCAACCTAAATACTCACGCAGTGGCGGGCATATCGACTAATGGATCAATAGATCGATCCGAAAATTGATCTCCTTAGCAGACTACCCAGCTTAGGAGAGCCTGTGATCTTAAGTTTGCGTATTCACGCCTTCATGTTCTTCTCTCTGTCCATCTCTCAATGATGTTAACTGCAGCGCATTTTCATGGTTACTTGCCATCTCGTATGATGGACACCACCTTGGTTCCACTTGTAAAGAATAAAAATGGTGATCGTACTAATTCTTGGAATTATCGCCGAATAGCTATTGCAACTGCCATTTCTAAGATGTATGAAATACATATTTGATAAGTGTGATAGTCTACTGTACACGAGTGTTCATGATATGCGACAAAAGCCTTCGATAAAAAGAATCACTGGACACCATTTCGCAAATTGATTGATAGAGGTATTTCGAATTTTATAGTTCGTGTGTGGGTTTATTGGTATAGGCATCAGTAATTTGCTGTAAGATGGGGTTCTGTTTTATCTAAACATTTTAAAACATGTAATGGTGTGATACAAAGTGGTATACTTTCTCCACGTCTTTTTTCAGTTTGTGTTGATAAACTTAGTCAATTACTTGTAAAGAAAAAATGTCGGCTGCTTCCTTGGATGAAAGTGCATGAATCACCTTTTGTATGCTGATGACATAGTAGCTACTGATTTGTCCTAGTGTAAAGGGCATCAACAACTTCTTGAATATTGTACTCAATATGCTAATGACCATGATATTGTCTTTAATGCTTTGAAGTCTAAGTGCCTTGCCATTTTGCCTAATATGCTAAATATTTGTAAGATTCCGCATGTGTACTTGTATGACAAAGAGCTTTCTTTTGTAGATAAGCATTCTACCATGGTGTCATTTTTAAATCAATCAATCAATCAATCAATCAATACTTTATTCATCCCAAACATCATTATCTCAGAGTGAGAACAATAGGTGCAACACGTCCACACAGCGCTCCACAAATTCTTACATTTTTCGCCAAAAGCAGCTTCGTATCGCGGCTCAGCACTCCATATAATCGTTATATTCCATTGACTGGTACTGAGCGTGACTTCTAATGCCAAGTAAGAAGCCCAGGAAAAAGAAATTGAGCTCAAGTACTGACAGTGAGACCAAGCCACTGAACTCAGAACCGAAGCGTAGCCGCAAGATGGCCGCTCAAGCCGAAGCTGTGCAGGTTCCACCAATCGACGACCGCCTGACGGAAATTCTCAACACGCTTGCCGTATTTGGTAAGAAAATTGATAAAATTACATCCGTCGAAAACCGGTTAACTGAACTACAAAAGTCGGTAGAATTTATAAGTAGCAGTTTTGACACTTTCAAGAAAGAAATCGACGACATCAACGCACAGGCAGCGCAGTTAAAAACAGAAAACGAACACCTGCAAGGGCGACTAGAAGCAACTCAACGAGAACTAAGTACTACGCAAGATGAATTGCATGAACTGCAACAATACACCAGACGAAACATATTAGAAATAAGTGGTATACCTCAACATGCTGGTGAAGACACCGATGACATTGTAATCCAGTTAGCACAGGCAGTCGGTGTAACTTTATCAGCAAGTGACATTGACATTAGTCATCGTCTACCTCGCCGGCACCAGGAAACGACGACTGAGAGGAAACAACCACCGCCAATTATCGTGAAGTTCACAAGAAGAACAGTGAGAAATAACATTTACCACTCCAGGAAGAACTTAAAAGATAGGTCACCACAACAGTTGAATCTTGATAGACCATGCAACAATCCCATGACATCACTAAATTTTTCCGTCCACTTGTGCATGATTATTCTACTCGTCAAGTCCTTGCTTGAAATGTTTGTATCCCAAAACATAATCTCACACTCACACAAAATCAAATTACGTTCGCTGCTGCAAAACATCGGAACTCACTTTCCTCCTCAATTAAACAGACAACATCAAGACAAAAATTTAAAAAGGAGTTGAAACAAAACCTCCTCCATTTTATGGTTGATTGATTTAGTTTTTCTTCCTTTGTAATTTGTCAGACTTCATTTCTTTTCAATAAGTATTTTCAGCTTTAAGTGTTGTTGTACTGTTTCTTTTTTATTTCTTGATTTCATCCCTTTTCCTAAATTATGATATTCTTTTTTGCTCTGTTTTCCCCATCAATTCCGATTATTTTTGAAGTTATTTCTTTGTGTATTTAGTATCAGAGTATGTACCTATTTTTTTCTACATGTATAATATTTTTGCAACTCTAAATACCTTCATTATATAAAAATTATTTATTTCATATATTTTGTTGGGGCCATGAAGGAAAATTAGTTCTGCTGAATTATATTTCATGGTCCCCACCAATTGTACATACAGTCATATTCATGAAATATAAACATTTCTTATGGTGAAATTAATTATTATTATTATTAAAACACTGGGCAATTAAAATGGGTACTGAGAAAACTTACAAGCACGAACGAGAAATCTACAAAAGAGAAATAACTAAAAACAAACAACAGACAGACACTGGAGAGAAAGCTTGGCATCATTTTTATTAATTTAAAAGCCGCACTGAGGTTGGAATAATATGTTTGCGCCGATTTGACCTGCAAGCCGGGGACTGAAAACTTCGACCGGAAGGAAGTAAAAAACAAACTCTGAAGGTAAAACGTGGGTTTTACATGATATTATAGAGTGAGCCTTCCGGAGCACCTGCTGGTTATAAAAACAAAGCGAATTTCTCTCAGGGTACCGATTATGTTTAAGCATATTGAAACGATCTTATCTAATGAGTTTTTTAAGGGACAAATTATGCATCCAACAAATAAAGGAAAAGTTAAAACACTTTCAATGAATGTTTTATAAAATAGGGATAAAATACTTCTATCAACTCTAAATGAATCCAGTTTTCTCAGAAAGTATAAGCGCCGCTGACTCTTTTTCACTATGGCATCAGTGTTGGAATCCCATTTTAACTTATCATCAAAAATAGAATTCAGATAAGCACAATGTGGGATAATGGGGATGATAATGATGATATTAAGCGTCAAATGAGGTTGTTTTATGCCAGAGCTAACAAGTTAATCCGCGAGTTTTGGAACTGTTCTTACATTGGCAAAACTAGACTTTTTATAACTTATTGTACTTCTATGTACTGTTCACATTTTTGGAGTAAGTCCACAAATCAGTCTATCAATAATGTTCGCGTTGCTTATGACAACGGTTTTAGAATTTTGTTTGGTATTGACAGAAGTATCTCTAACACTTTTGTTCAGAGCAACATTTTGACTTTCGAAAGTAAACAGCGCACTTTGCGCTCGAAATTTATATAAGGTTGGTAAATTGTGAAATTCTCTTATTAGTGCTGGTATCAATACATATAATAATTATGTTTTGTTAGCCTGTTCTGGAAAGATTTCTTTCTGATTGCTTTCAAATTTTCTCTGTCTGATAGTTTTCATGTGTATTAGTGTTTTTATAGTTTGTGTCACGCTTTTTCCTTTATATCTTTTGATGTATGAACTGGCTTTCGAAATAAATAATAATTAATATAAGTATTATATAGAAATAATAACGCGAATAATAATAGGTTCAATTTCCGTGAAAATTTCACAGTAGGGTATTTTGGGTCGAAAAGACCAAATATGATATCGATTTCACTGCCCCATGTTTCCATGGTAACCATTTTAGGGGTTGAAAATATCAATTTTTCTAATATCCCATGAAAAGTTACTTTGATTGATATGAAAATTATCTAGTGGGGGAATTCGGGTCAGAGAACACAAAAACCAGACTTATTTTAATGTTTCAAGTTGCCATGGTAACTATTTTGGCATTGAAATGTCCCTTTTTCCCTTATTTCTATTAAAAATGTACTCGGACATAAATCCCGGTATTTTGGGAATAACCTCATTATTATACACCTTT